>NW_003852479.1:5637266-5640049 GCF_000181295.1 Otolemur garnettii
GTAATCACAATCTAGAGAAACTCCACTGTCTCCAGTGCTCCGTATGGGGACGGTCTGCTTTAAGTCACAGACTGCACTCCTGATGACAGAAAGGGTTCTGTTTTCAGTAAAAAGCAGACGCCCTGCTGACACCAAGAGGAAAGACACAGCCAAAGAGAAAGCTGGGAGGCTGGTGGGAGGAGCTGGCGTCGTGGCCACACAGGAGAGGATGGCACAACCACAGGCTGCCTGACCTTCCACCTGGCAGAAATGACTTTCTCCCTGGCACTCAAGGAGCTTTACCCAAGGGCCGAGGATGGGAATCCTTAAACAGTAAATTATGTTCCTGTGTTAAGTAAAAGGACATTTATTAAGTATCAGTAACATAAAGAAAGAATTCTAATAGTTCTACAGCTTTTAGTCTGTAAGATAAACAAAGATGTCTAAGGAAAACTGTGGCAAGAAATAAAACCTACAGCCTGAATGGACAAAGAAAAAATAAAAATCAAGGGTGGCGCCTATGGCTCAAAGGAGTAGAGCACCGGCCATATACACCAGAAGTGGTGGGTTCAAACCCGGCCCTGGCCAAAAACTGCAAAAATAAATAAATTAATAAATAAAAAATAAAAATCAGGTGACTGGAGACCTGATCTATAAAAAATGTGCAATAATTAAACATGTTCTTAGTAACCAGGTGATAAACGTGATGGCCCATTACAACTATATAGAATTTTATTATAAGATGGCTTCCGTATCCATGTTACCATAGAAACCCACTTCCTATAAACTTCTGCAATCACTTTAAAGGCCGTTCATTCAAAATTAAGCATTTCTGTTTTTCACGAATAACTTTAAATTACTCACTTTCAGCATCTGATGTTGGACGTTCAACGCACTGTATCTGCTATTGGAATCTTGCTGTAAATTCAAACAAAAGTCAACACAATGAAAACAAGTATGGGTCTCCTGCTGGACACAGCTCACTGCTTGTAAAATGTTTTCATTCATTTCCCTGTGTTTAGGTAAAATGCATTTTATACGTGAACTGGGAGGTCTCTAGGACTATTTATTTATTTTATAGCAGAAATGAAGTCTTAACATTCCTAGATTTTAGTAATAAAAAAACAAGCACCTCCTGGGCTACCAAGGAGAAACTCTTCTCAGCTTTAATACCTCTCAAATGCCAATGTTTTAATCAATCAACTAATGCTTACACATTGTTCTTAGAGTAAGAAAATGACTTGCTTTTCTCCAATTCATTTGGACTTTAGAAGATTTTTAAATGCCAATATAATCAAGGTATGTGATCGTAAAAATGGTTACAGGTCCCTTAGAGATTATTTCATCCACTTCTCATAGTCAGAAGAACTGAGGCTCCAGCTCGTGGAGGGACTCGTCCTGAGACACAGGGTCCCTGAACGGGGGCCAGTGGTTGTGCCAAGTGCTTGAGGCAAGAGGAAGAGGGGACAAGCCCACCTGGACCAAGTCTCACAAGCTTAGCACGGCTAAGGGAAGGGAGACAAAAGCCACTTTCCTTTCCTGAACGTCACCTGGTAAGAAATTTTACACAAATGATTCTGCTCCAGTGAGCCTGCTTCACAGAGAGAGACTGAGAAAGGGTTAGGACCGTGCCTGGGGTAACCGGGCCATTGCACAGCGGAGCCAGGACTGAACCCACATCCGCACGCCCAGCTCCGGGTTCTGGGATCTGCCTGTGCGTCCCCGTGGAGCGTCTCTGCACATGGCCCTCACACATCTGCACAGTCCTGGGCAGCCATAACCTCCAGCCACAGTCAGGAGGCAGAAAACACACCTGAAACGCCTGCCCCTTGCGAGCTCACTCTGTCTGCAGTACACGCTCATGCTTCCTCATGTATCCAAAACTTCTCAAGGGAACTGCATTTTTGCTTCTCCATTTAATTTTACTAGTGTATTTTAAAATGAGGGCGTTACATTATGAAATGGACAACCGAGTGCCTGCAGTTTGGGTCAGGGGTTTTACCATCAAGTAAGGGTTAAAAGCCAAGCACCTCCTGGGCTACCAAGAAAAACTCTTCTCAGCTATAATCCCCCCAAAGGCCCAGGTTTTCATCAATCAACAAAAGCTTACACATTCTTCTTAGAGTAAGAAAATGACTTGATTTTCTCCAATTAATTTTGACTTTTAAAAAGACTTTTAAATGCCAATATAATTCATTCATTCCATTCATTCCACTAATGATTTCAAATGCCGACTCAAGGGCAGGCCCTGGGTTATGTATTATACAACCAAAGTCCAACCAAAATGAACCTTACACTCCGCAGAAAGGAAAGGCTGCAGGTAAATAAATGAATAGACCAATCCTCTCTTTATTGTTGAATATTAAGGTTATTTCTTATTGATCACTGTCATCAATAACATGGTAAGTAAAGGCAGGTTTTAGAAGAACAATGTTTAAAGTCATCCTAGAATTTTTGGCAGTAAAAAAATAATAACAACACTTTCATTTCTATAATCTTAGTGATCGACGGAGTAAAAACTTTTGCAGCTCCCTTTTGTTCAAGTTTCATGAAAACAAATTAAGAAAAAAACAAAACATGAGTGAACAAAACTCCTTACCCTTCCTTTATTCAGTGTTTCTTGCGCTTCTAACTTATAAACAAGAAAATCTAGGGGAAAAGTGGAGAAAACAGAATGCAAGTTAATTTATTACAGAAGTTTAAAACACCTAAGGAATAAAGGTAAATTATACTTAGGCTTTCAAAAATGTTTTAGTTTTAAAAAAATCTACTTGGTTATTTATATACTTTATTTTGGCTCTTAA
>NW_003852479.1:5640184-5641760 GCF_000181295.1 Otolemur garnettii
ATTTCAAATTTCTCTGCGATTAACTCTCCTTGATTTGAAGGGAGGAAGCTCATCTGAAGATGAGGAAGATTTACTGCTATCCACCAGATGGCACAAGAAAATCATTCAGGACTTGGGAAAAGGCATCTAGCTGTCCAAGCCACCAGCAAGGCTCTGAAAACTTCATAATCCACTAGATGGCTCTGTAAAATCACTCTGCATCTGAGACAAGAAAAGCCCAAATCCTAGCAAAGCATTTTAATGATGCCACAGTTCTGTTCTTCACCCTGGCTCCATCCGAGGGTCAGTAGAGTGTCCTCACCACGGCCGCCTCCTCTGTCCCTCTCCTGCCCCAGGAGGGTGGGCAGATGAGAAACTTCTGTTTTAAGATTTATCATAAGCCATGACCAAATAAATAAATATTAGAATGCAGATAACTTTAGACTGTGTGTGGCGGCTCACACCTGTAATCCCAGCACACTGGGAAGCCAAGGTGGGAGGGCGCTGTGAGCGGGGCTGACCCCACTGTACTGTAGTGAGGGCAATAGAATGAGATACTCTCAGAGAAAAATGCAGATAACTGAAAGTTACGAGGTGCATAAGGCCTGTGCTTGATGGAAAATTTCTTATAAAACTTAACTGTATTGCCTAACACCCATTTTTAAGTGTTGGTTTTCTAGCTGAACCATCAGCTATGCCAAATGAAAACTTCCATGAGACAAAAACAGGAGCATAACTTAAAAGATACCAGATAATGGGATTACTCTGTTATATTAAAAATGTGTGTATATATAAAATTGGTCATACTCTGGAAAATACATGTTAATACTCCCTTTTTTTAGGATATAAAAGTCTAAGTTTACTTTGTATCAGAGAAAGGAAAGAGAGAATAGATGAGAGAGAGCAGGGAGGGAGGGAAGGGTTGTTACTCCTTTTCCCTCCTGAGTATCTATGGACAGAGTTCCGTGTATTAGTAATACACCTGTATAATATTTAAATGAAAAGTTATTGACTTCTGAAATATTATGTATAACCTCTATATGAGCCACCTCAAGGTGGCGCAAGCTGAATGATAAAGATTTTAAATCTAATCTTGAGCAGAAATTATCGCACACTCTTTAACATGTTACTTGACATTTTCTCTGTGCACCTACAATACTGAATTGGGTTGATTTGAGAGGTATCTTAGCAAAAAAAAAAAAAGGTAAAGCCAGGACACAGAGAGGCACAGGACACGGGTCTCATCGTGCATTTACCTTCCTTGGCTTTCTTGTGCTCAAGTCTCTCCTTTTGCAAGGATTTCTCTAATCTTGATCTGTGTTCATACACAACTGGAAAAAAAAAAGAATTAAAATATGTCTTCAGAAACTTTAAAGCAAAATGAACATCAGTTTTCAAAACAGGTAGAAATTAGTGTAGGGTCTTTAAATAATTAAAATAAAAACATCTTCACGAGCTCCCCCATGGCAGATAAGGAAGAGATTTGCTACAGTAAGGCAAGCAGACAGCCCTCAGAGTGGGAGAAAATATTTGCAGGCTATGTCTTCGACAAAGGTTTAATAACCAGAATCCATAGAGAACTCAAACGCATTAGCAA
>NW_003852479.1:5643846-5670351 GCF_000181295.1 Otolemur garnettii
ATGAGTTAGGTTTGATGTCCCCGCTGAATCCTGTGCATTCAGCACTTGGCTGTGTGTGTGTCTGACCCCATTCCTGGGCAAGCCAACCCAAGCTGCAGCTGTGTTCTTCACCGGTGCCAAGCTCCCCGTGACCACATACAACTGCATCATCAGTCGCGGGCTGACCAAATACCATGCACAGCGTGGCCCCAGCACAACCAGCCCCCGTCAAAGTCGGTATAGTCCCAGCAGCTCCCCCTCCCTGTCCCTGCAAAACCCTTGGCTGCTGCAAGGAGTCCCCGCTTCTCCTGTATGCTCCCTGTTGTTACAGCTCAGTTGCCAAATGCTGGTCTCATCCTTCCAGCCTGGTCCCCTGGGCCCTGCACCTTCCTGCCCTCTGCACCCCCATCTTACCACCCATCCCAGAGCTCCACCTACTGCCACTGCTATGGCAAACCCGCCTCTATTCCCAGCTGTCTGCAACGTAGGACACCTGTGTCCACCCAGGCTAGTGTGTGTCATCTACCCCCAGCTCATCTTCCCGTCCCCCTCGGCCAGCAGTTGTAATAATCCTTGCCAGTTCCTGCCTCCACGGGCTTCCTTTCTACTCATCTGATGAGCCGTCCACCCTGCACTGTTATTACAGAGGAATTCCAGACAACACCACATTTCTTGCCTCCTTAACTATGTAAATTGACAGGAGTGTGGAACTGGACCAAAGGTAACTGTGATCCCCAAAGCCAGGTGGGCACATCGACTGTGCAGAAATGACTTCTGCAAACATCTATGTGTATGACACAGGAGTCCCTCAGACAACATCTAGAAGCCTCCTGAGACCAGACAGTGCTGGATTACTTGGACTGGAGCTCGCAGGACCGCCTTGGATGATGTTTGGAATGAGGAAGGGAAGCATCAAGACTCAGCACAGAACCCACCGAGCCACGCCGGGACTGTGCTCACGCAGTGTTGGGAAGGTTGGTCCCACCGAGCCACGCCGGGACTGTGCTCACGCAGTGTCAGGAAGGTTGGTGAGGTGAGGGAGATGACAGAGATAGAGGCCTTACGTGGGACCCTGGAACCACAGGAGCAGGAAGCTGTGGGGACAGGGCACGTCCCAGCAGGAAGAGAGAACTCTCCACCAACTCCAAACCACAGGCCCAAGTTCCCAAGGGCAGGGCAGAAGGTCGCAGGGACATAAACACCAGTTAAAGGGAGTCTGGGCGCACTCATCAAGAAGATTACAGGCTGGATTTCAGCAAGCACAGGTCACTTTAACAAAAGGAACAGGCAAAGTGCAGTTCCTGCTGTGGTGAGCCAGAGCTGCAGCAGCCAGTCCCAGCATGGGTGGCTCCTGGAGGGACGTCAGGGCCATTAGGGAACAATCACAGCCTGGCAACACCCACAATAACAACAATGAAAAAAATATCCCGTCTATGAGGGCGACTGCTCACCACCCACTCTGTTCACGTCAGAGACTTAAATATTAAACATGATTGTGGAAGGTCAACAGTAGAGGGGAAAAACTAATTTACAAATTACAACTCTGGGAAATTCTTTTTTACTTAATGACATACAGGAACAATCACTGTAAACTCACTTTTGTAAACTCAGAGGTATATGGTACCAGGTAATCGGGTAACAATGACCTTTGGCTCAGAAAGGAAGCAGAGACTCAACTACGTGATTTCATCTTCATTAAAAAAGTGGAGGGCCAGCCAGGTGTACTGACTCACACCCGTAATCCCAGCCATCCGGGAGGCCAAGGCAGGTAGATCACTTGAGCTCAGGAGTTCAAGACCAGCCTGAGCAAGAGTGAGACCCTGTCTCTACTAAAACTAAAAAAACTAACCGGGTGTGGTAGTATGCTCCTGTAGTCCCAGCTACTTGGGAGGCTGACACAGGAGGATTGTTTTAGCCCAAGAGTTAAGGTTGCTGTGAACTGTGATGATACCACAGCTGGGGGTGGGGGGCAGGAAGGGAGGGAGGGGGAGTCTACAAGCCAGAGAGAGTGCAGAGATATGGTGAGAGGGACAGGAAGCTGGCAAAGGGTCCTCCCTTCTTTCTCTTCTCTGGGGCTCAGGGAGACAAAGTGCCAAAGCTGGTCTCCAGTGCCAGCTCAGCACACTGAATCACACGGCTGGCTTTGACAGCTTCACGCTCAGTGGGGATTTACATATTCAACAAATTAGTGGCAGTGTGACTCAAGATCCTGGAGACCCTAACATACACAGTCATAAACTTTCATAAATAACCTGAATAAATCCTATCAAACGTCCACCCAAAGGCCAACAAGTTTGTAAGTTATGGTCAAAATTCAAATGTCTTGGGAAATCTAAGACAGGAGCAAGAGCAAACCCCAAGGCAAGAGGAATGTGTGTTTGCAAATAGAGTAGAAAAAGAGAAAACGGGGCAAGCAGGAACAGAGGGCGAGGTAGAAACCATGAGGTGAGCGTTCTGTTAATACCGCCTCACGCAGCAGCTCCCGGTCCTGACAACTTGGGACCTGGCCTGGAGCTGGAGAGCAGCACAGGGGCCGGCGAGACGGAAGGTGGGCAGGCGGGGAAGTGCCGCTCTCCATCAGGCTCAGCAAAGAAAAGAGGAAAACTGGGGAAGGGGCTGTTTCCAGGGTCAAGAAACCACACTAGATAAAGGGAAATGAGACTGACACGTAGCCCTCGGAACTGAGAGTTCCAGGAAAAAGGGGGAGAAACCAAGAGAGAGAGGCGAATGGCCACGTGATGGCTGAAGCTGAGCCCCCCACCCTCCCAGGCCCAGACCCCACTCCTTTCCCCACACGGTGCGTTGCTGAACTTCCTGAACTTCAGCGCCCTTGGACAGCACGTGGACATGTTAATCTGCCCGTCTCCCTGGTGAACGTCAGAGCTGAATGAGGTAATATACTGCCTGGTCCAACAAGAAACGCTACTAAAATGCTGAAATAGTTTTCAACCTGTCTGTGATGCCTTAAAAGTGTCAGAGAAGGAATATGGTGATCTCTGATGAGTTCTTCCCATCCTATAATTAAAGTCTAATAAGAAGAAAGATATATACGTACATACACAAGCGCACACACACACACACGTACACACATGTTGACTTCAAAAGGCCATAATACTGATCTCAGGTTTCTTTTACTTCAAAAATCCTCCTTGGAAGGGAAAGCAAATAATCATTCCATAGCTTATTAAAACCCACAGCATTTTTTTGAAAAGAAATAAAAATTGAAGGATAGGAGAAGAGCCTAGATAGAATCTTTGCGTCTTTGTAGTTCTTCTAGAAAATGTCACCATGAAATGCACGCGTGCACACACACACACACTACCCTTATTTCCATTATCAGGCATTCTCTGAGCTCTGGAGCTAGTGATTTATCTCTATACGTTACTGCTTCCCTTAGGAGGAGCCTGCTAATCAATCCTTGTCACCTGTCTCTATTTGTCTATTTATACTCTCAAGTCAAGGACATCAGTTGAGATGAACTAGAATCTCTGCAACAAAAAGGTACAGAATGAATATCTTCACAGCATCAAACAAGTTTAAAGAAAAATAAATAGAAAAATAATGGCTCTGTCCCAGCACTCAAGATCGTAAACACAGAATAATGCTGCAACAGAGATAAGATGTGAATCACAAGGACTCAGGAGAAGAAGATGAACATCCGTACCGCTCACATCCTCTGATGCTTCCTTAAAAGGAGTTTAATATTTTCCATCCAATCATGAAAGGAAAAAAGGCTCTATTTTCCCTTAAAAAATGCTTGGGGTTTTCCTAACATACCAGTTTCCTACAGCAATCTTCCATTTTAATTCTAAGTTCCAGCTGCAAGTCACCAAAAAACTTAACTACAGGCAAAATGCATACCTGTGTTATTTCAGGGCAAACAGCTCCAATCCAGAATCAAAAAACAATACTCTAAAATCGGGCAGAAAACACCACGAAGTGTTTCAGCACCATAAGCTGAAAGAGGCAACGTTTCTTTGGTAGACGAAAAGCCCGTGAAATGTTGCTTTTGGTTCTGCCTATAACATTTCATCCTTAAAAAACACACGGAAAGGGCTAGTATGAAAGTCACAAAATTCAACTGGTGAAACTATTAACATGTAGAAATACTTCTATCACTTGATATATGATGAAAATTTGAAATTGACATATCTATGCTTTTAATAGTTGTGGATGAAGATTTTTAAGAAGGATACACAAGAGAGATGACAAAAAATAAAATCAATAGGGTTCGCAGAAGACAATGCCTTTGAGGATATTTTAGGCCTAAAATCATACATATTTAATACAATTTTATGACAGTGTTTGTTCCATCAGCAGAAGGGAGGTGGAGGTCAGCTGGTAATTGAACACCAAGGCAACAACACAGGCAACATTTTTCCTTCCCTCTTCAATAATTTTACCTCCTAAGAAGTCTGAGGAAGAACGTGGGAGATCCACTTAGAAAGTAGCCCACATCAAACAAGGAAAGAGCAGGGGAGGCGGCCGAGCGCTGCTGTGGAGGCTCCCAGTGCAGCCGTGAGCACAGGAGGGCATCCCTGGGACACGGCCTTCGGTGGGCACAGGCTCGGCCTCTGCTGCCTCTGCCCATCTCGCTTGACAATGTCCCCTCCGAGGTCCGAGCCACCTTCACAACTTGAGTTCATCAAGTCCAGCTTTTACTTTTCACTCAATTCCAGTTTCATGTCTTCAGTAGGATTCAACCCCTCCCATCTGCTTCACAATGTATGGCAGAATTTAGTTACCAATTCACCTTTCTTTACATATTCAAGCCCCAGGACTGGAGCAAACCCTCCCCACAGCTTCCTGTCACCTTGTCCCCTTGGAGTGACCTCCAGAGCCTCAGTAGGCCTTGCCCCTCTGTTCATCCTGCCCGGGCTGGCAGCTTCCTTAGGAACACACCGGGTCTGCTTTGATATCAGAACCTGGCACGGCCTCCTCCTCACCCCAGGTCCCCACTGTTCCCCTCCAGGAATCTGGGTCACAGGCATCCTCACTTCTTCCAGATCTTCACTAACAACGATGCCTTCTCACCCAGGACCACCTGCCTAGAACTGCAACCACGGCCACCCTCGACACTCCACCTCCATCCGACTTTTGTTTTTTTGTTTTCTCTTCAGTGCTTAGCAGCTCCACCGTATTTTTTATTTATTTACTGCCTGTCTATCCTCCTCCAATAGAAGCTGAATTAGGGTATGAATTTCTGATTGACTTTCTTGCACTCTTGACCCTCGCACACCAAACAGCAGGCCCTCCAAGGGGTGGGTGACAACGAATGAGTGAAGGGAAGAACAACTCCGTGCCTGGAAGGCGGGGACAGGCTGTCTCCTCATCCTCAGGTGGACCCCAGTCCCTCGGTTCCTAATGTCCACTGGTTTTCAACAGCACTGGTCCAGGGAAGGCAGGCGGGGGAGAGGCGTCATTCTCCTCTTCCTCCCCCTGCCACCCTCTGCACCCCAGCTCAAGTGAATTTCCACCGCTGTTGGCTCACTAGTCCCCACACATCTCAGAGAACAGACAGATACAGAACAGAGATTAGATACACGCTGATCTGTTGGTGTGTAGGCTCGAAACATCAGCGCTAGTTAAACCACAGCCCTGAAACTGGGCTGCCTCCGGAACCCTGAGAGAAAAAGAACAGTCTGGTTAGATTTCCCCATACGCCAACTGCAGTGGTTTTCTTTTTCTGTACAATAAAGTTCCCGTAATAGTTCACACACATGTGTGTTTCTAAGTTTGCTAATGCAGGGTTTGTCCTCTGAGTGAAGGATTAACTGCGGCTGGACTGCTGCGCGGCTGCTCTTCCTCTGGATCAGACTTAGACCCAGCTTTTCTTCACCGCGCTAACTGAAATTTGGCTTTTGCAGAGGAGGACTGCGTTGCCTGACCTTAGATGTATCTCTGCACAGTACTCTGCTTTCTGGCATTCCTTCAGGTGGTGGGCTACTAACAAGCCTTCCCGTCATTAGAAGGATCTGTTCATTCCTGGAAAGGAGCCTTCTCCTAGGTGCTCAGAGCTATTACATCACAGCCCAGTGGTGCTCTAGGCATCTCAGAAACACCAGAGTGCAGAAGTTACTCTTCTGAAAAAGTTTACAATCAATTCAGGCTGTGCGAAGAGGCTAAAACAGGAAAAACAGAAGACAATTAGAGACCGCCAATGGCTAGCCAGGCTGGGACCAGGCGATCCACTGGGGAGCTGGCAGATTTTTAAACAGAATCCCTTTGAGAGCTGAGAGAGAAAACATCCTCCTATCTTATGAAAACGCTGCACACTTCCAGCAAACATCACATTCTCAAAGACACAGATAGGTGTCCACGCACATGCACAGCGCCAGAAAATGTACACTCATCTTAGGTGAAAACTGTATTGAATTTCTAATATTCAAGTCACACTTGACTTCTGTGATATTACGAGGTGCTCAAGGAGACTTGGGTTCATCTTTTGTTATTGGTATATATTATGACAATCTTTTTCCTTTCTTTAAATGTGCATGCTTTTTTTGGCATGCTCTGTATATTGGAAACTTAAGGACTCAAAGGAGAAGCAAAAGTCATTCTAAAACTGGATGTACAAATAGGGACTCTACAGTAATATTTTTCTTATCTAGTACATAGAGTTCATCTGTATAGCACCATAGCATCTCAGGAAACAATGCATGAGAGAAAAAGAGAGAGGAGGAGTGGAGGAGAAAAGGAGAAAAGACTGTCCCTGGCCCTGCAAAACTGATGTAAGAACATGTAGGAAAGCCATTCAGATGGGCTGAATAGACATATAAAGGCATGTGGATTTACTTATAATGGAAATATATATGTATGCATTTATATTTCAAAATTGATATGCGTGAACCAAAGATAAAGGACATCTAGTTTTCGTAAATTGATTTTTTTCATGAGAATTTGCCTCTACAGACACTTCTAGTAATGCTAGAAAATGGGGGAACAGGCTGAAATCCTGCTCTCAAATATCAACCCCTAAAGTTTGTAATTGTTTTGTGGAGCACACCCTCACCCAGGTCAGGATGAGCCTGCTGGCCACTTGGCTTGTCCTTCCAAACAAATGAATCACGGGCAGCCACCTCCGTCCAAACTCCCAATTCCAGGTTTCATGTCAAAGTGGGAGAATGTGCAGCCCATGCTGGAAAAGGCTTCACCACAATCTGACTCATGGAAACAGATGCTCAGTGGGGTCTCCTGCCCTTCACATCCAGAATATTTCATCCACATAAGCTGAGCAAGTATTTATGAAGCATCTACTATACATCAGGCATTATTCTAGGATTTGAGCCTATATTGTGAGTTACGTTCTGGCAGAGGGGTGGGGATGACACAGAGTGAACATAATCAACAGTAGACTAGGAGATAATTAGTATTCACAGATGAATTCCATAAACATAATGTTAAGGAAAGCCCTAGACAGCAAACTAGTACATACTTACTAATTCTATTCATAAAAAATTCAAAACAAGGCGAGCATAATGGCTCACTCTTATAATCCCAGGACCCTGGGAGGCTGAGACACGTGAGCTCAGGAGTTCAAGACCATCTCCATTAACATAAGAAAAACTAACTGGGTGTGGTGGAGGGCATCTGAAGTCCCAGCTACTTGGGAGGCCCAGACAGGAGGATCATTAGAGCCCACGAGTTTGAAGTTGCTGTGAGCTATGATGTCACAGCACTCTACCCAGGGTGACAGAGTGCGACTGCCTTTTCTCTGGTGACAGGGACAGGGCACGGTTTACACTGGCATGTGGAGTGGCCAGGTACTGGCTGGAAGAGAGAAAGAGGGGGCATCACGGGGTGCAGGAAATGCTCTGATTCTTGGCCTTCAGTGTTTCATATAAATTTATCGATCTATTTATAATTCATATACTTTTGTGAATGTATAACTCAAATTTAGTTTTGCCAAAAATCTGAAATCGTATGGAGCAGCCACCTGTTTATGCAGTGACATGGTATTTGTTATCTTCAGCTACACAAATAACATTAACAGTAAACTATAACACATTTAGATGTCATTTTCTACCAGCACACTTCCCCTTCCCCAAAACAATTTGATTCAAACTCTTCACATGACTCCAGTCAGCCTTTTTAGCCTCTGACAGTTCCAAGCATACCCACTTTGCGGGATGGATACACCATCCCTGGGCAGCCCGCCCTAAGCCATCGGTATGATGCAGTGAACAAGAGGATGGTCGTGGTCTCCATTTACCCGAGAGGTAAATGTGCCTGCTTTCTATATCTCTAACTTCTGAATATGTTGGGGATTTATTATTTTTTATTCTTGTACTTTACTTCATGTGAAAAGGCTTGTTTATATTTTATATTTTACATTTTATATTTGTAATTGTAAGGACACATTCCTGAAATACCCACACTGTTTTAAACATCACTTACAGCCTTCAAAAAAAAAAGATTTTGTCAGATGCCGTCCATAATATCTAACCACGTCAAACAAGGTCACTTGGGGCCACCGTGTCTTCCTCACAAATGCTCTGCTGTCTGAAACAGAGCAGCGAGGACAGCAGCCGGGACAACACCCAGGGACAGCAGCTGGGACAGCACCCAGGGACAGCAGGTGTTTTGCACAGGGTCCAGTTCGAAACCACCTCTTTCCCGAGGGGTAATTTTGCAGGGAGAAAGAACCTCATCTTACATTCAAGTCTACGTGTTATCACACAGGGTGAAGAGTGCACAGATGCGAAAGACATTCCGGAAGCAGAAGGGAAATTCCCAGCCACTGACGTGAAGTACAGCATGAAAGCGATGGAGGGTGGAAAAAATGGATCCGAGGAGGGAAAATAATGAGTCCAAGGAGGGTGCTGCCGTATCTGGCTCAGCTGCTGAGGGAAATGGGGATCAGATGCCGGGGGCAGAGGGGGTTGCAACATCACATGTGCCGCTCTGGACACTGTTAACAGGAATGTGAAGACAGCACGGAGAAGCGTGAATAGTAACCAGGACACACCCAGGCAGCTGGAGGCAAGGTCCACTTGCACCCCCAATTCCACAGCTGGGGCCTGCCCCGAGGACCCTCTGAAATATAGGCCTGCCTGCTCTCCACGGCCCTGAGTCTTCCTGGCATTGTACCTTCCTCCACAGCCAAACTGCTTAATGACTTACGTCTACCACTGCAGAAACTTAAAAAGATGTCATTTAGAGACAGTGGGGACAAAGCCAGTGTCGGGTAGAGGGGAGACAGTCACTCCAGATGCCTGAAACCGGCCTCTCCAGTTGGACTGGAATTCTCAGGGACATCCTGCCTTCTCTTTTCACTTTTTGGACACTTTAAGCTCTGCTTTGGGATAAGAGTGTAAGTATAATTTTTTTAAGACTTCATTTTCTTTTAAGTTCAGAGCAAAACCGAAAGGAAAGTACGCAGAGGTTTTCCATGTGCCACCTGTATGCTGCTTTCCTCCTATTTGCTACAGAAAAATGAATTATTTTCTTGATGTTAAGAACACACGTGACTCTGAGTGAATGTTTTCTGCGCAGACATACTGGGACTTCCTGATGTGGGGTGGGGGCATATTTTAATCACTTATCTTTGCCCAGCATGGGAAAGCCCTAAAGAGGGCTGAGATCACTGGGTGGGCCCCTCAAAGGTCATCCTTTAAGACACAGCATTTATCAGGCAGTGTGAGGTTTAGGGGGATCACAGGAGACTCCTGCTGATGTTGTGACTCTGGGGGGTTTGTGAAAGCTTCTTCTGGTGAGGAGACCTTACGATATCTGCATGACACTGGCCTGCATCATGCAAAGAAAATCGTCTGAGGCAGCAAAGGTGCGGTCAGCACGGCCCTCACCATGGCCGCAAAGGCCAACCAGCAGTTTGGATGTCCCTTGTCCTCTCTTCTTCCATGGGACCTTTGGCCTATCTCTAGCCACAGCCTCTTATAAACTGTGCACAGATCTGTCATTGCCACTGCACGGCAGGATAACTGACGAGAAAGTTGGCCTCTTTACCATCTGTGCAAACTGCATCAATACAGGTTCCCGCCGAATGTCTGCCAATTAGCTGAATTACACAAATGACTGAATCCAAGGCATACACATGAGATGAACAGTGTATTCTTCTTATCAATTATTTCATAAACTTGACATGCAAAAGTGTTCACGGTTGCACATCGAGATAGATTTTTAAGAGTCCAGTTATAAGAAACTTTAAATTTGACACACCTAACTTACACCACTGACAACCTCTAAAGTTCCCACAGGAAAGGTAGAGAATATATGCACATTGTTTATCCAAGCACCTGAGGCTCTGCTTAAAGAGCCACTGTGATCAATCGACAGTCCAGACCTAGGGGGAGTTCCATGACTGGATGTTAAAAGAAAGAAATAAAAAATACTTGACGATATACATCAGCATTCTAAGTAGACTTCTGATTTTTCTTTTCGATTCCGTTCTATAGTTAGAACTCAGATTGGAGCTACTGAAAATAATTAAACAGGACTGAGGTATATTATTACCCCAGGGCAGGGGGGAAGAGTTAAAAATAGGGACAGAGAAACAGACAGAAACTGATGGTGCCAACAGATTATTTAATGAGAACTTTGAAGCAGGTTGGGGACATAACACTGGCCTGAGAGTGCTGAGCTCCTGGCTGGTGACGCTGACCAGTTCTAGCTCACAAAGAAAAAACATCACCTCCCTATGTCCTCAGCAACAACAAAAAAGAAGTAGTCAAAGAATTAAGTGGTCAAGGCCCTTCCAATGCTGAAATGTATGACTCTAAATATGCTTTTTTACAGTAAAGGAGAGAGTGGCATCGGTGATACATAATTCATTCCAAATTGGTTTTGAATACTCTCAATAACTTAAACCAAAATAAGAGAAGAAAGTCTGTTTAGCAGACTGTTGGGGAAGGCTCTAATTTTTTTTTTTTTCAAAAATGGCTCTTGACCAAAGAAGACCATTTCTGTTAACTGTCACCTATGACCTTCAATAATGTGGAAGCTATTTGGGTAAACACTGAGACTCTGAACTTAAGGCGTCCCACTGTGGAACTCTCCTTTTCTATAACTGT
The DNA here is from genome assembly GCF_000181295.1 of Otolemur garnettii. NCBI lineage: Eukaryota > Metazoa > Chordata > Mammalia > Primates > Galagidae > Otolemur > Otolemur garnettii. The sequence continues at coordinate 5,654,856 of NW_003852479.1, forward strand.
GAAAAATGCAAATATATTATCCTTTCCTGACACTGAATGACTGCTAGTAACAGATGCATCCCAAATACACCTGTCGCCATCATTGCAAGTGGGTCTAACGAGCGCTGGCTCAGTCTTCTCTGTCTTACGGGAGTTTTTGCCCTTCCTGGAGTAACCCTTCTCCACACCGGGAAATAACCAAGTGTATCTGGTGGGCAGCCTGGACACAGAGGGGAGAATCCTGCTGGCAAACGTCCCTCCGGGGTAACAGAGCTCGGCACACGTCCACCCACAGGTCTCTGCAGGCAACTTGTCACAGTGGAACAGGTCAAAGGCTAGAAGCCTGGAGATTGGGTTTAATGTTTAATCTGAAAAGTATTTGATGCCCTATGTTTCATCATCAGTAAAATAAACAAGTTTATACACTGGTTGTTTTGAAGGCCTCTCCTGCTCTAACATATGAGTCAGACGTGGGAATGACCTGGATAAGTGTTTAACATCTTAGAGAATAACAATGTACAGAAAGAATACTCCCCCGCCTAGACAGGATCCACTCAGCAGGGACATAAATGGAGATGAGAAGAGGAGGGGCAGTGTCTTTATGGCAGGGGGCTTAATACCTTTTTGTTTCCCTGAAAAGTAACTGTAAATTATTAAAATTATTTTGACAAGGCGGTGCCTGTGGCTCAGTGGGAAGGGCACTGGCCCCATATACCAAGGGTGGTGGGTTCAAACCTGGCCCCAGACAAACTCTAACAAAAAAATAGTCAGGTGTTGTGGTGAGTGCCTGTAGTCCCAGGTACTTGGGAGGCTGAGGCAAGAGAATCGCCTAAGCCCAAGAGCTGGAGGTTGCTGTGAGCTGTGACATCACTGCACTCTACCCAAGGTGATAAAGTGAGACTCTGTCTCAAAAATAAAAAAAACTATTTTGACAGCTGCAAGTACTTTGGAGCTAGGTGTAAACAGGACGTTCAGACCCAGAATAACCCCACTAGGTCCAGATTCCACTAATTCAATATCCACAGTAGTCTGAACACATGAGTGGCCGATGTTTATTATTACACCAATCCTTTTCAAGCAACAACAGTAAAACTAAGTGTAGCTCCAGCCTTTACTATAAGACACATTAACATACTAGACATTGTCCCCTTATCTGATGTTACTTTTTCACCGACAAGCTGTAAATCAGAATTTCTCAGGGAGAGCCAGTTATTCCACTAAAGATCCTGGTTCTAGTCTTTATCAGCTTGTAGGTAAATCTGTTAACTGAAAGTTAAATCTATCTGCAGGTGAGTATTCATACATTCAGGAAAAAAGTGTTCTTTAAAATTGACTTTAGTAGCGATCATAATAAACTATGCTTTTCTAGTCCTTTACAGTTTATATACAAAGGGCTTTTATACCCAATTCACAAGCAATTAGTGGGTGAACAAGTAAAGTACTAATTAGAAATTACTTCCATCTACTCATTCAAAGATACAGGGACCTTTCTTTAGCCATTAGCTCATCTTACACATACAGTGCTTAAAAAACGCATCAGCTTAAGAAGAATTAAGCCTTTTTGGTGATTGGGTATGGTCTTCCTTCCTTGTTCTGAATTGCTGAAGAGTTACCGCCTAAGAAAAGAAAACCACTTAATATGGTAATTTTGTAAGTCATTCAAAGAAACTGTGAGAAAGAAAGGGACTATTATCTTCGAATTTACCTTCAAATCCTCTGTACAATGTAGTCCCTCCTCTAAGACAGTTGCAGGGTAGAGGTAAGAAAGAAACAGAGCATGGCCAGTGGCTCTTTGTGCTTGGGATTTCATCTTTGCTTTAGAATCTTGAGAAATACTAGGTAAATTTTCTGTTCAACATTTTCAAGGACCTACTTTTAAGGACTACTTTTAATGACGGTAATTTAATGGCTAAGTTATTAATTATTCAATGACAGAATAAAAATTACCTTACTTACAAGTAACTCCTCCCTTCAATACCACATATTTACGAGGTAGGAATTCTAGCCCTTGATCCAAAGCAATAAACCTAGGAATACCCTTTAATGATGTATTCCTTTATCTCCTAATTGAATACATAAGCAGCAGGATATATAGGTAGACAAAAACACGTTATTAGCTTGTCTTCCGAGGTGACCAAATACACTAATGCACACATAATGTGGAAAAGAATCAAAACCCAACAAAACCCCTCTGATTTAAAAGTGGTTACCAAAGTCATGACAAAACTCAACAAACCACCCCACACTGAACACAGCAGAGGAACCCAGAATGGACACTAGAGAAATAAAAACAAGGCCAAGACTCAGAAAAAATTCCTGTAAGGCAAAAAGGAAAATTCGACATTCCTGATCTGCAAAATGCACGTATTTATTCTGTGCTCATCTTCTCTTTCCCAGTTTCATGTACCTAAAAAGAACACTGATGAAATAGAACAGGTGCATATTCATATTTCTCTCGCCTCGTGTTTTGCTGGGAATCTACAAAAATAATTTTACAGCTCTTTAACTTTAGAACTAAGAAATTAAAGATACTATGAGGTTGAGTTCTCATTCTGAATTTACATAAATGTATAAGATAGCAGTATATGCATCTGATAATACTACATAATAGAATTAAAGTAACTTTCACAGGATTCTCCTTATAAAGTTAACAATTAGAAATTAATCTAGATAGGATAAAACAAATATTGACACTTCAGGGATGCATCCGTCTGCTGGCCTGCATTCCTTACCGTGATGAAAATAAATGAAAGCAAACCAACAAAAATTTACTATGAGGGGCGACACCTGTGGCTCAGTGAGTAGGGCGCCAGCCCCATATACGGAGGGTGGTGGGTTCAAACCCAGCCCCAGCCAAATTGCAACAAAAAAATAGCCGGGTGTTGTGGCAGGCACCTGTAGTCCTAGCTACTCGGGAGGCTGAGGCAGAGAATCACCTGACCCAGGAGTTGGAGGTTGCTGTGAGCTGTGTGATGCCACAGCACTCTACCAAGGGCAATGAAAAAATAAATAAATAAAATAAAAATCTTAAAAAAAAATTTACTGTGATAAAAACCACTCATTCAACATTCTTAGTATGAAAATAAAGTGGAGAAAACACATCTCTTAAAATGTGCCTTGTGAATGATTCCATTTTTCAGAGTAAGTTTTTGTTTTGAACTCTGAAAACAGGTATGTGATTTACTATTTACATAGCAACTTCCTGCAGGTTAAAAAATGTTTTAAAATGCTCTGTTCTTAAATGTAAACTAGTACAATGTCTACAGGAAACAGCATGGAGAATCCTCGAAGAACGAAAAGCAGACCTACCACTGGGTCCAGTAATCCGGGGACTGGATATGTACAGAAAGATATGGAATCAACTTAAGTGCCCATCAACTGATGAGTGGATAAAGAAATGTGGAGCGGGTCCTGTGGCTCAAAGGAGTAGGACGCTGGCCCCATGTACCGGAGACGGTAGGTTCAAACCAGCCCTGGCCAAAAAAAAAACTGCAAAAAATTGGTGTGTGCCAACAGACAGACAGACAGACAGACAGACATATATATATACACACACACCATGAAGTACTACTCAGCCGTATAAAGGAATGAAATACCGTCTTTGGCAGCAAGTTGTAGGGACTGGTGGGCACGATCACGTGTGAAGCATCTCAGCAATGGAAAAACAAATACCTCCTGTTCTCACTTACAAATAGGAGCTAAAGTATGGACACATGTGGCCATAAAATGCTGCACCAGACACTTGAAACTAAGACGGAGGGAGTGGGTTGGGGGGAATGAAAATCTACCCACTGGGCCCGTCGCGCCCTATGCTGGTGACTGGCACACCAGACGCCCTGACTTCAGCCGTATACGATTCATACACGTGACAAAACATACTTATGACTCCTAATCTGTTGAAATAGAAAAATCTTAAATAAAACAAAACGAAATAAAATCTGTTGTTTTTTCTGCATGCTATATAAGATGTTGATGAAGTTAAGAACAGAATTTGCTTTTTTTTTTTGATTAGTCTATAAAGGGAAACTTCATTTCTGTTCACCTATTTTTTCTTAAAATTTCTCTAAAATTTAAAATGGAAATAAGAATACATAAAGCGGAACAACTTGGATAAAAAAAAGAACTGCACACCCATTTGCCATTGTAAACAGAGTTTAAACACAAAAAATTTTATAGTGGTTCCCTCGGTTGAAATTATAAATGCTTTTATGTCTCTTAAAAATGTCCATGTTTCAAATTTATACACAGACGACTTTTTGAAGTTTAATCCTATCAATTAATTATGCTGATACACATTTAGTGTATCAGAATACACTATGTGTAGTGATACGCATTTAATCGTCAGTTAATAGTGCTGATACAACTGTTAGTTTTTTTTCAGACTCAATTTCTAGAAGAACTGAAAGGGTGAAAAGTCAAAATCTGCTTATTAGGCAGTTCACTGCTGTGCCCATGGGACTATGTACTTTAATTGAATCTTCACATTTAATCTACATCATCAATACTAGAAGAAAATCCAGGTTCCAATGACAAGTCTGACCAATGAAGTAACGTGATTAAATAGTTTAGAACGATTTTCAGTAATATAACCTGAAAGAAAAAGAATTTTCTTTAATTGATTTACCTTTCTTTCTCCAGAAAAAGACTGGCACAGAGGTTTCCAAACAAACTCAGATTCAACAGGCTGATTTAAATGCGGAGACCAGAACTATGTGGGTGGAGAAGGCAGAAGGTGTCTATTTAACATTGGCATTTAAATTCACCAGAATATTTCATTCCCTAACTGTTCCTCTAGTTGAGTTTTGCTGCTTTGATGTTCAGTCTCAAGAGTAAAATGAATTAATGATGGAAATGGCAGACTTTCAAAGAGTATTCCAAAACACACCACATGAGAGAAATAAAAACACCTGATAAGAATATCGTGTCTTATAATATGCTAAATTTACTTTTCCTTAATGAAGATCTTAAAAGGGAGTCATTTGAGATTTACATCCTCTCTATTTTTATTCACCAAGTTATTACATAAAATCAGTAATCTGGCTTTCGAATATTAAGTTTTTGCATAGAAATATGGTGTCACCTACTCACCATTAGCAGGGTAATTACCACTTTTTTCAGAAGTTGTAATTTGACAACAAATTAAATTACTAACATTTTCAAAATCCCCACCACATCCTGGGCACAGTGTAGATGCTTTCATTGGACCTGTAACTTCAGAAATCAAGTATAATCTTTATTTAACAGGCAAAGGCACTGGCGAGGTAGCTAAGTAATTTACCAAAGGTCATCCAGGTATTTAACATAGAGTCCAAATTTGAACTCAGATCTGTATTCATTCCAAATTTTGGGACAATACACAGCTTCTTCACCTTCCCGAGTTGCAGATTCACTCTGCTCCTTGAGTCCCCAAAATAATCTTGTGCCTCAGCAAATACAGAGTCATTCGAAGGCAAACTAAAAGAATGCATTTTAAAACCCCCAATGAATTATTATTAAGTGTATTCAATACACTTAATCAATAACTGCCAGTGTTTTCAAACCCATGGAAACCACCTTACTTTTCCATTAAAAGTGGTTTTAAAAAGAGAAAAAAATTAATTTTGGGGAACCCACCAAGAGGAGGAGGAGGCATATAGCTTTTTAACTTAAAAGTAAAAGCTTATTAAATGAACATCTTTGTGATTAAAGATCGAACCTATACTCGGATGTAAGTGAAGTCAGAGAGGAACTCCCCACCTTCTATGCTTTAATATTTAGTTAATCCTTAAAGAATAGAGGTTTTCTATCCCCAATTGCTCAATCTATTCTAAGACGAGTCCTTCCCAAGTCAATGGTGAAGGTGACAGCTTCTTCTCCATCCTACAAGCTGGGGGCTGGAATTACAGAGGCCAAGTGGACCCACAGAATGGCACCTGGGCCAGGTACTGATCACAGCGTCACCTAAGCCTGGGAAGAAGGGTTCCAGTGGCACAGACTCAAGCGGGACCTGGCCAAGGCTTCCGGCTCACATCATCAGTGGTTCTCACCTCTCAGCATGCCTGGAGAGAGGAGAGTCCTGCTAAATGAGAGAGAAATGAATTTGAAGTCAGTAGATTTGCATTCAAATTCCTTCTACCCTCATCATTTTGGACACACAGCCATCCTGAGCCTCGTTCTTTTAATGGATAGTGTTACGTATAAAGGTCTGATTCCACAGAAAGCACATGATCAGTACCCGAAGAATTTCAGCTAAACAAGGAGGAGCAGAATCTTAGCCCTGCTTCTCAGGGCGTGGGGATGGTGATCAGAAGTGTTCAGAGGAGAGAAACCTGGAGAGAAAGAGCTGGCCGGGGTAGCCCTCCTGAAACCCGCCCAAGGGAAAAGTGAGGTAGCACAGCCAGGAAGACGTCCAAACCGAAATGAGATTCCCGGGGCCGACCAGCCGCCCCAGCAGGCCAGGAGATGACCCATTTTTGGTTGATGACTAAAAGGGAATGTGGACTTCACTGACTTGTTACTGTGTAAGTCACAGGGTAGGTAACCTGAGACAACATGTGAGGGAATGGGAAAACGGGAGTAATTAATGGGGGCTGGCTGGAGAGTTTACTTTAATTAAGAAATGCCTTGCTCTGCATGTTCTGTTAACTTAGAGCATCTACAGCAACTGAGACACCCCCCAACAGGATCCCCACGACCTTACTCTCTTCAAAGCTCAAATGCCTCTGGCTGAGATCCACGGCTGTCTACTCCAGGCAGGAAGTGAAATGCCACACAGCAGTTAAGTCTATTGCTGGCTTGAAAATACGTGCAGGATACCTAGAGAGTGAGTCTAATTTTATGGCCAGTTTTGAACTCTGGATTTTCCGAAGGGCCAAATTCCTAGGATCACTCTGCAGTGAAACTCAACGGGGGTCGCCCCTCAAGTTACACCAGAGATCTCAGGGAGGAAAACGGTCTACAAGGTTGGTGTTCTTGGCACAACCCTACACCTAAGGGGATAAACAAGGACGTCCTCACCGAAGTGGGGTTAGTACAGATGCTCCTTACCAAGGCACCGGTCCCCAGGCACCAGCGAAGGAGCATGAGGCCACGTCCACCTGGTGGGGGAGGACCTGGAAGAAATGGAATGCCAGATAACATTCCAGCCCTTAATTAAACCCCTTCACTCTTCATACCAACTTTGTAAAGATAAGAGTTCTTTTTAAATGAGGCTTTAGAAGACTCAACAACTTGCTTAAGGACCCAAAACTAAAAGTTGGCAGAGGCATGAGGCATTCTGCCTCCAAAGCCAACTATAATATATTGAATAGAGACAAAAAGTTCAAGAGAAAATTAAGTAAAATAATATTCTATTAAGAGAAGTTGTTAAAATATAGGTAAGGGCCAGGCACAGTGCCTCATACCTGTAATCCTAATGCTTTAGAAGGCCAAGGTGGGTGGATTGCTTGAGCTCAGGAATTCAAGACCAGCCTGAACAAGACAGAGATTCTATTTCTAAAAGTAGCCAGATGTTATAACAGGCACCTATGGTCCCAGCTACCTGGAGGGCTAGAGCAAGAAGATTGCCTGAGTCCCAAAATTTGAGGTTCCTGTGAGCTATGATGCACGGCACTCTATCAAAGGTGACTAAGACTTTCTCTTAAAAAAAAAAAAAATATATATATACATATATGTGTGTGTATATACATATATATACCAACTAGAGAGACATAGAAATGGACCACAAATAGCTAAAATAAAAATAAAACTTCCCTTAAAACTTACAACTTAGTTACTTTGAGGCCTGGTACGGTGGCTCACATCTGTCCTCCTAGCACTCCAGGAGGGCAAGGTGGGAGAATCACCTGATCTCAGGAGTTCAGGATTAGTCTGAGCACAAGCCAGACCCCATCTCTACTAAAAACAGAAAAAATTAGCTGGGCATTATGACAGGCACCTGTAGTCCCACCTAATTAGGAGGCTGAGGCAGGAGAGTTGTTTGAACCCAGGAGCTTGAGGTTGCCATGAGGTATGTTGACACCACGGCACTGTAGCCAGGAGAACAGAGTGAGACTCTTGTCTGGACAAAAAAAGGGAAAAAAAGAAAAATAAACAGAAAAGAAAGGAAAAAACATAATTACTTGAAAAGAAGCAACCTTGGACAGGAGACATGTATCCTCAATATACATAATTCTGTCAAGGTTGGGGATTTGGTTTTCAAGTTCACAGCAATATTAAATGGAGCAATTTTAAAGAGAGCAAGAGAGAATGGCTGTTATAAGAAACTGAGAATAGCAAAAAAAAAAAATACTATAATCACTACTCAGAGAACTAATTCTAAAGACACATATGTTTATCATATCATATATTATTAGAATATTAATAGAATAAAACAATTTTGTTTCAGCAAGGTGATCATTAAAAATACATAACTAAATAATTTATCATTTCTACTTATGTAGATCAGGCTTCCTAATTTTTTTGTTTATAAAGTATGGTTCCTTTCCTTATATTCTACGGTTGTTAAAAAGACCACAGTACTCCAAGACAGAGCAGTGACCGCACTGACCCTGACATCCAGAGGGCATTCCGTGGTGTCCCCTCCCCAGTCCCCACGCCTGCCGCGGGCCTGTGACATTTCCCTGTTGTATCTGTTCTCCACGACCTATGGCGTAGTCTGCTATTCCTTACTAAAAGGACTCCACACGGGTAGGGATCACATTCTTTGTGTTTTTAACTTCAGAGTCTCTGACATCATGTCTTCTGTAGAAGGTAAATTTAGGAAATATTATTTAAGGTAAATAAAATTTATGTTTACTAAAATCAATTTTAGAATACAGGGATGCATGCCAAAATATTTCTCCATAAAATGATTAAAATAAAACTTCTAGGGCTTGAAAGTGGCAAATCTATTTATCCATTTACCAAATAATTGATCATCTACTATGTTTCCCACATGGTTCCAAGCTCTAGGACTGGAATTATGCACAGGAAATGCCAGTTTTCTGCACTCAGGGTCTTTCGAACCTCATGGGGGACACACAAGATACACAGTAAATAAGGAAATATAAAATGGCATTTCAAAAATTTCATGTAGTGATAAATGCACATAAGAAAATGATAGAAGCTAACAGGGTAGACTTAGGTAGGAGACTATTATTATTTTCTTAGGGTGCTCCCTCCTACATAAAGGAAGCGGCACTGTTACGACTTCTATAAGTTGTTCAGAGGTAAAAATGCACAGGCTTCTTGAAAGCAACCATGAAATCTCTATGGATGGCAGAAATCTGGTAGTAACCCACCCTCCAAAGTGTCCTCGATGACCTGCAGCTCGTAGTACACACACCCTTAGGTACATCCCTCCCACACAGAAGTGGAAGGGTCTATGGACCAACGGCACACGGCCCAGGGGATGTGACATCACCACCAAGATCAGGCTGTAGGAGACTTTGGCTTCTATACAGGGCTCCTCCTCCTCTCCTGAACCCCTCACTCTGTGGGAAGCAGCTGCTGTGCCAGAGGACACCCCGGCATTCTCTGCAGGGGCACGTGTGGGAGAAACTGGTGTGTGGGCAACAGTGACAAAGAGACTCACGGATAAGCCTGGAAGTGGGTCCTCCCTGAGGACCGGCCCCTGCCAATTACAACCTTGTGAAAGACCCAGGACCAGAACCAATAAACTAACCTGCTCCTGGATTCGGGACTTTCAGGAAACTGTGAAATAAATGATGATATGTTTGTTGTTTGAAGTGAAGTTGCTAAGTTTTGAAATAATTGTTAAACAGGAATAGGTAACTAGTAAACCTTTCAGGAATGTGCCTACGTTGTTGAAATCTTAGCCTGAACAACAAGGAAACAGTGATGACCGGAGCTCAGAGGAGAACAGCAGGTGTGGAGACCCCGAGAAAGATGTGCCTCTAGGAGGTCCCTGGAACAGCTAAAAGGCCCACGGGTCTGGAGTGTGTTAGTGCAACAAAGTGGCAGGAGAAGAGTTAAAACTTCCCTCAAAGACAGATCAGACGTAACGTCACCTAATTAATATTTTACAAGGAATAACTTCTGTAAACTGCTGAGCTATGATGTGAGGAATAAGGGTGATAAGGCAAGAAAATCAAGTAGAAGCTGACGTCACTGGTCCAGTCAGGAAGATAATGATTATCATCTCCAGGAACGCAGATTAGGGGTTAGAAATAAAAAAATATTACAGCTTGGTAAGATTCACAATATGGATTTTGAAAACAGAATGAACACAACTGCACGAAAAGTTGTATCCATGTCACCTACATCACGCCAGCAGGCTCTGGCTTTTGAGTGACCCAGATGACACCAGAATAGAGATGGACAGGGGAAAATTAGGTTTGATCTAGTGAGACGTAACTCAAAATTCCACAAGTAATTTATTGGTGTGGTAGTTAGAAGTTATACTGTGGAAGCTAAAAAGAAGGAAATACCCTTTAAAAAAGAATTAAGCAGTCAGTAGGAAAGTTCCTTCTGGTGCCTGTTGACAGTGCCAAGCAAATGTTATAATGTGTTTAAGTGATCAACTAGCAAAGTTAAAAAAGAATTAATAAAACAGAGACAAAAAATACCAAAAATAAGGTCAGATTTTCTTTCCACATCAACATATTTCTAAACGAACGAAGTTAATGACAGAAAGAATTTCTCTGAGCTAAAAAACAAATACACTGGTAACTGGCAGACTACTCACTGGTTTCAGAGGCACCCAGACCTTCACTTACTGCCGCTTAACAAGAATCTACACGTCCCCGTTCTGCACACTTTCTGAGCCGGCGCTATTCCCAGAAAGCGCAGACACAGTCGCTGGAGGGAAGCCTGCCTCCCCCTACGGCAACTCTGTTCCTGCACAGAGACATGTCCAGACCTCTCACAGGGAATGCCCCCGCACGGGTCAGTCTAGAGGCTAGCTGTCAGCCTCTGACACTCTTACACTGAGATATGAAGAATCAAGTTTTTAAAAATGAAAATATAAACAATTTGCTATGATGATATTGTACTACAGAAGGCCAGTGTGAAAGGTGACAAGTCACACTCACACACACCCCTCCACTTACACATTCACACACGTACAATCACAGAGACACACATACACACACAGACCTGAAGTGAAATGATTCATAAATATGAAACTTGAAATGTAATAATGTTTTTAAAAATGCTTAAAAATCAGAGAGGCTCTTAAAAAAAAAAAAAAAACAGCAGAGCCTGGGCCTCTATAAATTTTCTACTGCCTTTTCACAGGGTCTTGGGTACAGCTGTCACAATAGGTACTAAAATCTTTAAGTATATACTAACGACATAATTTTCTCTTTTTTTTCAGAAGAATCTCAGTGATTATGCATCACTTTTTTTATACGGCAAAGTATTACATGTTCATCATAAGTTTAAGTGACATTTAAAACGTCCAAGCTTATGTCCATGGACTAACTGGTTCTATCCACTTATATTAGTATATAAAAATAAATCCTAAAGCTTATTATATGTAGTTTTGCAACTAAAATCAGCATATTAAATGTCAAAATACTTTGGTAAAGATGTTCCATTTACTGTATGCCCCTAAAGAAGTCATTTAAATCCAATGGAAAGCCTTTACCAGACTTCATTTACAATCCATTTCCTGACAGCAGCACTTAAATAATCAAATTTATGTCCTAAAGAAAACCGTGGGCAGGAGGAGCTTCAGGAGAAGTCTGCTGCACGAAAGAACATATTTCCTTATCACCCTCTGTTTAGACCATGCAAGGTGCTTGGTCTAAACCCACAACCTTTGCCCAGAAATACAAAAATAGGACTCAGTGTATGTTATCTCCCATTAATCTTATTAAAGGTCTGTATCAGGTAACTGTACAATGTTTATTCCACGGAAGAGGTTTTCTTCCTTTACCTCACACTGTACCTCTTTTTAAATTGACTGTGGTAGAGGGGTCACCATGCCAAATCCTTCACCCCATTCCAGTTACACACCCGCACCTGCCTGCGTCCTGCACAGCTTATCCTTGTGGGCAGAGCACTCTTCCCCCTCCTATTAATGTTTGACCAATGGAATGCGGATACAGCAACAATGTGCCACCTCCAAGGTGCTAACCGCAGACCTCCTGTGTGCCTGCGATCTACAACAGAAACACATCCCCAGGCAGACAGGATCTTTTCAGCCCAAGCTGCAGAATATGAGAACTCGGAGCCTGCCTGAAACTGACCACAACCTACTATTCAGGCCCAGCTATGTTCTGCCCATAATGGCCATGCCACAGGCCAACTACAGACCTGTGAACACATTTTGGTTTACTATTCCAAGTATGCCATTGTAAGCTACTGAGATTTTGAAGTTGATACACACCAAAAACTAATACACTAACTCTGTATCTTTATGTAGCCACTCACATAACATTAGCTGCATCAAACCACACTTTTTTGATTTACCTACCCTAATCCTAAACTACTACCTATTTTCTTTTCTTTTTTGAGACAAAGTCTCACTTTGTCACTCTCCATAGAAGGCCATGGTGTCACAGCTCACAGCTACCTCAAACTCCTGGGCTCAAGCCATTCTCTTGCCTCAGCCTCCCAAGTAGCTGGGACTACAGGTGCCTGCCACAATGCCTGGCTATTTTTAGAGACAGGTCTTGCTCTTGCTCAGGCTGGTCTCCAACCTGTGAGCTCAGGCCATCCACCCGCCTCCGCCTCCGCCTCCGAGAGTGCTGGGATTACAGGCCTGGGCCACCACGTCTTACTAGTGATTTTCTTTGGTGGTGCTGCGCTTCAGAAAACAGACTCAGAATTTTGTTTTTAAATAAAGAATTTTTAAAGAACTAAGTCGTCACAGAAAGACATTCATTTTATAACTAAAGTCTAATTTCCAGAAATAAACTGTAATATACTCAATGAACTGTATTTAAAGAAACCCAAGTTATAATTTTGCAGCCTCAAATGTTTCTATAATTTACCAAGCAGTCCTCCAAGTGAACCAAAAGAAACACTAAACATCTATCATACTCTAGTTTGTTTTTTTTTCTTTCTCTCTCTCTCTGTCTTTATTTTCTTTTTCTTCTTCTTCTTCTTCTTTTTCTTCCAGTTTTTGTCCAGGGCTGAGTTTGAACCTGCCACCTCCGGCATATGGGGCCAGCACCCTACTCCTTTGGGCCACAGGCACCGCCCTTTCTCTCTTTATTTTTTAGCACTTTCTGAGTAGCTTCTCTCCAAAACTTTACAGATTTAACAGGTATAACAAACTAGTGTTGGGACGGAGTATAAATTAGTAAAAATCTTGAATTACAAAGATGTTGCTAAGTACAATTTATCACTTTTGAGCAGCAATACATACAGGATGTGTCTGAATTACTAGATAAGAATCTTCTGTTAACTTTTTAGATCCCAGGAGAACTTTCCTTCTTATATTCTTAAGTAATTTAAAACATTGCTCTTTTAAAAACTTGGGCGGATTTTGGTTACACAAACATTTTGTTAATTAGTTTCTATCACAATTTGTATGGTGATAATCTTTAGTCTAATGCAAGCAAATTATCCTACAAATCACAAAAGTAATTTAATGAGACTTTATGGAGAAATTTTATGAAGGCCTTTGCCCTTCTGGCCATTTATATATAATAAAATGGCAAATAAATTAAAAAAAAAACTATACTCTGAAAACTTAATGTGTACAATAAATTGATGAATAAGACTCACTACAGGCTGTTAATCCTTGTTTCCACCACCATTTACTCAAGCTAGCACCAGACATTTGTGTTCACTCTGTAATGTTCCTCCTGATTCCTCAGTGCTGCTGTGAATCGTGCCAGTGACAGGCAGCATTTCTAAACCAGGTGTTGGTGAACCTGTTTCAGGAAATTAATGTAGCAAAACACAATAGTTCAGTATGCTATAATTCTCTTTTTTAAAATAAACAAAAAAGTGAGTAATTTTTAGAACAACTCCTTCATTGTGTACTGAGTGTGAGTGTAATTAATGGAGGCAGAGAAGCCAGCCAGCACCAGGCAGCGTCTCCAGCAGCGTACTTGCTGGCTGCGCACTACACCTGTGTTTTGAAGGTTTAAGTTGTAGCTGTTTTTATTTGTGGTCACATTTTAAAATGTGCGTTGATAGTAGAGCAGTGTTTACAAATGTATGAGGATGGTAAAGGGCCCTCGTAGAGCAGAAGTAAGATAATTTTGCCAAAGCACTCCAGGGAGTCCTTAAGTTGCATGACCTTTAAAAGGTCGTCGAGCACATCACAAAGTGAATCAAAAGCACAGGGACATTTGTAGTGGCAGCACCTGATACTATCCAAATGTCCATCACTAGTAGAATGGACGGATTGTGAAAGGCACACACAATGGCCTGCTAATAGAAATGGGAATCCACAACTACACCCAACAGTCTGGATGAATTCTACAGTGTGAAGCAAAAGAAGTCAGACACTTTCATTTACATAAAGTACAAAAACAGGCGAAACTCACCCTTGGTGCTTATTCTTCGTGGGTGGGGGACAATCAGTAAATGAAAGAGGTGCCAAGAAGCTTCTGGAAGGCTGCCCCTATTTAATTTTGTTGCTAGTTATACACACAATTTTGAAATTTTATGAAGCAGTATGCTTACAATTTACGTACTTTTATGCATCTCAGAGTTGAATAAACTATTAAAAATAATGTATTCCATCTAACTGAAGGCTGTTTAATTGGACTAGTCATATGCTCAATATTTTATGTTTGACTTATGTGAACCATTCTTATCATTAGATGAATAAAAACAATTTTAAAAAGTTCTTTTAAATATAAAATATAAGAACTCAATATATTAGCTATAAAAATAATTCTTGTCTAGTTTTAAAGTTATAATATGTAATTAATGTTACATTGTATTTTAATATGCTTCTGTTCCACAATCAAACACAATGTCATTTTAAATATGTGAGAAATTGTTTCACATAAATAATTCAGAGAAAATTAAATGGTCAATGTCACATAAAGTTACCCTGGTGCCACTAACAAAGTAAAAAGACAGCTTTTATGTATCATGAATACTAATTTTAAAATTAATCTTTAAAATGCCTTTATTATATTATTGTTGATAATAATACAAGGCTAAACTTTCCTTCACATAAAATCATTTTTGTATCATGTACTATGTAGAAATGAAGAAAAGAAAATTCTGGTAAGAGTTTGTGAGATTATGTTATAATGAAACAGTTCCAAGAATGTAACCATTTCAAGAAAGTAGGAAAGTAGGGCTACCCCTTAATAATGGAGAAAAATTACAGTTAGAGCTGTAGAGATCTGCTAACAAACTCCAGACCCACCAGATACACAGAAGACAGGGGTTCAGAGACATCTCAGCAGCCCCCTCCATCCAGAAATAGCCGGAGAAGGCACAGCGTGACAGTGAGGGACCCCAGGGGTGAGGAGGACACGTGGGAAGGGAGGCCAGCTTGCAAAGCGGGTGCAGAGGGATGCAGTGACCCAGAAGCAGAGCCTGCACATTGAATCCCAAGGGGTTAAGGCCCAGAAAATCTGTTCCACCCACCACGGCCGCTGTAGGATTGCACCGG
>NW_003852479.1:5672130-5674633 GCF_000181295.1 Otolemur garnettii
TATCACATTTCAAAGACAGAGTAAACCATGGAGAAGAAAGAATCTCTGAGCTTGAAGACAAGACTCTTGCACTAACCCAGTTATTTAAAGAGGCAGAAAAGAAGAGCACAAAAGCAGGGAACTCTCTTAGAGTTATGGGATTACACAAACACGTGAATAACAGGTGTCCCTGAAGGAGAAGAAGAGAATCCCAATGGCATAGAAGTCCTAGTTGATGATATTATAAGTGAAAATTTACCAGGCATTGCCAAAGATTCAGACAAAGATCCACCTACCAGATGGATGTTGAATCCTGGGTCAACTCAATTCAAACAGTATTGTAATTAACCTTCCCCAAGTCTAAAGGTAAGAGATTTCTATAAGCAGCCAGGCATAAGCAGCAGCTCACCTACAAAGGCAAAGCCATCACGGTGGCAACAGGCCTCAGCTGAAACTTCACATGCCAGAAGAGACTGGACTCCCACCTTTAATATTCTCAAACAAAGCACCTATCAGCCTAGGATTCTGTATCCTGCAAAACTAAGTTTCATATTCAAGAGAGAAATAAAATCATTTACTGACAACCAAACATTGAGGAAATTTTTCACCACAAGATCTACTATGTAGGAAGTACCCAGACCAGTACTATATGCAGACCAGCAGAGTGAACCACCAGCAAAGTAAAGACACTTGAAAACTAAAAGAAAAAGCCTGCTTCTACAATGGCCTAAGTGATAAAACAAGGCAACAGACCTCCACACAATAAGATGAACATAGCAGCACCTCACTCATCAATTCTCTCAATAAATGTGAATGGCTTGAATTGCCCACTGAAGAGGCACAGGCTGGCTGACTGCTTAAGGACTTACAAGCCTGGTGTGTGCTATCTTCATGAAACACATCTAACTCTCAAGAACAAATCAAGACTGAGGGTGAAATGTTAGAAAACAGTATTTCAGGCAATGAAAACCACATGAAAGTGGGCATTGTGATCTTTTTTGCAGATACAATTGTCTTTAAAGCCACAAAAGTAAATAAAGACAATGATGGAGACAGTACACAGGCCAAGAGAACGATACAAGAAGACATTTCAGTATTTATGCACCCAACACTAATGCCCTCAGATTTATAAAATGAATTCTACTTGATTTGAACAATATGATAACATACAACACTGTAATACTCAGGGAATTCAACACCCCACTGACAGAAATGGACAGATCCTCAGGCAGAAACAAAAAAAGAAATGATGGCATTACATACAACTCTAAAATAAATGGACTTCACAGACATATACTAAACATTTCACCCTGATACTACTAAATATATGTTCTTCTCATCAGCCAATGGATCATTCTCCAAGATCAATCCTATTCTAGGATACAAATCAAAGCTCCATAAATTTAAAAGAATAGAAATTATACCTTGCATCTTTACAGACCACAAAAAAATAAAAGTAGAACTCAACTTCAACAAAAATACACATCCCCATACAAAGTCATAGAAACTAAACAACCTTTTGCTGAACTATAGCTGAGACAAGGAAGAGATAAAGAAGGAAATCATTAGATTCTTTGAACAAAATGACAATGAATCCACAGCTGTCAAAACCTGTCAGATACTGCAAAAACAGTCCTAAAAAGGAAATTTTTCATATTAAATGCCAACATCGAGAAATCTGAAAGAGCACAAATCAACAATCTAATGAATCATCTAAAAAAAAAGAAAGAATGAAAAAGGAAGAGCAATCTAATCCCACACTCAGTAAAGAAAAGAAATAACTAAAATTGGATCAGAACTAAATGAAATTAAGAACAAAAGAGCCATTCCAAAGGTTAACAAAAAATTAGTTGGTTCTTTGAAAAAAATAAAAATCAATAAACCCTTGGCCAGACTAACTAGAAATAGAAAAGTAAGACAGAGGAGAAATAACTACAGATAACACAGAGATAAAAAAGATAATCACTAAGTAGTATGAAAAAACTCTATGCCCAGAAATTTTTAAATGTGGAGGAAATGAACCAACACTTGGAATCATACCACTTCCTTAGGCTCAAAAAGGAAGAAATGGAACACTTGAACAGACCAAGATCAACCATCAAAATTACAAGAACAATAAATAAGCTTCCAAGAATAAAAGTTCTGGACCAAATGGTT
This sequence comes from Otolemur garnettii, assembly GCF_000181295.1. NCBI lineage: Eukaryota > Metazoa > Chordata > Mammalia > Primates > Galagidae > Otolemur > Otolemur garnettii. Next base: position 5,674,267 of record NW_003852479.1, read on the forward strand.
TCACACCAGAATTCCACCAAAACTTCAAAGAGCTCACATCTATATTGTGAAACCTATTCCAAAACATGGAGATGGAAGGAAACCTCCCCAGCTCCTTCTATAAAACAAATATCACCCTGATACCAAAACCAGGAAAGGACTCAACAAAAAAAAGAAAACTACAGACCAATTTCATTAATAAATATTGACACAGTAATACTCAATAAAATGTGAGCAAACAGAATTCAGCTACACATCAAAAAAATAAAACATCACAGCCAATTGGGCTTCATCCCAGGGATGCAAGGCCAGTTCACCATAGCAAATCCATAAACGTAACCCACCATAAAAACCGAAGGAAACACAAAGACCATATGATCCTCTTGAT
>NW_003852479.1:5675911-5678451 GCF_000181295.1 Otolemur garnettii
AAGGAATGAGCACAGGGCAGTCAAACTATCACTCCCATTATCATATAATCTTATATGTAGAAAAACCCAAAGATTCAACTGGGGGACCCCTGGAAATGATCAAGAATTAGCATATGTCTCAGGATATAAAGTCAATGTTCACAAAATCAGTAGCCTTCATATAGGCTAACAAGAGGCAAGCTGAGAATCAAATCAGAGATACAATCCCTTCAGTACATTCCAAGGAATTTCATCAAAGAACATAAAATACCTTGGAATATACTTAACAAAGAATATGAAGGATCTCTACAGAGAGAACTCTGGAATAGCAGAGGATATTAACAAACATAAGAACAGGCCATGCTAATGGCTGGGAAGAATCAACATTGCTGAAATGTCTATACCACAAAAAGAAATCTACAAATTTAATGCAATTCCCACTGAAATACAAATGCCATACTTCTAAGAACTTGAAAAAGTAGTTTGTCATTTCATAGGAAACTAGGAAAAAACCCAAATAGCCAAAGCAATTCTACGAAATAAGAACCTAGGGGTGTCCCATTACCAGACATCAGGTCATACAACAAGTCTTCAGTGACCAAAACAGCAGGATATTGGCATAAAAATAGATGCACATATCTAGGAAAGATAACTGTGCACCTAGAGATGAAGGCAGCCTCACATCCCCTCCTGATCGTCAGTAAACCAAATGAAAGCATTCACTGGGGGAAAAGAATCCCTACTTAATAAATGGTGCTAGGAGAACCTGTTAGCCACATGTAAAAGACTGAAACTGGACCCACACCTCTCACCACTTAAAAAATGAACCTACAATGGATAAAAAATTTAAATATAAGACATGAAACTATAAAATCTCTGACTCTTATTGGCCTAGGAAAATAATTTATTAAGAAGACCCCATTGGCAACTGAAGCAACACCAAAAATAAACAAACGGGACCCCATCAAGTTAATGGGGCCTGAGTAAGCTGTCCTTCTGCATAGCTAAGAACTCAATCAATAAAACAAATAGACAACCTGCAGGATGGGAGAAGACATTTGCATAATATAAATGTGACGGAGGGCTAATAACCAGAATCTATGAAGAACTCAACCAAATCAAGAAGAAACACCAAAAAAAACTCACTAAAAACTGGCCACGAGATATGAATAGAATCATTCTCATGAGAACAGAGGAATAGGAAAAAAACACATGAGAAAGTGCTCATCATCCCTAATCACCAGAGAAATGCAAATCAAAACCACTTTGAGATTATCACCTAACACCAGTGAGAATGGTCCACATGGAAAGGTCCCAAGGCAGGAGAGGCTGGCACGGGTATGAAGAGAGGGAAGAGTCACACATTATTGGTGGGACTGCAAATTAGCACAGCTTTTACAGAAAGAAGTATGGAGAGTCCTCAAAGATCTAAAAGTAGGCCTTCCATCTGATCGTGCAATCCCATTACTAGGTATCTACCCAAAATAAAAAAGTCATTTTATCATAAGGACATTCACACTTGAATGTTTACAGCAGCTCAATTCACAATGGCCAATCAACCCAAGCACCCTTCAACCTATGAATGGACTAATAAAATGTGCTATATGTAACCGTGGAGATTGTCCGTCTTTGGTAATAACCTGGAAGGATTTAGAGAGCATTCTCTTAGGTTAAGCATCACAAGAGTGGGAAAAAACCAGCACCACTAAACTGAAACTAGTAAATTAAAAACTATAGCCCAAATGGGAGAAAAACTCACATAAATTCAAGAAGAGGGAAGAGGATGGGTTTGGTAAGTTCCCACCCAACGGGTACAAGGTACGGGTATGTGGCAAACTTCCTCGGGGAGGGACATAACTATAACTCAACTATACCCCCAAATGCAAACAATGTACCCTCATACTCTGAAATTTTAAAAAAATCCCAACCTGTCACCAACCGGCTATTTGGCCTATGTTAGATCAGTGCTGCCCAACGGAAATAAATTCTGAATTGTGTGTAATTTTTAAACTTCTATTAGACACATTTTTTAAAAGTGGGAAGGGCAAGTTACACACCAATATCATACATGACACAAGACTCAAAATGTAAGCCCGCTAAAATAAAGTTGTGTTCAATAGAAAAATATTTTACATTTCTATGGTTTAAAAATTTTAACTTATTGAAAATTAAATAAAATGTGAGAGACAGTCCCTCAGTTACACTAACACGGGACCAGAAGCCGCTGAAGCAGACAGCACAGCTGTTAAGTGATTGTGTCTCTCTGAGGATCACTTTCTTCATCGATAAATTAAAAAAGTAATTCAAGATAAAGAATTCCAAATTTAGGTGCTTACATAGGACAGGCCAGTAATATAAATGCCCAAAGAAGTCACACTACAAATTCTGGCCACCTGAACCCCACACGCCTCATGCCCATAGCTATTCACCAGCTAGAAAGGCAGCAGGGCAGGGCCCTAGAACTTTTCCCAAAGTTGGAAACCTACTTGCTAACGTAAAGTATCCATCTCTTTCTGCATGGACTTTTTGATTAGGGTGAGCAGATTCTAATATCTGTAAGG
>NW_003852479.1:5678858-5687724 GCF_000181295.1 Otolemur garnettii
GGCTAAACCAAAGCAAAAGCATATCCATGGACTGGGAATGGTAACCTGGGCTCTAAGAACTTTCTTTCCTGTTCTTCTACTTCATCATTTATTTACAGGAGTAATATGACTTCTACGCCTGGAATCTGAAAACACGGGGGAGAGTCAGGCGGGTGGGGAGCTTTAGAGCCGCCTGAAGTCAGGTGAAGGCAAAGAGGGTGCCACCAGGCAGCGGCAGCCTGGCGAATGTCGGCGGCCTGGGATCTCGGCAGGAGCTTCAGGACTGGCCACAGCCAGGACGCAGGAGTGTCTTAGAAGGAATCCCACGTAGGTAAGAGAACACCCAAGCCCCTAGTGCAGAATCAGGAAAAACGTTCCAGAGAGAGAAGGAAAGGAGGTGAAGCTGAGTTCCCTGCAGTGACCACCAACCTGTTACCCTGGGACCCAGTCCCTACAGAGACTAAGTGGGTCCTTTGGGGCATGTAAGATCCTGGAATGAGCGAGGTAAACACGGTATTAACAGCAGAAACCTGCAGAAGTGAAATAAGAATTAGCAGTTTGAGCGGCCGTCAGCACCTCCCCTGATACAGTGGAAGGGAGTGGGGGTGACAGGCGGACTCTGAGGAGAACAGTTCTTAAAAGTACAGATGAGGAACCATCTGAGAATACACTTAACTGGCAGAATCTGAACAAGCAGAATGCACACAGAGGCAGCAAAGTCAGAAACTTGTTTGGGGGGTACAGCCAAACCCCATTTTTAGTTCCAGGGTAAGGGAGCCTTGGAAACGAAGAATTACACATATTAGAAAGACTCCCAAGTTAGAATGAAGTAACTTGGGCATTAATCCCAAGGGTGTCACTGCCTTGCTGTGTGACTTCTGTTTCTCCAGATCTAAAATGGTCTTAATATAACACACTGCTTTCCTCTGTAACACAGGGTTGCTTTCAGGACCTAATGCTATCAAATGTAACCCTCTACAATACCGTTCTTCAACCCTTTCTATCTCACCGCACACTTGAACTTAGAGTTAAACTTCCACGGCACATTTAAATTATGTTGATCAAATAAAAGAGTAAAGAAGAGAATGTGCGCTTTTGCTGTGCTTTTGATCTTCTTTAAAAAATAATTTAATTAATGATCTTTAAAAATTTTTTTGCAGCACACCTAAGATCCTCTTACGCACACCAATGGGCTGTGCCACACCGGTTGAAAATCACTGCCTATAACAGTGTTCACTGCCTATATATATATATAACACTATATAACAGTGTTATTTTCAGGATCAAATATACAGCAATTTTGAAAATACAAATTTCTCATGTAATTCTAAGAGTTTTAAAGATCTTCACTAAGCAGTTATTAGCAGGTTCAGGCAATGCAATTTTTTAAGTCTCTGATCAGGATTCCTCTTCAATTTGGGGAGGGGAAGATGGTCAGGGCTTCAGAGGGAGAACATCCAGCACTCAGCACCCCATTACATGCCCAGCCACTTACACTCAGGTCTAGAGAGCTCACGGAGGGGGTCCAGGGCGCTCAGATTCTAAGATGGTCTTGAAAGGACCCAGAAGAAGGCATTTGTCCAAAGCAGTGGTTCTTAACCTTTTTCAGGTCACTGATGTTTTGAGGATCTGACTAAAGTCATAGCTTCTATCTATAAAAGGGATGTAGACAAAATTGACATATTTTCAGGAAGTTCATGAATCCTCACCCATCCCAAATTGAAAACGCCACCCATAACAGAGGGCTGTGGACAAGACAGTCTTGGCGTGGTCTTAAGCAGCGCCTTGCTGCTAGGCAGGAGGCAGGTTTGAGAAGAGCTGGAGGCAGCATAAAAACCAAGGAGACTTTCTCCAAAGCCTCAACCCTACTCCGAAGACTGGGATTGCGACCATGGGACCCTCGGATGAAAACTTTTTGAGTCTTTTGAGTTACACATATACTCGCAAATGCCATCATCACAGCTAACTGGTAGCCAATGCTTCCTTGGACAGTTTCAACAGAAGGGAACATCCTCCAGCTCAGATCCTAACCAAACTCAGCAAAAAAGGCACATAGAAAAAACAGTAGGGAAGTCTCCCTAAGACTCACACCCCACACCATCCAACACAGTCCAGATCACCTGGAAAATGTCCCCACTTTGGCTTCTGGAATAGAGAACAAAGAAGATGTCACACGAGACTTACAGTATCAGTGTTAATATCACAAAGAGTGTTAGTCCACAGTGACCCAGTGGACCACTGACCATCATGGCAGCAGCCTGCTGATACAGGACAAGTCATCCCAGCCAGCTCAGTGGACCTGGGGAGGGCGGACCAGCTGCCTCTGCCTTGTTGTTACAGTGGCAGCAAGCAGAAGAACCAGTAGGCTAGAGGGTAGGCAGGGGGCCCCGCAGGAGCCTCTAGTAGCTGGAGGGGCCAGACAACTGCTCAGGAGACACCAGCACTCTAGGTTTCCCTCCCCTTGCACTTGTGGCTGAACAGGGAACCCCCCATTTCCTAGGCCTGGGAATCAAAAGGATTGTAACCATTCATTTGTGACCCAGACATGTCCCAGACACAAACCAGACACGCTGTCCCAGACACACTAAATGTAACTACAGAGCCTGGCTAAAAGAAACTAGAGAGGGCCCCATGCAACTATACACACCCCTAGATAAAGAGCCTGGAGACAGACAGACAGACAGACAGAAAGAGCATTTCTCTCCCGACCTGGGTTTTCTCTCCCTGCCAGAAGCTTTGGTGTTTTTTCATTCTTTTCTGTAAATAAATCCTGTCTTAGCACTGATCTGTGGTTGGCGGATTCATTCTTTGAATAACTGAGACCAAGAACCTACTGAAGACGAACTTCCAGTATCACCGGAACCTGCACACAGCAGTGGGTGAATCACAGATTCTGCAGAAACTCAGTAGCAGCTTCAGCAGAGCTCCCGATCCTGGCCAGGAATCCGGCCCCAGCACATTTTAACAGAATATCACCTATCCATTTATCCACTCCCCAATCTAATCTCTTCAAGAAAAGTTTCAGAAAGCACAATGGAAGTCAAATGAAAAATGGAAATATTTATCTTATGTATATCAGTCACTAAAATATGTATAGGTGAACAAAGTCATACTATAGACTTGGAACTACAACTGTTCAAAACACATTTAATGAATTCTCATAACATGCTCTTAATGTGTACTTCTGGTTTCATTGATATTGTGGAAGGATATTCATATGTTGCAATTTTTCCTGTTTAAAGTTTTTAAAAATTATGGGTACATAATGATTGCATGTATTTATGTGGCATGTGTATAATGCAATTTCTCAAACCTATCTTTCAAAGTAAGGGTGAATGAACAAGCTGAAATTATCAGTAATGCAACTAATGTTCTTTCTTTCAACCGAAGATACCTTTCTAAGACCAGCAAAATTATGTAAAAAAAATTATCTTCTACCAAACAATGAGCTCTTCGCCAAGGATATGGTCCATAAAGTCAAAATGAACATTCACAAGTTCATAAAACATGGCATGAACACCCACACTGCGCTATATCTTAGCTACTTACCAAATAAATACAGAGATACAATACTTAGAGGTGGGAAAGTTGTCAAACTCTCCAAAAACATGGTGCCTTCCTCTTTGGTATTTTTCCCCTGACAACTTACCAATTAGGGTTTATATTTCAGAGAGTCACATGGGATTTTAACTTTCCCAGATCAGAATGTTTAAATACCAGATAATTTCCTTCTGATGTGCCATGATTTCAGAGGACACGTCTTGCTAATAAACTTCAAATTTCAATGGCAAATCGCATTTTAATATGTTGTAAACTATTTTACAAAAGTATTAAATCAGATAACCCAAGAAAATAATTTAGAAGAGTGCCTGGTGCATAGCAAATCCCCAGTTAGCATCTGGCAACTTCAGCAATGATGATGCGGCCCACACATTCAAATAAGCCTTGCCATCTTACGGTAGGTAGTTACTCAACCCCAACTGATGTCCACCTGCTGTAACCCAGATCCTCAGAAACCACATCCCCTGTGCATGTGCTCAACTTAGAAACTAATGAACAGAATATGGCAGAAGTGACGGGGCATCACCTCTAAGACCAGGTTGTTAAGATGCTGTCACTTTCCTCTGAGATGTTTACACCATCTCTCACCCTCCTGGAGCTCCTTCCCTAAGACCAGCCAGCTCTGATGCTGTCATCTCCCCCTGTGGAAGGCCCCAGATGAGAGATTGGAAGTGGATTTTCTAAAGCTTGCTAGGAGCCACACAAGTAAATTCTGAAGCAGATCATCTGACCTCAGTCAAGTTCTAAGATGACCACAACTCTGGTGAGGAGACAGATGAAACCTTACAAGTGACCCACAGAGAGGCACTCAGCTAAGCCCACATTCCTTCCCATGGAAACTGTCAGGCAGCGCTCATTGTTCTAAGTGAACTAAGTTCAGGGTAATTACCTTTGCTGGAAAGATAATATTGATCTTAGAAGTGGGGTGCTGCCTAGAAGTCTAAAGTGGGAGCAGCCTTGGACATGTGTCATGAGCGGCTCTTAAGAAGAGTGTTTGTGAAAGTGTCAGGTGCCTTGCAGACATTGTTCACAGAGTTTGTGACTTTAAAGTTGATGTAAGGGCTTAAATGAAAGTGAGAAAATGTTTATTGGAAACCAGAAAGTGTGCAGGGGCTGAAAGTTTAGAAATACCCACACCCGGGCATAGTTATGTGACCTGCAGTCACTTTTAGTTATATAGGAAGAAAAAAACTGTGCCAAATGGACTGGGTGACCCAGTTAAGAAGATTTCCCGGAAAAGCGCTAAAGAAGTGACCTGATTTCCTCGTACTGCTTTATAGTAAACTATGGAAAGAAAGATAAACTGGGAGGAGGACTGTTAAAAGAAAAGGAAGCCAGACTTGATTTTGAAAATTCTCAAAATTAATTTGATGTCTCAAGACAGCAAATCATGCTAAAATTAGAAACAGCTTCCAAGGAAAGATCACATTCCAGGGCAGTACCCTAAGAGCATTATGAAAACAAAGGCCAAAGGGACAGCTATAAAATCCTTCTGATAAGACCTTGGAAAGATCAGAAACGGCGTCTCAGAGTACTAGTCAATCAGACCATGAGATCTCTGACAGCATCACAGATCTTCACAATGAGCCTGCAGCAAGGTCAAGGGTCTTGCCTTTCCCCAATCTCAGCACAAGCCTGAAGTGGAGATTCATCTCTAAGAAGTTTATGGGTGTGGCTTTGTGTAATAGAGAAAATTCCAAAAAGCTTCACAGGAGACCTACGAAATATCTGAGATGATCTCCTATCAACTGAAACACTGCCAGTTTGGATGGAAAGGGACAGAGATAGTATTATGCTACATAAAAAAGGTCACAGATTCTCAGCATTCTCTGGAAGGAAGAAAGCTGCCAAGAAAACCACTCAGCTGCAAGCATACTCTACCTTTCACAAAAAAGGGAAGATAGTTCAAAAAGTGGAACCGAGCGCCCAAAGGCAGAGTGAAGGTCCCTGCAGAATTATCCACAGGACCCCTGACCTAGTCAGGACGCACTTGCCTTCTTGGATTTCAGAACTGCTGGGAGAAAAGACTCCTATGTGTGTTTTCTGCCTCTTTTGAACAGAACTATCAAGACCATCGTAGGCCTGTCGTACCACTGTGCGTTGGGTGTTCTGAGGACAGATAACCTGACTCTCCAGTTTCACAGACTGACAGATGAAGATTACTCAGGGAGCCTCACCCACACCTGAATCGAATTTGGATGACTTCTGCATCTTGAGCTGATACTCCCCTATACAGTAAAGAGGATTCATTTTCCAAGTTCTAATAAAAGCAGTGTTTCACATCAGTATAATTTACCTTGTTTTATATTATCTACATCCCTGAATAGAAAGTCCTTCTAAAATTTTCCTGTTTGTTAAAAGGTTGAAATATTTATACAGAAGGGCAAGATTTACAGATTTATCATATTAAATTTCACTAATGTAAAACTTGACAAATTGCTCCAATTAAACCAAATAACATAATCAAATCATTATCAACTGCTCAATTTTAATATATGTTTATGATATTTATTTGACAGCAGCATAGCTACTGTCAAGAGAGCAATAAGCAATATCAAAGCTCTCTTAAATATCTGATTTGTAGATTTTTTGCAACAAACTTTCCAGTTTAAAAAGGCATTTTAGGTACTCAGGCCTGTATATGGTGGCTCAGGCTTATAATCCCAGCACTCTGGGAGGCCCAGGCAGGTGGATTGTTTTGAGCTCAGGAGTTGAAGACCAGCCTAAGCAAGAGCGAAGCCCCATCTCTAAAACTATCCAGGCATCATGGTGGGTACCTGTAGTCCCAGTTACTAGGGAGGCAGAGGCAAGAGAATGGATTGAGCCCAAGAGTTTAAGGTTGCTGTGAGCAATGATGTCACTGCACTCTACCCAGGGTGACACAGTGAGACTGTCCCAAAAATAAATAAATAAATAGAAAGGCATTTTAAATGAGATGAGAACTGGAAAATAGAATGTTTGACTCTCCTAAAATGATTTTATGTATATATATACATACACATATATATTTTTTTAATTCACTCTCTCTTAAAGGAAAGCAAATAGTATTCAAATGTTCTAAAATGCTTATCCTTTAGAATGACAGCACATCTTTTAAATTTCCTATTCATTATCTATTATAACATTTTATATATGAAAAATAGTTCAAGCAGTATTTTCTAAAATGGCATACTGCTATAGAGAGCCATTTATTCAATGCCCTGTCCCTCCAGGCTATGAGCCTCCTTGGGAAAGCTTATCAGCAGAGGGCAATGACTGACGTGTCTCCTGCACAAGCACATGTGGGCCAAGAAAAACAAAAAGCACAAACAAGCCACTCAGAAATGTACAGCAGTGCCCAATTCTGCTGGTCTACAGTGACAGACAGGGGAATGGCAGAATGTTATCTTGTACTGCAAGTCAGGGTACATAGGCTCTGGGCTTAGCTGAGACACAGGATCCGTGTTTTATCCAACTTCAAATTCAAATTATTAACTGTAAATATTAATGCTTCTATCAGATTTGACCAGTTAATGCAATTCCTAAACTTCAGACATGCAGATATTCCTCATGCCAATTCTTTTCTCGTTTGTTGTAGAGGTGCAATCACACTACCTTGCCCAGGCAGGTCTCTGACTCCTGGCCTCAAGTGATCCTCCTGCCTTGGCCTCCCAAAGTGCCAGGATTACAGGTATGAGCCACCACAGCCACCCCCCACCTGAGTCCTGGATATACTCACACACCTGTACAGGTACTATGACAATCAAATGTTCATTCTTTCCCCTTACATAAACTTCTAAAAAGAAAATTGTATACCACCAAACTGTAAATGAAAAATCTTACTTACGTGATATTAATGGATGGTAATTATTGGATTTAATTTAAAAATTAAATGTGATAAGAGAAGAAAATAATTATTAGACTATTTGCTGTCAGACCACTGGCTGCTTAAAGTCTTGATATCTTTGGAAAAACAGATAAGGAACTGTCCCTAAGAAGAGAGACACTAGCATCAAACTGAGAGTTTCTCCTTGACTTGTCAAGAAAGCACTGACAGGGAATTATATGTTCTTCATTAGGTGATTTGATGTTATTTCTGGCAATACTGGCATGGCACCTAAAATCAACTCTAGTATCAACCAAAATCACCTTTCATAACAGCAGTAAATGTCTTGCCCCCGGTGGTCACACCTGTTACTTCTGATTCTAAATTTTCTCTGGGATTCTCATATGACCCACTTAACCTATTTTCTCAAAACCATTAATACTGTCATGAGAGGCACTAAAATAAATATCAGGGCAGTGGTGTATGATCGAAAAACACAGCCACTAAGTCACATTAGAGTTCTAAGCTCAGTTTCATCAGCTAGATCTTGACAGTGGCAAGCTAACCACTCTAAGGCTGTCATTCACATTCAAGCCATAGCATCACTGTTCAATAACAGCGTGTAATGTGCTTAGCTTAAAACCTGAGCATGGTAGGCATTCAATACATGTGATGGGTCAAAAATAATTTAGCTTCTTCAAATAATTTTTCGAAGTTCTATCAAAAAAATTCACTCCAAATAACAGTGGCTTGAAAGTAAAATATGGTTTATCATTTTTCTTTCCTAATAAAGTTGTAGTATATATAACTTTCATTTCTAAACAAAGCTACAAAATCCGCAAACCATCTACTGGCAAGAGTAGCAAACATTTTGTCCTCAAGGATAAAATAAGAACGCTTGGTTGTCAAAATGAAGAAGAGCATATATTAGCTGCTATCACGGGAAAGGTTTTCAGGTTCCTTTCCTCGCCACCAAAGGGGTCAAAAGAGTAGAAAAGACAAAGTGAGAGCATCTTAAATCAAATGCCAGTTTCAGCTAAGTTGGGTACACATCTCTGAGATGAGCCACCAGCACAATTATCTACTGGATACAGTAGGGGTGGACACAGTGAGGCAGCCCGCTGCTAACCTGCCACCAGCACCTGGCCCTGGATAAAATGTAACAGCAATGTGCTCTGGACTCACCCTGGTCACTGGGCCCTACCACCTCTAATCCATTCAAGACTGCAGGACAGACATTGTTATCCCAAAAGAAATTTAGAGAGGACACCTGATCATTCAGGACACCCAACTGGTGGGCACCAGAGTTCCACTCACACCGCCGCGGGTGCCGAGCCCACTCTCCTGCCCGGACTCCATTCACACCTCCGCCGGTGCCCAGCCCGCTCTCCCTGCCTGGGTTCCACTCACACTGCCAGTGCCCAGCCCACTCTCCCTGCCCGGACTCCGTTCACACTTCCGCTGGTGCCCAGCCCACTCTCCCCTCCCAGCACTGGCTGCTTTTCTTTCAGACACTGACAC
>NW_003852479.1:5687771-5697890 GCF_000181295.1 Otolemur garnettii
GATGGCCATTTCTTTCTCTCTTCCTCCTTTTTTCTGATTTCTCTATAATCTGCTTTTTCGTCTATACCATCTTCAGGCGGACTTCATTCCTCCAGCACTAATTCACTTATTCCTTCAGCCAATGATGTCTGGTCTTGTGTTCCAACCCTGCAGGAAACTGTCCCCCCTCACACAAGAAAGAATAAAAAATGTCAAGGTAAGGCTTTCAATCTACCTGGGACTGAAGCTGATGGCTCCTGATCATGATCAATTACTCTCCCACACAGTCAACAAATATGTATATGGGCCCCAGTACTCTCATTACAGACTTGGCTGTTCAACTTTGCAGGAAGGATTACAGCAGGCACAGAGGGTGGAATCCGCTATAGATTCCCGTGCAAATCATGTATCTGTGTAAGAATGCTTCACTGAGTCAATCTGAAAAGGTCTCTAGAAGTTTTATCTTTTGTTCAGGGAATAAACTTACATATTATAATCAAAAACTACTGAACTTAAAGACTATTTTTGTTCCAAATACTATAGAATGGAACAGAAGTAAACAGCTTGATTAATATATCTCCTTTTAACTGTAAGATTTAATCAGTGAAGATATCCATTCAATACACAGTATCAAACTGGAATTTTAAGTCCTAACTTTGCACTTGGGAATGAGTTGAGTATACCTGTCATGTACCGCCGACTCCTGCAGCCTAAATCACAGGGACCTCTGAGCCACTCTGCTGCACGGAGGCCTCCTCAACAAGCCACTGGGCAAGCCACACCCTTCTAAGCAGTGTGCCCCAGCTAATGCCACTGATCCTCATGACAAACTATTATAAGCACTATTATCTGAGTTATCACACAGGAAGAAATAAAGGCATGGAGAAGTAATTTGCCCAAGATCACACAGCTGGTAAGAAAAGGTAACAGGAAATCAAGGGTTCTGACCCCTCAGCCCATGTCCACTCCACGTCACTGCCCACCACATACAAGCACGTGAACAGGCGGAGCAGAAACACTGTTCGGGTGTGAACCTACTATTTACCAAGCGCCTGCGATACGCCAGCAGAGAGAATAACAACAGCATAGAGAAGCCAGGCTCCCAGCTGAAGGAAACTTTTCTTTTTTGAAAGTAGATTTCGCAGAGGTTGAAAACAAAGTACCCAACTACAATATGATGTACTCATCTCAAGATAGTGAGACGACCTAAGTGCTAGGGGAGCCTGACGCAAAGAACATCTAACTTAAATAACAAATGTGGCTCTTAGAGGCACCAAGCTTATTTGTTTTAAATAGTCACAATATATTTATCGGCCATAGGATTATGTAAAACTTTAGACAAGCCTTTTCTTGAGAGTTTCTGGTCATCACTGGGACCACTGTGAAACACTGTGTTTTAGGAATGTGGGGTGCACCTATACAATAAATGCCTTAAACATTATTTTATTAAACCCTAACTGTGTACATTAATGCATTTGTGGGGTACAATGTGCTGATTTGATATACAATGTGGAATGCTTATGTCAAACTGGTTAACATAACCAACACCTCACTTAATTGTTGTGGTAAGACATTTATACTCTACCCTCGATAGTTTTGAAAGGCACCACTGCATTGTACACATTAGGTGAGGTCCCACCAAATATCGTTCCCCTCCTCTGAACCTCCACCCTCTCCCACCTCTTCCCTCCTTCTGGACTATAGTTGTGTTTCATCATGCGTATGAATGTGTAGGTGATTCTATATTGGTTTGGGTATACTAGATACTTTTTCTTCCATTCTTGAGATACTTTCCTAAGAATATGTTCCAGCTCCACCCATCCAGGTAAACATAAAAGATGTAAAAGCTCCATCTTTTATGGCTGTGTAGCATTCCATGGTATACGTATACCATGATTTGTTTATCCATTCATGAGTCAATGGGCATTTGGGTTCCTTCCATGACTTGGCAATTATGAATTGGACTGCAATAAACATTCTGGTGCAAATGTCTTTATTGTAAAATGGTTTTTGATCATCTGGGTAGATCACCTAGGAGAGAAATTGCAGGATCAAATGGCAGGTCTACTTCTGGTTTCTCATCTCCTTCCCAGACCTTCCTGCATGTAGTCCTTACCTTGGCAGTCACACCCTCTCCTAATCTACTAAGCTCCAGAAGACAGTTAATCAGGAACCACTAAGTTTTACATTGTAAAACAAGGTTCCTTCTGAGTCGAGTGCACTGGATTTATGTCAGTTTATCTCTTTTCCTTAATGTTCATTTAGGTACAATAAAAGGAAGTAGTTTACCATAAAAAGCAAATTCTGCCAGTTTCAAAATTTTACCCATGCCCAATCCCACTCTCTGTTCACTGTTCCCTGATGTTTTTCTTTGGGCGCATAAAGGTGTGAACAGGCATCCTTCTCAATGCTTGGAAAGAGAGAGAGAGATGAAATAGCTCAAACAGTGACTCCAAGGGTAATAACACCTAGCTCTAAGGAGCAGAGCCTACTACATGCCAACTGTGTGCTAAGAGCTTTGCAGGCACTATCTAATTAATCCTCACAAAACCCCTATAAAATACATTATTCTAATATCCATTTTATAAGAAAAACAAGGTCCAAGTTCACACAAAGACTTCCAGAACTAAAACTTGAATCACAGTCTACAAACTAGTTCGCTTTCAATCACATGCTTGAGACCAAAAAAATCAAGTATCTTTGGGGCCAACCAAGGAAAGTAAATGTGTGAAGTGGCTGATTTAAGAGAGCTGAGGCTCCCAGCCTGGCTGAACCCACCTAGGGGGCTTTAAAGACTGTTGAGGCCCAGATTCCATCCCCCATAGATTGTGCTTTAATTAATCCAGGAGCTGACCAGCTGATTCTAACGGGCACCATAGACCCGGAAACACTGTCTACAGATACAGAGAATAGGTGAGGCCCACTTGAAAGCAGTTAAAAAGTGTTTAGCAGTTACATAAACACCGTGCTGCCAAAGACCAATAGTGCCTCTGCCACCAGTCTGCGAGCTTGGACCTACTCCAGTCTGTGACCTTGGACCTACTCCTTAGCATAATTGAGGTGCTAGTATGGGAGATGGATAATTAGATAATAAAAGATAGACAGACAGGCAGACATCGACATTGTTTTTAGTGAGGGGGAGAAGGCTCTGACCTTTCTGCATACACCCCACCATCTCCCATTCATCAGGTCCTTCTACAGCAAAATGCACTTGGGCTTCTAAGTCACTACTTTCGATGGAGTATCTAGAGTATAACCCATTCTGAAAGGGAAGATGGCCTGAATATGCCACTTAACAAATAGATACATAGCACCATCAATTACAGGTCTAAAGTACCTAAATTTTTCCAGGAGTCATTTTCTTTCAAAGATGTCACTTGCAATGAACTCTTATCTTAATCCCAGTCAGGTCAAGAGATCCTACCTAACTAAACAAGGCTTAAGAATGCAGTCTAATCCCTTAAAAACCATGTATGCAGGTGGTACTTAGAGCTGCTGAGTAAAATGTCATGTCATCGGAAAAGAGAAGCAGAGGCTGCATACCACCGGAAAATGTTCTCTAAATGGCCTGCAGATGTGACATCCAAAATAAATGCTAGAGAATTCAACAGTGACTCCATTAAAAAAGAACCTTTTACATGCTTGTGAAATAATTCTTCATGCACAATCGCAGTGTGAGTGTTGCAGCTCTACAAACACAATGCAAGAGGAAACGGCAGAAGAGTGAATTAAGAAATGGACTTAAAGAACTTTAAACTCATTCAAACTGGAGAGAGCACTTTCCCTTCCCACTGCAAAGAAAGAAAACACTGCATTTTAACCAACCTGTATGACCCTTTCCCACCTCCCTCCCCCACCACTACCAGGAAAAGAACACAAATCAGATGAGCAAAGAAACTGAGCTTCACTTTCAAAATGGAATGCTGCAAATAAAGGCTCTGGTTCAGAATTCAGGGCCTCGGTCAACAAATTCCAGCAGAGGCAGTGGAGGCAAAGGTGCAGCTTGGATAAAGTATTTTGTTGTTGGTTTGTTTGGTTTTCAAAAAGCCGCGACACAGAAGCATAGCCTAAGAAAGCAGACCAAAAAAGTGCCAGGGATTAATTTTGTCACCATCCTTCAGAATGATTTCTGTTTGCTGTCTGAGTTAAGTATTGACACTCCTTGTGAGTGTTGGCCCGGTGTGGTTCTGAAGCCATACTGGTGAAAATGACAGTCCCTGCTGACCTTAAACTGTGAAACCCAGGCACACAGCCTCATGCAGTTCACTACACAGGGCTCTTCCAGCCACATTCCTGAAAACCCAGACCTGCCACACCATCAGTCTAACCGGCTGAACTTCACAGGGAAGCTGCCGGTATCTTTCAAATAAATAAGCATATACTTAAATATCCACCCTTATGCTAACAATAACTCATGGGCAAATCTCAACAAGTTTAAAGAAAACTTTTCTGAACCTAAGAGTGTTACCAAAACCGGTCTTCCCATTGCACCAAGTCAAGTCACATATTTTTATTGCCTGTGGCTAAGGCAGCGTCAGTAAGCTAAAAATACTTTTTTTCTAAGTTGGGAAGAGCAAATAAGAGCAAGCAATCAGCTGTGTATCATTTTCTCTCATTTTATTTTTTACTAAAAACACTAAGAATAGCATCTGTTTTATATTTGTATATGCATACACAAGCAGAAACATCTCTTCAGCTTGTATCTGCCGAGTACTATGAAATAAGCTATATTTGCATTATCAGCGAAAACCGTCAACATTTCACTAACAGCTTTTTATTGTAAGTTTTTCGCTGGGGAGAGAGCTGCAAATGTGTTGAAAACTAACCACAAGTACAAGTGAAAGCTTTCAAAAACTCCGTATAACATGACTGTGTCCGTAACATAACAAGACCACATGGTGCTACTTTCAGCCGTGCAGCATCTATGTTTCTGAAATTTACATTACATGAAATTCTAAAATAAAAGGACATAAGCTTTTAGGGTCGCCCACAGGTTGCTCAAGTTCGCTGTGTTTGGCAAAGCAAAAAATGGAGTTTCTCCTCCTTGACTTCCCCGGGGTAACTGCAAATTACACACACACACACACACAGAGAGAGAGAGAGAGAGAGAGCTCTGTGAGGAACTAAAAGCTGTCCAGGAAGACAAACCTTTTTTTAAAAAAATTAAAACACCTGCAAGATGGTGAACAATTTAGCACTATGGAGTCTTCCAACACATGCAGCACCTCTGAAGTCACCCCATTAAACCAACTGAAAAGGAGTAAGAAGCTTCCAGATCTAATTTCCATTCCATCGGGCCATTAGTTTGGGCTACTGGATCATGGCTTAATTTCTCCTCGAAAAATAGCACAGTTTGAGAAATCTCTGCCAAACTCCGTATTTTTTAGGAGAATGATAAAATCAACGGGAAAGACAATCGCCAAGGATCCCAGAGGACCGCGGCCTCGGGGATGGGCGGGCAGAAGCGGCGGAGGGAGGGCTGCTATTTTTCCCGAATTGCAGCTGGGCCTTTGACAAGTGCTCCGGTGAAGGACTTCGTGCACACCCCTCCCACCGACGCCCGGCGGGACGAGGGGCTGGAGCTGCAGATTTCAGACCCAACTGCAGGAGGAAGCGGGAGGGTGGGAATGTCATCAGCGCCCCTGACACTCGGGACGCGGGTGGGAGTCGGCAGTTCTATGGGGTTCACCTCTGAGGTCCCTGAAGGTCAGAGGTAGCACTCACAGTGCCAAGGGCTCACCAAAGCCACTTTTCCAGCCCGGGCGGAGGCGCAGGGAGAAGTTGGCGACCGGCTGCGCGCGGCGGGCGAACTGTACCTTGCAACTGGGCGGAGAGGGACTCCTGGTGCTGCTGGTACTTGAGCGCCACCGCCTCGGCTTTCCGCAGCTGCGTCTGCAGCTCGTAGTACAGCATCGCGCCGTAGAGGAAGCCGAACACCACGGTCAGCAGCAGCAGCGTCTGGAAGATCCGCTTCTGCTTTCGGGAGCACATCCCGTTTCCCATAGTCCCGCCTGGACCCGCGCCGCGGTCGTCCGCGCGTCTCCTCCCGCCTGGGCCCGCGCGAGCGCCTCAGCAGCGGCCGCCGCAGGAGGTGGCTGGACTCAGCATGGGGAGGGGACGCGAGACACAAAAGCCGGGCCGGAGGGGAAGTGGCTCCCGCTCAGCCGCCGCGCGCCGCGGGGCGCGCAGCCATCGACGCCGCCCGGGCAGCGGCCGCCAAACTTGGCCGAGGCTCGCTCCCCGCGAGTGCCGGAGCCCGCGAGGGGCCCCTCCGCATACTTCTGAGCCCGCTGCCCTCGCGCCCGTCCCCGGACGCCGCCTACCTTTTCCCCTCCTCCCTACTTTTCGGCCCCGCTGTCCCTGGCAGCTCTTGGATTCCCTCCCCCGCCGCTCCCCCTGCACGACTTTGTTGCCGCCTAAAGGAGGGAGTGCGCGCCCAACAAAGGGACCCGGACTCCGGGCGAGCCGCCCGCGCGCGGCCCGCCTGCTTAGTGGGTGGCTGGGGGCTGGTGGCCCCGGCTGGTTCGGGGGATCGGCGGGCCAGTGTCACTGATGGGGCTGCTCGAGCCTCGGCCGCCGCCACCTCCCACCCAACTTACGTGTCACCCACGGCCCCGCTATTCTGGCCAACGGGATTCCGGGAGGAAGTCCCACTCGGGCTCCCTGCTCATTGGGCCCGTCTGAGCTGCGGCTCCCTCCCTTCGGGGAGGAAGTGCCGGGCTCGATTGGACGCCCGCTTTGTCCGTCCGACCCCAGGGCCGCGCCTTCCCTCGCAGCGCCGGGTCAGACTGGGGGCTCCGTGGGCAGCGCGGCCGCCTGGCACCGGAGTGAGCCCACGTGGAGTCAGAGCGGGTGGGAAGTGACGGGGGGGAGGGGCGGGGAGCTTGGGGTGGACCTGGACGCATCCCGACCCGGGTGGTTGAGGTTCGGTGTGAGCGCGTTTGTTTGTGATGCGGCCCTCGGAACGCACGTGGACAGAGAACTACAATGTGTGTATGGACGAAAGCGTGGCCGGCACCCGCTCGTGCACTTCGCTACGCGCGCTTTCCCTATCCACGGGACGCGTGCGGCGGGCACACGGCGGAGCTGCACAGCTCAAGCGCCCCAGCCTGCCGGACTTGCCAGGTCGACCACTGTACCCCACTCAGTGTAACTGTCCTGATGCCTGTGTGCCCACGGGTGGACGGCGCAAGGCGGGGGTTGAAGTGCGCTGGACCTAATGTTCAGCCGTCCACGTGGGCTGGAGGAATCAGCTTGCCCTTGGCGGAAAAAAGAAAGAAATGATCTGACACCCACCCCCAAATAGAATAAAAACAAATTTTACAGGCTGAAATGAGTATGTATTCGTTTTGTCATATGTATTAGCTTTATTGGGGGCAAAAATACATCAGTAACATTTCAAAATCACATTTTCAAGGCCAAAAAAGTCACCCTATGTAAAAAATCAGTACAGTACAAAGAAAGTAATAACCAAGAACCTCTTCAAAGAAATCTGTACTGCATTGATTCTGTGTACTTGGGGAGGGGCTGGAGGTTACCTGTAAATGATTAGTTTGTTTCTGCTATTGACCTAAATTCTAAGGAAAGTAAATTTTTTCTCACATGCCTCAATAGTGTGGTGGAATTATTTACATACAGTGCAGTTTTTATGATATTCTAAGTAGATGTTAGTTGTCACCGTCAGTAACGGGCAAAATGAGGGGGGTAGACCAGCCAGGCCAGACACAACACAATGATAGTGCCTGGTGCACAACTTTTCAAGGAGGACTGAAGTTATAAAGTTGCTAACGCCATAAAATTTAGCAAATTTACACTCAAGCTAGCCTGTGAGATTTATGCCACTGTAAATTTTAGGTGTGCCTGGAATGTGCTTTACCTTACTAAATAATAACTTACACTTCATTTCAAACTGCTTTCATTTACAAATATGTATTACAACCGGGGTAAGTATTAAACTTGGTAAAGAAACCAAAGTGTATCAAAGTTACTGTGATAAACTAGGACCTTTGGGGCCTTGCAGAAAGCTAACTGCTCAGCAAGATGAGAATCCAGATCAGAATCTCGCTCTATCACTTTCTGATTGGTTTTTTAGAAACTCTCCGTCCATTTAAACAAGTTACATTAAGAAGTCGTATGGTCCATGAAAATGAGAAACTAATTTTTAAAAGAAAGCAACTTTTCTTTCTTTTGAGTAAGTTTTGGAGTAAGTGAGTAAGTTTTGGAGTTCTGTTCTGTTGTGTAAGTGCTACATAACCTTCCTTGCTAATTCAGTCTCCCTTTGAGAAGTTGAGACAGCGAAATTACTGGGGTCCTTTTAGAACTCCTCATAACTACAAAAACATCATTGTCAGTGTAAAATTTGCTAAAAACTCTTCTTCCCCGAATACTACCCCAACTGCTCTGGAGAAAATAAATTTTAGAGCAAGAATCCTGGCCTACACTTGAGTAAAAAATTACCTTAGAAAAGAAAAAGAAATTGTAAAGAAGGCTGGAGAATTATTGCTCATATATTATACTCTATACAGTATTCACATGTAGTTTAGGATCTTTGGGAAATTCTTACTCTTTCTGAATATATGATTACCCATTTTAAACCTCTGATTTCTTTGTATCTGATGCCAGACTCCAAAGGTATTCTTTGCCTGAAGCTGCTGGCTGACTCTACAGAATATAATAAATGTAGGCCATAAAACACAACTCAATATTTTAGTCATAAAATTTGAAAGAGAGCAAAAATTATTACCTGAACTTATCCATTATTTCAAATTCAGGAAGGGTATGTGAAGTACATAAAATCACTAATGGCAATGTCTTTATAATATTGCATTTCAAGGTGAAGTATGCTGCTAGTTTCTTGAAAATATCAGTATAGAGCTTCCAGCCAAAATGAGGAAGCTCTCCAGGGCCTGTAGAACTAAATTTACATAACATTGCCTTTAGGCAGAAATTGTAATATAAGAACTATTTATACTGGTCTTGGAAGGTCTGTTGTTGGTTCTATTTTATTTTATTATTTTTAAAATAGTATATAATCATATTCCTATATGCCATCTATTGAAATATATATATGATTAAAATCGTAAATCCTGAGAAAATGTTACCAATTTACTAATAGTATTTATTTGTAAGACAGGAAGAAATTAAAGAGGCTCAAAGTCAACGTTTGAGAAGGGCTAAGGTAACATTGGGAACCTGGGTAATTCTCTCCAACTTAAGTGAATTTGTCACACTCATCAAATTTATTCATTTCTAAAATAGAAGGCAAAAAATGTAAGGTTTAGAGAGACAGCTGATGTCTAATTTATAAAAATGAGTTGGTTCTAATTTAACAATGTTTAAGATCCTAGAGTAAATAATTATCGTTTTCAGAAATATTTTATTCAGACTTCATGACTACAAATGGAACTCAATATTTTTTAGTTTGTAGAGAAATAAACACCTAAGAATAAATGGAATAACAAAATTCAGAAAGGTTTTTCAGTCTTAATAAACCACATTTTAAAACTTTTCCTGTGATAATTGCAGAGATTATCCTTTACCCCCCATCAGGTCCTCACTCTCCGTCACTTGGCCTTTTGCTGTCTCTCCTGTTGGCTGCCATCTGATTACCACACTTGTTTTCTTGCTTGTCACGTCGACCCGTCTGGAAGGGCAAAGGAAGATTCATTCAAGGCAGGATTTTGTGAGAGAGATTTTCCTAAGATTTCGTCAGTGACCTGATAGAAATTGTTAACAGATTAACAACGTATGAAAAAGGCCTGTGGCTGACGGCATAGCAGAGTAATTGAGCCCCACCCCTCCCATCCTGGGGCCTCCCTTGCATGGCTTATACACACTAAACTGTCACCTGTGCAACTTTCAACTATTTAAGGAGTGAGAGGAGGGCAAAGGGAGGACATGATTAGTTCTTGTTTGTAAAATGCTTTCAGTGAGGGAAACTTCATCATAAACATCACCAATAAATACCTTTGGAAAATAGACTCCTTTTGATAACAGAGGAAGTCGTGTAGAAGGCCCTATTTGCTGCAAGATGTGTAGCTAGAAGCAGGAACTACCATTTCAACCCCTTTTAACAATATTCTAAAGAAAGACATGTAGCATACCCTAAATTCCTCCAAATTCTTTTTTTTTTTTTTTTTT
>NW_003852479.1:5697942-5715269 GCF_000181295.1 Otolemur garnettii
CTCACAGCAACCTCCAACTCCTGGGCTCAAGCGAGTCTCCTGCCTCAGCCTCCCAAGTAGCTGGGACCACAGGCGCCCGCCACAGAGCCCGGCCATTTTTTGGTTGCAGCCATCATTGTTGTTTGGCGGGTCCGGGCTGGGGATTTAAACCCGCCACCTTAGGTGTATGTGGTTGGCGCCTTAGCTGCTTGAGCCACAGGCGCCAAGCCAATTCCTCCAAATTCTAAGGCAGCACACAAGATTAGTATGAATGTTCATTAACCTTAATGTTTATATAGCTATCACATGATGAACTAACTAGCATATTAGTTTAAGAAAAAGTTTAGTTTCATAGAATGTTAGAATGAATGGAAAGGAACCATATGTGAACCTCAGAAGTGAAGTAAAAATTCCCAAATCTTCCTAAGACTCTTCCCTCTTCAGCACCTCACTGCCTTTGGTAACTCAGAAACTTCAGATGAGCTGAGAGACCATGGAGAAAAATCAGTGGCCAGTAAAATATGGCGTTTTTAACATCCTCTAACCAAATTTTAGATTCCTTTGGTAAAAGACATACTTAGTTTACCCATGATAATTTTATAGAATTGGTATTAAAATTTTAGTATGTTGTAGATATAGTAATTCTTCATTGTCATGCGATGTGACTGGTCCTATTTATGGTGTCCAAGGCCAAGTCCTGAGTTAGAAATTCAACAATTTTAGAACTATTATATTCCCAACAGAAATCGTAACATGCCTCATAACACTTTCTATACTATAAGTTCCAGGAATGTTTTCAGGTGAAACAAAGGGATTACTAATATTTTTACTTAGAATAAAGTATAGGGTGGTGCCTGTGGCTCAAGGAGTAGGTATAGGAAAAAAAAAAAGAAATAAGATATAGCAAATTTTTAAGTAAAAGATAAGAATCTTCATCTTCGCAGCATTAAATGCATCCCACAATGAAATTGTGAGATAGATATTCGCCTTGGCTTGCTGTGCTCATGTTCATTCTACTCTCTACATCAGTTCTTCAACTCTTGGCCGCCGGTATTTTAGTAAGCCCCTTTGGTGTCCTGGAATCCTGGACTATGGGCCCTCCTCTCCCAGCCTCCTGCCCCCATCCTCTCTCTCTCTCTCTCTCTCTCACACACACACACACACACATACACACACACACACGCACGCTGGACTTCCCTGCTTGGAGACAAAATGAGCCAGTCTCTGCAAAACGCCCATGACGGTCACTTTCTCTCCTTCATGTAACTACCTATTTTGTTGTGCATAATGTCCTCCCATGTATATTTTGTGCCCATGTTTCTGGCCCAAACTTCCAGGAAAAAAATATTTCATTTTAATTTAAAATAATATATTTTTAGAGACAGAGTCTTACTTTATCGCTCTCAGTAGAGTGCTGTGGCATCGCATCTCACAGCAACCTCCAACTCCTGGGCTTAGGCAATTCTCTTGCCTCAGCCTCCCAAGTAGCTGGGACTACAGGCACCTGACACAACGCCCAGCTCTTTTTTTGTTGCAGTTTGGCCATGGCTGGGTTCAAATCCGCCACCCTCTGTATATGGGGCCAGTGCCCTACCTGCTGAGCCACAGGTATTGCCCCCATTTTAATTTTTTAAAGGAGGGTGGAAGTGGCCATGTAGTGGCACCTCCCTCTCTCACAAGAGGCAGAAGGTACAGAGCTGGCTGCTAGGGGGAAGCTGGGAGCAGGTCCATGGAGCAGGTAAGAGTGTTCCACACAACCTGAGTGTCTGACCTCCCACACTGTCCCTGCTGGGCCCACCCTCCTTCCCACATCCTCTTATTTCCCACTCTACCCATGTCTATTGGTGGAAAATTGGCCACAGCTGCTGTGCTGAGAACCCGGCGGGTTTATATCCCCGGAAGCTGGTATGAGGGGCTGGACTGGCCCTGCCTGTCCTTGGCTCTGGACGGTAGTTCCTGCTCTTTCCAGGATGCCCTGTCTCACAAAGTGGGGTTCATCCTGATGCCCCCCAACATCACACTGAGCAGGAGCCTTCCTGATGGTGCCTGGTGAAGTGCTCTGTGCTTACATTTCTGTTTGGTGACTAAACCATGACCTCCTTGAGCCATCCTGACATTGGGCACTCAGTAACATCAGAACAAATGACACCAGCCTTTCCCAAACTTTCAAACCCTACAAATCACCAGGGGACTGGTGAAAATGAGATTCTACACACTCAAATATGCTGATCCACTCTCCAGGAGAAAGACCTGGGTATGCGTTCCTTTAACAAACATCCTGGATGGTTCCTACTGGCAAGTTTGCAACATTATAATAACTCAACAGCTTGGGGGTTCAGACAAGTCAGAGGCTCCAAATCACAGTCTGTGAGCTCAGGTAGCCCAGGTGTTTGTGCTTCTCTGCCAGGTGCCCTCGCAGACAAGACTTCATGGGGACTGAGGCCCAAGGGCACACCCGTAGGCTACTAGTAGAACCAGGTCTCAGAACCCAGGTCTTCCAAACCCCAGCTCAGGGCTCTTCCTCCTCAGTGCAGTGGACCGGCGGCCTCAGAAAGGGGCAGCTGCAGGAGTGACAAGGGAGCCAGAAAGGGCAGGATCTACCTTCAGGAGCCTGGGCAGGCAGCGCTGGCCCCCGCCCCTCACACCAGCTTCCTGGGAACTAAGCCTGCTGGGGTTCTCAGTGGAGCAGCTGGGGCCATGTTCCCACTCATCAGTGGGAGAATATGAGAACAAGAGTGGGCCAAGAGGGGACAGATGGGGATCAGACCCTCTCATCCACAGATGACTCTCACCTGCTGGCTGGGCTTGCTCCTGGCTTCTTCCCAGCAGTGGGCTATGTACGTTGCACCTCTCCCAAGAGAAGAAGACAGAGGCACTGTGTGACTGATTCCAGCCTGCATTTGCCAAGGTCCTAATGCTGGCCTTCGTGTCGCCTTCGGTGGTGTGCCTGCTTCCAAGATGGTGGCCGCAGCAGCGGTGTCACATGTCCAGCAGAGGACTGCAGGCTTCTACAACAGTCAGGGGTGGCTGGGGAAGGGGTTAGTGGGCAGGATTGCAGTTACCATATTCTAGGATATTATGTTGCATACAGATATTGTTACTGCTTTCTAGAGTTACACTTTTAGTGCCTAGACATAAATAAAAAAATTAAAAACCTTTATATAGATACAGAATTAGTACTACCCATATTTAATATATGTCCTTATTTCCCCCCCCCAAAAAAATTTTGGCCACAAAGTGCCCCTTATACATGGGAAAATATGGTAGTTAATTAAAAGAAGCAAGTTGGATATATTAAGAGTAATATATTAAAAAGTGAATTACTAATTTATTAATCCACCCAAGAATTTTGTGGGACAATGTGTTAAATCCAAAAGACTGAATTCTAGGTGATTTTGATTTGTGTTTCTCTAATAAGTAGGGGTGCTAAGCATTTTTTCATATGTTCGCTAGCCATCCATCTGTCTTCTTTCGAGAAGTTTCTATTCATGTCTCTTGCTCATTGATATATGGGATTGTTGGCTTTGTTTATGTGGATTAATTTGAGTTCTCTATAGATCCTAGTTATCAAGCTTTTGTCTGATTCAAAATATGCAAATATCCTTTTCCATTCTGATGGATGTCTATTTGCTTTGGTTGTTGTCTCCTTAGCTGTACAGAAGCTTTTAAGTTTAATTAAGTCCCATTTGTTTAGTTTTGTTGGTGCAATTGCCACAGAAGTCTCCTTCATAAAGTCTTTTCCCAGGCTGGTATCTTCCAGTGTTTTTCCTATGCTTTCTTTAAGGATTTTTATCATTACATGCCTTAAATTTAGGTCTTTTATCCATCTTGAATTGACTTTTGTGAGTGGAGAAAGATGCAGGTCCAGTTTCAGTCTTTTACATGTGGATATCCAGTTCTCCCAGCACCATTTATTGAATAGGGATTCTTTCCCCAAATGTATGTTCTTGTTTGGTTTATCAAAGATTAGGTGGTTGTAAGATGTTAGTTTCATTTCCTGGTTTTCTATTTGATTCCAAATGTCTGTGTCTCTATTTTTGTGTCAGTACCATGCTGTTCTGACCACTATGGCCTTGTAGTACAGTCTAAAATCTGGTATGGGGAAGCCCCCAGCTTTGTTTTTATTACTGAGCCTTAGCTATACAGAGTTTTTTCTGGTTCCATACAAAACGAAGAATTATTTTTTTCAAGTCTTTTCTTTTTTTTTTTTTTTTTTTTTCGAGACAGAGCCTCAAGCTGTCCCCCTGGGTAGAGTGCTGTGGCATTACAGCTCACAGCAACCTCCAACTCGTGGGCTCAAGAGAGGCTCCCACCTCCGCCTCCCAGGTAGCTGGGACCACAGGCGCCCGCCACAATGCCTGGCTTTTTTCAAGTCTTGAAAGTAGGATGTTTTAATAGGGATGGCATTGAATCTGTCAATTGCTTTGGGAAGTATGGACATTTTAACAATGTTGATTCTTCCCAACCATGAGCATGGTGTTTCTCCCATTTGTTAATATCCTCTGCTATTTCTTTTCTTAGAGTTTCATAATTTTCTTTATAGAGATTCTTCACAAAAGAGGTTAGGTATATTCCTAGGTATTTCATTTTCTTTGAAGCCATGGTGAAGGGAGTTGTGTCCTTAATTAGCTTCTCATCTTGGCTGTTATTGGTGTATACAAAGGCCTGAGATATCATCTAACCCCAGCAAGAATGGCCCACAACAGAAAAATCTCAAAATTGTAGATGCTGGTATGGATGTGGAGAGAAAGGAACACTTCTATATTGTTAGTGGGACTACAAACTAATACAACCTTTTTGGTTGGAAGTATAGAGAACCTTCAAAGAACTCAAGCTAGAGCTCCCATTTGATCCTGCAATCCTATTACTGGGCATCTACCCAGAAGGGAAAATATCCATAAGGATACTTGCACTAGTCTGTTTCTTGCAGCTCAATCTACAATTGCCAAAATGTGGAAACAGCCTAAATGCCCACCAACCCAGGAAAGGATTAACAGGTTGTGGTATATGTATATCATGGAATACTACTCAGTCCATTAAAAAAGATGGAGATTTTATATCCTTTGTATTAATCTGGATGGAAGAGGAACACATTATTCTTAGTAAAGCATCACAAGAATGGAGAAGCATGAATCCTATGTAGTCAATCTTGATATAAGGACAATTAATGTCCTAGAACACAGTGAGGGTGGGGAAGGGGAGAGCACAGAGAGGAATGGAGGGAGGGGCTGGGAGAAAGGAAGGACAGAGAGAGGGAAGAAGGGAGGGGGTGGGAGAAAGGGAAGAACAGAGAGCGGGAAGGAGGGAGGGGGTGGGGGTTTGATGTGTGACACACCTCTTTGAGGCAAGACACAATTGTAAGAGGGACTTTACCTAGCAAATACAATCAGTGTGACCTGGTTTCTTATATCCTCAATGATTCCCCAACAATTAAAAGAAAAAAAAGGCTAAACTCTAATGGCACAATCCTTAGATAGCCTGGTGAACAAATGAGTAATAATCATAATATTTAATCCCCAGTTCTCCTGCCCAATTATAAAGGGGCTCAGGAGTGACACAAGATGTACAGTGTCAGGGTACAACACCCGTTTAAGTCACAAACTACTATAAAGTCAAGAAGTCAGTGACCGTTAGGACCACTGATTCTCTCACCTGTGAAGTGGAAAGGGCAATCATATCGATCCTGTCTAGTTCAGAGAAAATCAACTTTGGAAAAAATTAGCTCACAGTACTGAAGAGAGAAAGAAACTTTCAGATTTCAGATAAAAGTAAACTAAAAATAAAACTACAGTGGGACTTATCATTATCCACCGAAAGCTGTCCATAACTTTCTAAACAACTACAATTTATTTTCTAAAAATTAAGCTTCAGGGTCGAGCACGGTGGCTCACACCTGTAATCCTGGCACTCTGGGAGGCTGAGGTGGGTAGATCCCTTGAGCTCTTGAGTTCGAGACCAGCCTAAGCAAAAAGCAAGAGCTCATCTCTACTAAAAATAGAAAAACTGAGGTAAGAGGATTGTTTGAGTCTGAGTTGGAGGTTATTGTGAGCTATGACACCATGGCACTCTATCCAGGGTAACAGCTTGAGTCTCTGTCTCAAAAAAATTAATTAATTAATTAAAAAAATTAAGTTTCAGCTACCTAAATTTAAAATGGTTATTTTCCAATCATAATTGTCAACCAAGCTTCTTCTTTTTTAATTGTTGAGAAGGTAAATTATAACTTCAAAAAAGATTTTCTTGTGACACATTCATTCGATCCCAACTTTGAATTTTGGGGCTAGAATTTATGGACTAATGTTTTCGATACACTTTAAATCTTGACTTTTAAAGGTAGTCGCTATGTGCAAGGAACAGGACAGGGACAGAATTTCAAGGTGGAGGAGGTGCAGCCACAAGTGAGCCAGGGGCCCCCATTGGAAAGAGCTTGAAGACTGAGTCTATATGTTTAAGGGCTATGGTGAAGTTCTAGTTGGAACTTTAATTGCTCAAAGAGATAGAAGAACAAGAGAGAAAGGAGGACTCTTAATGCAATCAAGATATTCCTGGAGAAGGTGGCCCCTTAAACAAGGCAGCCAGGACTGGTAGTTGGTTAATCAGTAGAGTCAATTAAAGCTGAGGATCACAAAGTGACACAAGGGCATCTTAAAACACATAAATGTGCTTTGCTGGAGTTCTCTTTGATGTAGGCCCAAGGCCTTTGCTTTGCGTGTGGATCTCTTGTTTGGAGCTCAGCTCTGTCTCTCAAGCCACAGAGCATCATTCACAGATTCAGTTTCAGCTTCATTGAATGGTGGAAAGTAAAGGAATCTCAAGGTAGAAAATATCTAAATTTGAAAGGGGTTTTTTTTGGTGTTATTTTTTGCCTAATTTGACTGTAATTTTTCATTAAGCTGTCAGCCATTGTGGAGGTTTTCCTAGGCACTCGTCTTAATTTTCATAGAAACTTTTTTCACCCTCATATTTCTGAGCTTACATAATATTTGATTAAATTACATAATTAAAATAGCAAGTGTGATTGCATAAACAGTTTTTAGAACAAACCACTTGTCTCCACTAAGCATTCAGCTCAGTAGGCCTGTACAGGCTATTAGAGATTGTTCATGTGCCAGGAGTCTGCAGCCCTGAAGTGAGGAGGGGAGGGGCGGGGAGGCTGCAGAGAGCCTGACTCACAAAGAGAGAGCCCCCCAGTCTAGTGAGTTGACTGGGGGGAGTAGAGTGCCTTGTGAGGGAAAAGGAAGAACTGGTGATTTAAAAAACTAAAAGGGGTGTGTGAGAGCAGTAACCGGGAAACTAAGGGAACAGGGAAGAGAATTCTTCAAGGAGATTGTTACTGACAGGACCACAGGGAGGGCGGGTAAAATAAAACCTACAACAAGGCCACAGGGCCGACAGCTTAGGGGTGGGGTGAAGAGCTGCCATAGGTTGGGAACAAATGGCTACAAGGCAAATACAGGGAACGGGGAGGTGTGGGTGGCTGTGCTTTTGCTGTGTTTGCCAGAGAAGGGAGGTAAAATTGGGAATAGCTCCGGGAAGAAACTGGGATGGGAGGAAGTTTGGTTTTTGCTTTTTCGTTTTGTTTTAGTTTGGGTTTGTTTTTTGGCTTTTTTCTAGATAGCACACACTTAAGAGCTTTTGGAAAGGAAGCAGGAGAGAGAAAAAGTTAAAGACTAGAAGTGCTGCATTTAAATACAGACTTTAAGAAACAAGGAAGGGTTTGACTCAATCGTTGAGGCCGCATGGACCGTTACTCCTTATGGCAACACCCAATTATATGGAGTTCATATTTCCCTATTAGAGACTCGATAAATTATTGAATAAATGATCTTAAGAATTACTAAAAGAAAGAAAATTGGAAAGATTGCCCAAACAGTGGAATGAAATGTTCAAGAACCTAAGATCTCATGCGCCTACGTTCATTTACATTGATTAAATGTGTGCACTCAAAAAGTGGGCGTGGGTATATGATCATTTCCCAAATAGGAAATCTGTAAAACAATACCAGTTTATTTCAGAAGAGAAACTAAGCTTTGGAAAGAGGAATTGGTTCATAAAAACCTTTTTACATGTAAGTGTTAGACTTGATGCTTATTAGGTAGCTTATGACATATGCGAATGTAATGTTAAATGAAACAAGGAGAAAGTGAAGTTGTAGGAACCACATGTGGTCACAACAAGATGAAGACGTTTATAGTGAACCTATTCTGACATTTATTACTACATTTAAGCGAGGGGATGAAGACAAGAACAGTAGGTATTTTCAATAACCCATGAAATCTGCTCACTCTCCTCGTTATAATGATATTTTCTACTTACTCATAGTCTTTAACATTGGTGAGCCACTCTCTGCTCTGTTTGGTACAAGGAGTGACTTGATATTAAACACCACAGGGAAGGGAGGCAGGGTCCCAGCCTTGGGGCTGCCCTTCCTCCATTTTCCCCTCCTCCCCGCTTCCCTCCCATCATGGTTAATTGATTGAGCACTCTTTCCCACTGATCCCAGATGTGACTTAAATAGCCACCCAACATTTGCCTCCTCCAATCCTGTCTAGCACTGTGCCCAGAACATGGTGAACACCGAATACATTTTTTTTGGATTTTTTATTAAGTCATAGCTGTGTACACTAATACTATCATGGGGTACAGAGGGTTATCTCTATATACAATTTGGAATACTTTCATCCAACTGGTTAACCTAGCCTTCATGTCATTTTCTTAGTTGTTATGTTAAGACATTTATATTCTACATTTAGTAAGATTCACATGTACCCTTATAGGATAAATCATAGGTGTGATCCCACCAAACACCCTCCCTCCACCCAGCCTCCCCCTCCCCTTCCCTCCCTTTCCCTGTATTCCTGGGCTATAATTGGGTTATAGTTTTCCCATGATAGGGTTACTTTCATAATAGGGTTGAGCACATTGGATACTTTTTCTTCCATTCTTGAGATACTTTGCTAAGAAGAGCATTTTCCAGCTCCATCCATGCAAACATGAAGGAGGTAAAGTCTCCATCTTTCTTTATGGCTGCATTTTATTGAGTGCATGAGCATGAGTGCACTTGGCATCCAAGACCCCAAGACGGTATCTCTCTTCTACCCCTGCTCTACATCAGATAAAAAGCAAGGGAACTCACAAAATAAGTGTCAAAAATAGAGAAAAGAAAGAAAAGAAAAAGCTCTAGAGGAAAATGATGTGGGTAAAATTCATCAGATTTTAAATGTAGTATAGTTTTTTATGTAGAGAAGGTTTAGGAAAAAATAGCAAAGGAAAAAAATAGGCTGGACTCCTTGAAATTAAAACTTGCATTTCACACAATACTAAGAAATTTAAGAGGAGACACAGAGAGAAAGTATTTGTACACATCACATAGGTTGCACAAATTGCATAGATTAATGACTTTGAATTAAATAACTTTATGTGTATTGTCAAAAACACTAACATAATTTATAAAGTTCATAAATACACAATTCATAAAGGTGAAACAACCAGAAAATAATGTAAGAAAATGTTCAATCAGATTAATAACCAAAGAAATGAAGAGAACACTAGTAATCTTTTATCACTAATGAAATTAGCAAAGATTTTTAAAAAGTTGATATTAAAATTATGTAATACGGAAGAAAGTTTTAAAAGATATGCTGGAAAGTGAACTACGAATTGACAACATTTTCTGGAAAATAAGTTGGCAACACAGATCAAGCTATAAAATATTCATGCCCTTTGATTTAGTGATTTCCTGTCTCGGGCGCTGTCCATGGAAAGCAATCCACAGCTCAGAAAAACATTGTTTCGTGCTAAGATAATCATTACAAAGATAGCTAAATAGAAAAACAAGCTTACTATTCAACTATTGGGAAATAGTTATATAAATTATGAGATGAAAAGTAGGAATGTTAATACAATTAAAGTTAAAATAAAAGTAGGAATGTTAATACAATTAATCAGTTTTAATTGTTAGTGCAATTAAAACTGATTATTACAGCTTGGGATCCTTAGAAATAGATTGTAAATAAAGGAATAATATGAAAGAGGGCTATTAGGGGGAATTGGCTATGAAAAGCAAGCATGGTCGTGGGAAGGATTGCAAACAAGCAAAATCACATAGAAAGTAACCTTTGCTAGATCTCCCAGAAGAGCTTTGGAGAAAGTGTAGCTCATACCTTACGGTTGGCCCCATTAGAATCAACGCAGCTGGGGTATTTATGTCCCTGCTGCTGGGGTCATTGGTTAAGGGCCACAGTGAGGGGAGTAAATTCCTAGGAATTGTCCTGCCCTCGGTGTGCAAATACCCTCTGGACAGTCATCCAACAGAGATTCAGTTACTGGCTATGGGGAGTGAAAGTACATTGGCAGCCTGAGTGGCAGAAAATTGTAAAGGTGTTCAGGTGAATATGCGTGAAGAACTTACAATATTTGCTAAACTGGAACTCTCAAAGGATACTCACTGATATGATGAATGCTCAGTGAGAATAAAAATAAGGTTCAAAATGCCGTACAGGAGGACTAGATTTATACTACAGTGTGAAGAAGTTAAAACCTACATAGAATACAGGACACAAGGTCCCTGACATTAGGTATCAGGCAACAGGAATCCTAGAGAGAGATGAAACAG
Organism: Otolemur garnettii; assembly: GCF_000181295.1. Taxonomy (NCBI): domain Eukaryota; kingdom Metazoa; phylum Chordata; class Mammalia; order Primates; family Galagidae; genus Otolemur; species Otolemur garnettii. The sequence continues at coordinate 5,708,537 of NW_003852479.1, forward strand.
AGAGGCAAATCTTAGGATTGTTTTGAATACGGCCTGGAGAAGGGGGAGCCCAGCGGGAGCATGACACTCTCCGTAACAGAGGACGCTGAGCTAGGAGAATAGAGGGGCATTTCTTAGCAGGGGAAGCTGGTGAAGGGGATATAAGAACTCAACCATTTTCATAATTTTTCTCTGAGTCTAAAATCATTCCAAAATAAAAATATTTTCATAGTCCCCCTCCCTAAATAAAAAATTACACCATGATAACACTTAGCAAAGGAATGACAGAGTAGTTGTATTAATATCTGACAAAGCAGATTTGAGAGAAAAGAATATTGTCAGGAATAAAACTAGGAACAAGAGCAGTTATTTGATAATGATACGGGGTGGGGGTCAGTTTATCCAAAGAACGTAATAATCCTGAATGTTTATGCACCTAGTAGCAGGACTTCTAAGTACATGAAGCGAAAACTAAAAGAATGAAGGGAAATTGTCAAATCGCCAGTTACAGTTGGAGCTTTCAACACTCTTCTCTCAAGACCTGATGAAACAAATAGCCAGAGAACTATGCGGATATAAAGGACGGAGGCAAACTCTCACCCCTCAGCAGGACTTAACTGACATTTGGCAAATATCCCTCCAACAACAGCAGAATGCACGTTTTTTTAAAGGGCACACAGGCCATTTACCTAGATGGGCCAAATGTGGGACATCAAGGAATCTCAGTAAAGCCAAGTGTGAGTGAAGATGGGGGGCGGCCAGAACTCTCACACCATGTGGGTGGTATATAAAATGATGCGACAACTTTGGAAAATAATTCGGCAGTTTCTAAAAAGTATACCTACTGTGTGATTCAGCCATTTATCATCTATTTATTTACATGAAAAATAAACACATATTAACACACAAAGACTATCAAAAAATGTTTATAGCAGCTTTATTTGTAATAGCCCCAAACTTGAAATAACCCCAAAGACCGTCATCAGATGTATGCAAAAGCAAATATTGGTGCATCTACACAATGGAATATTACTCAGCAGTAAGATGGATGGACTACGGACACACAAAATAACATGGATGTGCCTCAAAACAACTATGCTGAGAGAGGTACGTCAGATAATAAAGGATACCGTATACATAGTTTATGAAAGTCATCCTAATTAAGTTTGGATTTTTTTTCTTCAAGGCATTGGGAAGTCACCGAAGGTTGTTAAAAAGGAAGGAAGATAATGTCTTTAATTAGCACATTTCCTGTGAGAGTGGTGTGAGTAACAGCCTGGAGAGAGGCAGAATGAGAGAGAGAGAGAGAGAGAGAGAGAGAGAAACCCACTGACCAGAAGGTCACTGAGCTAACACTGGCAATGAGGAAGGACAGCAGCAATGAGAACTGAGATACAGAGACGTTGTTAGATTGCAGAAAAATTTCAGGGAGAACCGAACTGATGAGCCACTATCCATGAGTGCATTAGTCTGGGTTCTCCATAGAAACAGAACCCAGAGAAGGAACTGGCTCAGGCAGTTATAGAGGCTGAGAAATCCAAGATCTGCAGTTGGCAAGGAGCAAATAGTAGAGCTGATATTGTAGTTCTGGTTCACACCTGCAGGCCTGAGCAGGAGGAAAGCCAGTGCTGTGAGGTCCAGCCTGAGTTCAAGTCCAAAAGCAGGAGAAAACTACATTCCTGTTTAAAGGCACATCTCAGATCAAAGACAGGCCGGGAGAAAGCTTCTTTCTTGTGGGTCTGTTTTTCTGTTCAGGCCTTCCACGCTTTGGATGAGGCCCATAAACATTTGGGAAAGAAATCTATTTTACCCAGTTTGTCAATTCCAATATTACCTCATTCAGAAGCATCTTCACAGGCACACCTGGAAAAATAGGTAATCACATATCCAGAAAACCTCTGATCCAGTCACGTGACACATACAATTAACCATCGCAAGTTCACCCTTGTCACGTGTATTTGTGAGCACATTTAATCTCCAGAGAGAAATAATAAGAAGGCCATGGCTCCATTTAAGCTGCTACATGTAACCTCAGTGTTCATAACCCTTTCCCCAGCAGAGGACATAAAGTCTTTGGGGGAGGTTTATTCTTCTGACATTCCATAACTTAAGGGCAATGACATGAAATTGAAAGTAAGTACTACGATATAAAGTCAGAGCAGCTTTTTTTTTACATGATAAGGAAATAAGAGAAGGATGAAAGGAGATACTTGCCTGGTGTGTGTGTATGTACAGGTGTGTCTGCGTCTGTGTTCATATACATATAGTCTCATCATAAACATACTCATAGCAAAATAGGAGGGACACTTCTGAGGACAGGCGTAGTTTTCATTTCTTGACTGGTTGTGCGGTCACAGCTTGCTTTCGTAACAACTTTCTTCCGTTACCCAGTCTATATTTCCTTTGCTTTTAGCAATCCCTGGGGCTGGTGGTTGTACTTCACCTTCAGAAGGACCCAAACCTTCATCTCTGAGAGGCCTGGGCTGTTAGCAGTCTCACCTGGATGAGGTTGCTGGGGTTCTCCGTTGACCTTGACCTTAGGACATGCTAAAGCTCAGTGATGTCCTAAGGGATCTTTTGTACTCCCACCATGCTTCTTAGCTCCATGTGGGGCCATCCAAGTTCTGGTCAATACCAATCGCTCCAGCAAACACAGAAACCCCCTTTTTTCTTGGTCTGTTGCTTCAGAGCCCTGAGGGGTCCAAAGTGGCTGGCCAGCAGTAAATGGAATTGTTGGGTTTTTGTTTTATTTTGTTTCCCGGTGGAAGAATTTAGAACCAAGACCTCTAGGCCAGCAGAGCATAAGGGTAAGGACAGAAAGCAGAGATCTGGTCATCTGTCATTGGCGTGCTGGGGAGTGGGGCAGTTTCTATCCTGTGATCCTGGGACCTGTACATAGTGGCCTTGGGACAAGCCAGAGACTGGGTGCTGCTTCACACTGCACACAGCTTCCCAGAGAGCCTTTCCCAGACCTGCACTGTGTCACAACCTACTAGACACTGTCCTGAATCTGTGAAAGGCCATTCCACTGTTGTCTTAAACCAGCTGCTTCAGAATGGTGGGCAATACAGTGAGACCAGTGAGTTTCCTGAGCTTGGTCCATTGCCACACACTCTTTTCTGTGAACGGAGTTTCTTGATTGGCAGCAATGCTGCCTGGATTACCATCATGATGAACATGGCGTTCTGCGAGGCCGTTCATGGCTGTGCTAGCAAAAGCTTTGCATGGACACAGGACAAACTCCTCTTGCAAGTGTTTATTCCACCAAGAGCAAAGTGCTGCCCGTTCACAGTAGAAGCAGGTCCATGTGCTCAACCTGCCACTAGGTGGCAGACAGGTCACCTGGGAATGGGGCCACATTGGGGTCTCAATGTTGTTCTCTGCTGTTGGAATATTAGGCCATTCAGTGGTGGCTGTAGCCAGGTCAGCTTTGGGGATGAAAGTCCAGAAGGGGTCATTAAAATCCTCTTCTGCAGAGATCATTCTGAGTATTCCCACGGGACAGAAATGTCTCCCCTTTTCCCGTCCATCCAGAGAGGCCCATCCAAACTCCTCTTCCCCCCAGTTTTCTTCTCACCAATTTTCCAACCATGTTTCTTCCAAGAACTTAACCATTCAGCCAAACTATTGGCCACAGCCTGTGAATAGGTTTATAATTGCACATTTGGCCAGGTCTCCTTCCAAGGAAAGTGAACAATTAGGTTTATTGTTCTAAAGTTATGCCCGGCAGGCAGGTTCCTTTTCACCCTTGTCCTTCAGGGAAGTACCAAAAAAGAGCCTCCAGTGCTACAGCCGGTGTACACACTGCACAGATCCATTGCCGGCCGGAGTCGTCTTCTCCTCTGTCAGCTGAGTACCAGGAACTCTCCATGGAGCCGTAGGTTAGGGTAGGCGAGAGAAGGTTACACGGCCGAAGAGGGAAGCGTGAAGTGTCAGTTTTTCCTGCAACTTCCCTGTGCCTTGAGGGCCTGCCAGGGCCTGTCAAGCACCTGTGTATCCCACTTCCATTTGGCTCTGGGTACTGCAGTTTCTGCTGCTTATACATCGCCCCATCTAAGATACTTTGTTACTGCATGCTGACAGGGCTCTCTAATATGATTACAGGTAAAGATGTTACCAGACACTGGAGAGGCTGAGGTTGGAGGATTGAGCCCAGGGAGTTGAGGCTACAGTGAGCTGTAATCATGCCACTGCACTCCAGCCTACATGACAGAGTGAGACCCTGTCTAAAGAAAATAAAAAGCCTCGAGACTTATTGGTAAGATATTTGTAGATCAGAGGTTGGGAAATAAATCTGGACCTAAAAATTCAAGGGTCTCAGTGAAAGCTCTGGGAGTCCAGTGGTGTGGGGGATGAGGAAACAGCCTAACCAGGCTGAGGGCAAGTCCTTGCAACTGGCCCTCCTACAGCCAGAGGTGAGGCTCCCCCAGCCATACCTGTGAATTTGAGGCTGACACATTCGGACCATAGCAAGAGCCAATTCCAGAAACAACAGAACCAAATCTAAAAATTCACTGTTAAAAATGCTGTTTCTCTACTATTACTCTTGGTACCAGAATCTGTATTAGTCTGGGTTTCTTCAAAGAAACAGAATAAATCGGAAATGCATCATTTTTATGACAGAAGTGGATTCACTACAGGGAATTGGATCCTGTGATAACTGAGACTGTGGAGTCCAGGGTCTGCTGGAGACCCTGGAAAGCTGACAGCACAGGGTTCCTGTCTGAGTCTGAAGGCTTGAGAACCAGGAGAGCTGACAGTAAAGTTCCAGTCTGAGTTTACGTCTGAAGCCGAGGAAGGCTGATATCTCAGTCTGAAGACCAACACCTTGGGTTGAAGGTGGCCAGGCAGAAGGAACCCTTCCTTACTGGGCCTCTGATTCTACTCAGGCCTCCTTGGGCTGGATGATGCCCACTCACTTTGGAGAAGGCAGTCTGATTTATTCAGTCTACTGATTCAGATACTGAACGCAGCCAGAAATACTCTTACCCAGAATAATGTTCAACCAAATATCTGTTTTATGTGTTAATTTAGGCCACAGGGTAGCCCCAAACTAATCACTATAGAGGATGAAATAAAGAATCAAGGAAAACTTTTTTTCCTTTTTTTCCTTTTTCTAACTACCTTAGCTCCTTGCATGAACGATGGGTCCATAAACTGTGAAGAGGATGTAAAAGGAAAAACAGGTTTGGGGCACAGGTGAGAAGTTCAGGGCTGGGCACGATTGTGAGGCCCATGTATGACATCTAATTATAGACATACAGTTTGGATCTGGGTTGAAGATCCAGAATTGAGCGCTCTCAGCACATAAGCTTCAGAGAGACCGAGCAAAATTCCCCAGGACTGTGCACCGTGAGAAAAGCAGAGGGTGAAAGATGGACGTCTGGACCGTCATTAGCACAGAAGACTAGAGAAAGCTGAGGGCACAGAGGCAGGACAGCAGGGCGGAATGAGACCAGGAAGTCCAGGCAAGAGCTTCCAGAATGAAGGGCAGGGGAATGATATCAGCTGTTGCAGAGAAAATAAGTTTGGCAAATACTAAAGAGTTCCCAGAGACACAGCCAGCAGGAGACTCACGCTCTGTTCAGAGAAGGTAACAGCAGGCTGGAGTGGACGGAAAAGTGACTTAGTGCAGAGAAGGAGAAGCACAGCCGGCCTGTGGCAGCTCCCACTGATGGGCCTGAGGAGCTGAGGCAGGACGCTAAGGGGAGGGGACGGAATCCAGACCCCACTTCAGACCTGCTGGGGTCACGCCCCGTCCGGCCCTTTCTGTCTGGATGAACACAGGTGAGTTTGCTGGTACAATACCAAACCACACTCTATTCTAGGTCTGTTTTCTTTTGTTATACATGTGACTATTCCTATAAGCTTTGAACATTGTTTAATTTCATGATTTCAAAAAGTTGTCTATAATCTTATGTGATGTGTATGTGACGGCACTGTATAGGGACTGGGAACAATTTCAAGGAATTTTGTCCTTCATTTTCTACATAAATAATAGTAAAAGGTCCAGGGTCTGTGTTTCTTTTGTAAGAGATTCATAAAATCCCTTTTTGCCTTTCCTTCTAATTTTTTTTTAAACACCTCTCAGTCTTCTCCTTTGCTCTCCGTCTCACGGTGACTGTCTTTCTGCACTGTTCAAAACCTTTTTAGCAGTTCTCAGTTTTGCCAGTTTCTGCCCCATCCTGAACCCTGTGGCCTAAATTTAATTTTCCTACAACACTATCACAGCTTTACTATTTACAAAGTTCTTCAACGGCTTCCCCCATTCTCCCCTCCATCAGACACAAGCTGACATTCAAACTTACTCTATAACCTAGGCTTTATTTTTCCTCTTCAACCTTCTCTGGAATGTCCACCCAGCACCGACCTATCTTCCACCCTGGTCAAGTTCATGTGCTCTGTTTCCTGAAAGTCATCCAGGCAGGCCGTGTGCTGTCAGAAGGGCTGTGGACGGTACAGTCTTAGAAGCTGTGCCGGGCTTGCTGCCCTCCAGGGTTTAATGCTACACAGCCTGCAGAGATTAAGTGGGACTTCTGTTTCACAGCAGAAATCCTCTATTTCTGTCCCCCTCTTACATCATGACACACAGCTGGATCACCCTGTTCATTCTCAGAACTTACATATAGTGAAATTATAACAACTAGATTAAGTTCAGACTCATACACCCTCCTTAGTATAGTGGTGAGTAAAAAACAAAGAGAAAAGGAAGGGGAGGGGGAGGGAAAAGGAGGGGAGAGAAGGGGAGGGGAGG
>NW_003852479.1:5715818-5725249 GCF_000181295.1 Otolemur garnettii
AGGGAAAGGGAGAGGAGGGGAGGGGAGGGGAGGGGGAGGGAAGGGGGGAAGAAAGGGGAAGGGGGGAGGGAAGAGAGGGGAAGGGGGAAGGGAATCTCATAAGCCTGGTGTTCAAAACCTTTGCACTAACCTCATTATAACAATCTAGGCTTATTTGAAACATGAATTCTCCATGACAAATGGATCTACCCTTATGTCTCAGCAAATAAAATGCCTATTCTAGACCATTTCATTCTCTTTCCCTCCATTCTCTTTCCCTCCCTCTTCCAGCAATTCAAAACCAATTTATCTTTCTTTAATCAGCAGTTTCACCACCTCATAAAATCTTCAGCGATTATTCAATCCCACCATCATTCTTTCTTTTTCCAGTTGTTATTAAGGTCACAACTGTGCTGTGATTTTTAAAACTCGGTTAATATCTTTTATTAGTTCATCCACTTGTCACGCCTCACGCTTTGTCAGTCACCTGGGCTGAGATTCCTCGCTGATTCATCGGTGGTTAAAGTTTGGCTTTTGTATCGTTTGTACCCCTCGAGCGTAATACAGAGTCGTATAAGGCATGCATGCTGATTTGATAGTTTTAGTAAAGTTTAAAAACGGTAAAGCTAAGCCTTTTGTTAATCTGTTAGGTTCTGAAAGAGTTAATGTATGATTTGTAGGGTAATTTTGTAGTTTTTTATCACAAACTCTGCCTGCTACTGTCCAGACGCTTCCCTGCCCTCTCTGTGTTCCATGAGTAACTAGGGCCCCTGCCATGTCTGGTGACCCCGGGAAATTTAAGCAGAGCTATAGGTTGTCTTTCCTGGAAGATGTGACCTGTGGCTTTGGGTGCCTTTCTTGACCACCTTGTAGAAAATATCCCTTTGAAAAATGAAGTCAAATAGATAAAGAAAAGAACCAGGACATGGACAGAGAGAGAGCGGGAATGTCATTTTTTTGAGCTCCTCTGCCCTCTGACACTTGGAATCAGCTTTGTCTCCACACTGCCCATTCATATGATTCAATACGTTTCTCCTTTAGAAACTAAGCCGGTTTGAATCGGGTTTCTGTTACACTGCAGCTGAAGGGATCTAATGTTTATGCATTTTCATGCAATACAAGGCATTGTGTTAGCTGCTATGAATGATACCCACCGGGGCAGATAACCCATATTCTGTCTTTGAGTTACTTAGAATCTGGCGAGTGAGATAAGATGAACACACATAATAACAGAAAAATACATGATAGATTCCACGTGTAAAGTACAAGGGGCTTCAGAAACTCAGACAAAGGAGCAGTCCCTTTGTCTGGAGGGGTCACAGAAGATTCAAGTAGAAGGTGACATTTGGAAATGGTGTAGGAATAGTGAAAAGCTCTTTCAGAAAAGGAGGAAAACAGGTTTTGCATAACGAAGATTAGAAATTAAGTTGAAAAGGTAAATTAGGCCCAATGACTGGATAAGCATAAATAGTTTACGGCAGATGGGCTTTGTTTACTAGGAGAAAGGAAAACATGATACGATTTCCAAAATTATCAAAGTACTGTAAACTGCACCCACTATCATAAAAACAAAACAGTATGGAACACCAGAGATGGGAAGGAGGGCCTGATACTGGGGATTAGAACCTTTGACATCTCCTTTCATTCATGATGTTTTCTGAACTGTTATTCCCAGTGTCTGTCAGCAGGACATTTTTACAGTGGATTGTGTGCAGGATTTAAATTAGTATCACTCTGTATTCTTCAAAGATTAACCTTTTGTCACAAAGCATAGATCAGTTATTGCCATGACTGAGGTGGATATTTTATTTTATTTTATTTTGTTGCAGTTTTTGGCCAGGGCCGGGTTTGAACCCACCACCTCCAGCATATGGGGCCGGTACTCACCCTACTCGTTGAGCCACAGGTGTTGCCTGTGGTGGATTCAAAACACATCCATAACTTTACCCGGGGTGGGGCTGGTTATATTCACTTGAATTGTTCACAGCTCAAAGGTATAGCACATTCTTTGGGTTGTATTACTTAGGTGAAATACTTCTAAGGAAGAGGTTATCTTATTATTTTTTTTTGTCCTCTATGCAGCTATACTTGGCACTCAGACGACTTGGCTTGGCGTGGTGTGTGCACCTCAGTGAGAAGGCCCAAGGAGTTCCTTGCTCCTTCCAGCTTGTGGGCAGTGAACAAGAGCTCAGCCACGGGAAGAAGCAGATTCCCACAGAATCCTGAGGCAGCCCGTCTGCCGTTCTGGGTGTAGCTGTGGTCACATGCCAAGTCTTTGCTCTGGAGAAGTTAAATAGGAATCTTTCCCAGAACTTCAGAGAACAGTCATGCCAGGGCTCCTAATGCCAAGTGTCTGAGCGGCCCAGGGTCTCAGAGCTGTCCCTTCCACCTGGCAGCTGCTGGCCAGCCCCAGGCACTCGGGAGAGGCCGCTGCCCTGAGACCAGGAAAGAATTAAATTATGTTTTGTTTGCCCTGTTGGTAAAGTCCTGCAAACCTATTAGGCATTTTAGAAAGATTCCCACTTAAAACATCTTAAGGTTAAAAAAAAGCATTTTGTGTAAAAAGAGTAATTATCTGATACCTGAATGGGGAGAATGCTGCCGCTAATTTTCTCTCCTTAGTGACTGACTAAATAAAAATCGTCACATAGATATTTTTATATTTAATTTGTATCCCACGCCTGAAAAGCTAAACCTGTTTCCAATTTGGTGCTCTCCAAAGAGCAGTGACATCTGATGTGAGTAACATACTTTACGGGTGCCTGATTGTAATCTTCTGTCGTGACTGACCAGAGACCGGGAGCGAGTTCAGCTGGGAATAAACTGGGGCTGCGAGAAAAAGCAGGAGAGGCCGAGAAAGTTCAGGGCCAGGAGGCTGAGACGGAAGCTGTTTGGTGAGCGTGGCCCGTGGGGGAGAGTGGCTGCCCTGTGGCCAGCGCCTGGGGCCTCTCCCTCCTGTCTGGTCCTTTTTGTCCCCATGTGCTCCTCTGTGTGACTGTTAATAAATTACTCTTCGCTGAAGCAGTCCCTGCAAGAGCCTGTTTTCCTCATAGCCTGGAACTTGGCCACCACAACCACAAGATGAAACAGGCATGAAAGACTGCGGAGGCCGCGGTGAAGCAACTTTCTGCTTTATTTTCTTTGCCCTTCAGATAATAATGACTCTAGGGAAGAAGAGAAACGCCAGAGCTACTTTCTTCTCTTCAAAGCCTGAGCCTGGGGAGGAAAAGTCAGAAGAGGATTCACCTCTCCAGCCACTGGGCCTCCAGGGCATGCATCCTCATTTTATTGGTGACACTGAATTCAAGAAGTCGCATTTTTAAAAAAACAGCTGTGGGCAGTTGACAGAAAAAAAGACACTTTAAAGTCAGTATGTAAATCAAGACTTTAGTTTGCTTCCCTACATGTTTAATTACGTTTCTTCTTGAGCAGTGTGGTGTGTTAAGCGTGTCAGAGTGAAATGGAGTGAATGGAGAACTCTGGGTTCTCATCGAGTAATCAAATTCCACACACAAAAGGAGTATGTCTTTGTAATTGCTGGATAAACACAGATGAATGAAGGTTTACTGGGGTTCGGTGTTAGTTGACATGCTGGTTTCTACTAAAAAAGAAAGAAGAAGCAAAAAACTAAAACCCAGATCCCCTTGGACTGTCAGCGAGAGCACATGAAGGGAGCCCAGGTGGTCGGGGAGGCACGGGGTGAACACTCAGACCACAGAAAGGAGAAAGGAAGGAGGGAGGGACTTTCTCCACAGCATAATATCTCCTGTGCGGATTCGTCTCCCCTGAGCTCCCCGCAGCCAGGCTCCCGTCCCAACCACAGGTGGTCATGTTCTGGCCTGCCCACCTCCTCCCAGCCCTCTGTGCTGCGTCCTGAGTAAGTACCTTGCCTTTCCCGTCCGGGTGTACTCACCTGTGAAGTTAGAAAAATGAGCTACACGGTTTCTTTTGATTTTTCTAACACTAATGGTCTGAACCTGAAGTTGGGGATTTAAAATGAGAAATCGGATCCCACATTCACGCCTCCTTTTAGATGATGACTGTGCGTGTGAACGCACATACATCTCTAGACCCTGCTAGATCCTGGTGTGAGCCCCCACGTCTCTCTAAATGTTCATATTTCCTCACGTACCATCCTCTCGGAGTAGAAAGTACTGGCCCTCAAGTTGTCTCTCCTGTCCAATCCTATCTTTTCCATATTCAAACCATATTAACCCACTTCATTTCCTGCTGGATCAGTCAACCCTAAGAGAAATACTATGGGATTGTTAAGAAAGGTCTGGTGTTCAGGATATATGGTAGAAAAACTTCAGAGGTTTGGACAGTTTGGGGGCAACTTAACATATGATTGGGAGATGGTCCAGAGAAGATACGATTCTTACGTAACTCAGCTACCATTCCTGTCCTCCCATTTTCCTCACATTTCTTTCATGCTGATTAAACATATGAGCCTCATTCGTCAAAATTCCCTTCAAGTCCTTGAAATAAATCTCCTCTTGCTGTTATGGTGGTTTATTTTGAATTACTGAAGGCAAGGTTTGAAGCTATAATTCCTTTTCTTTGATACTTGAATGGATGAAAGATATTTGATCTGACTTTTTCTAAATAAAATTTATATCATGAAAAAATGTTAGCTGTGATGTAGAAGTCTTTTGATGCACCAAGTTCTGTAATAGCAAGATATCTGTCTTTTTATTATAAACAATATTTAAAAAGTGAACTCAAAGCTTTGGGTGTTTATTTACACAAACACATACACTCAGTACTTTTTTTGTGTGCCTTTTTTTTTAACTTTGATGGGAAAATTGAGGGGGGAATTTATTGACCCGTGAAACTAGGCAGGTCCTGAGTGGGGCCAGTCTATCCAGCTGCTCAGCCCTGGTCCTTCTGCAGGAGCTATTCCACACTCTGATGCAGTCTTTGCTTAGAGAATGAGCAGTGGTGTCCCTTAGTGTGGGAATTTTAATGTGGAGTAGCGCTGGTCTGCATGGCTCTAATCCTGTCTGGAAGAACAGGCTTCTCTGTCACTTCATACAGTGTTAAGGGGGTAGCTCTGGTCCTCAAGAGTGGACGACTTTTGGTCGTTGAACTTTGAGAGTTGCATTATTGATATACTGATATTATTTCTTATGTGCACCACTCCATGAGTAAACGGGACTGTGCATTTTATCTTCTTTGGGGGGAAAAGGAAACAACGATCAACCATCTCAGTTAATCACAACATGTGATGGAAGATGGGCTTTGGCCAAACCCGGGGAGGGGCCTGAGCAGGTCTACTGGTGAATAACGGGTCTCTCACACCCTGTCCCCTCTCATGATTCTCCAGGGTTTCTCTTGCCTGTTCTTTGCAATCCCACCAATAATTTTTTTTAACCTATTATTTACCAGTTTAACCAGGGGTAATCACAATAGACATTTTCATCAAGTCATCTAGTTATATTTATAATAATTTTGTTTGTATTTTGAGGTACAGATTGAGGATCATATGTACATCATTTAATCCTCAGAATCATTTCCGGAACTAACTCCCAGAGTCAGGCTACGCCCTCTTTTGGCACCTGCTGCTTCTCTGTAGGATTTAGTAATTCCCATCAGTATTTACCCATGCACTTTGCACAACACTGAGCGCACGGTTACAGCTCAGTCAGTACTCGTCAGAGGAATGGGCGAACCAGTGGATGGGTGAACCTGTTTATCACCTCTGAGAAAATAGACTCAGACACTCTTGAGTAACTCGCCTAAATTTAAAGAGTTGAAAATAGGCTGAGTCAGTGTTCAAATTCTTCTGGACTTTAAGGCTTTCCTTTCTTATCACACAGCTGCCAGGCTAGAAAGTACCAAGAAAAATTTCAAGAACAAATAGACTTGATAGAAGGCAAGTGAAAGTTTGATGATGCTCCAGTCCACAGACTCGTGGCTTTAGACACAGGCACGGATTCCCTCACAGCTCCCCAGGCCGTGAGTCCCAGTCGAGGTGTCACCAGGTCAGTTTGTTTGGGGCTCTGTGTGCTCCGTGTCTCGCTGAGCAGCTGGTGCCTGCGGTGGTCCTGGTGTGCCCTGGCTGGCAGCTGCCTCTGTCACCACACTGCCTTCTGCTCTGTGTGTGTCCCCTGTTCTCATAAGGACACCAGTGATTGTCCTATACAGGAACCAATGTATGGAACCCACCGCAACCCAGTATAACCTCATCTTAAGTTATAGGTGCATCTTAATTACATCTGCCAACATCCTATTTTCAAATACAGTCACGTTCAAGATATCTGGAGTTACAGCTTCAATATATCTTTTTTTGGGGGGGAAGGGGACACAATGAAATCCATAGTAGTTTAAGAAAAAAGAACCAATATGTGAATAATTAAAAGATAGCTGAATTATTTTCACAGGTAACATTTTGCCACAGCACTGAGAGTCTAACTTTATTAAATTGCTTAGTGCAGCATCTCCTCAGTTATGTTTGAAAACTTAGACATCTTGCCTGAGTGGGGGTGGGGGTGGAGGAAATGGTTTCCTTATTAAATAGTTTTAAGAAACAGTAGGTCAAAGAGAGTTAGACAGCTGTGTTGCTACAGGAATTCTCATAGCCTTTACAACAGAGTAAATTTCCCAGACCAACAGATGATTGACAGTTTTAACCCTGTTGCTGTCCCAGGGAACACACTGGATGACTTTATGAACCTCTGATTTCATAGGTAGCATTATGTTGTAACTGTTTACAAATGTGCCTCCATTCATTAGGTTGTAAGCTCCTGAAAGGCAGAATGCATATTTCATTAGTCTTTAAATCCTCAGGACACATTCAGTGTCTGGCAGAGTCAATGATTCTCCTGGGCTTGTCCAGCACAGCTGCACTGGCTGCCCAGGGCAGGTGTCATAGTCCACTCTGGAGCACTGCAGGGTTGGGGACACCAGCCTTCCATGGGTTCAAAAACTGGTCTAAAGTTGTGATTCCCCCAAAACCTAACAGAAAATAACACAAATAGGCACCTGACACACATATTTTGTATGTGACCTATATGATGTACTGTGTTCTTATAATAAAGTAAGCTTCAGAAAGGGCATGCTATTATGAACATGGTAAGGGAGAGGAACTTTACTGTTCCTAGGTGGAAGTGGCTTTCCTCCTTCTCATCTTCCTGTGGAGCAGGTGGAGCAGGCTGGGGAGAGGAGGGTTATTTCTGCTGTCTCAGGGATGGGAGAGGCAGAGGAAAATCTGCATTGATGTGTAAATGGCGCCTCTGATTTCAAATCCGTGCTGTTCCAGGCTCAGCTGTCTATCCCTTGGGTTTCTCTCAACCACGTGCTTCAAATTCTGACCACTCTTCCTTGAACATGAAGGGATTTCTTCTCAAATAATCAGACAAACCTGGAGAAGGAATTCCAGAACGCTGGCCCAGCTGCTCAGAAGGAACCGAGGTGCAGACAGTCTTGTTCCCTGCTCTGCCTTTTGTAGAGCAAAGTTGTCACACGGGTGTTGCTGACTGATCACCTCACGGCCGGCTGCTATTTCTTGGTGCCGGGCAGCGGAAAGTAGAAAGTCTTTTTCTTTTTCCACTTTTCCTTTTTTATTTTTTTTAACTACATTCAGGAAAATAATAGCTTTCCTGAAAATTTTACCAAAATCTCAGACTCTGTGTTACTGCCTAGAACACATGGTCATCCTCTTCTAGGAGGGAGTTTCAGAAGGTGTATATCTTGAAGCTCATTGTCAAGTCCTGTTCGCAAAGAGGAAAGAGGGAAGACTTTGGGTACCTGTGTCTCCAGGACAGCTCAGTTTGTGCTTTTTGGGTCACTATTATTATAAATATTATTATTCTTAATATTTTAGTTGGGGTAGTGCTGGTCCATTGTATTCATAAGGAAAAAATATTATTTTATTTATTTAGATGTTTGTAGATTTTTAATTCCATGGAGATAAAAGTTGTTTTAATAATCAGTCTGTTAGGTTATGTAATACTTGAGTAATAAACTATCTTGATGAAGGAGAAAAATGTGTTGGAAAGTATCCCGGGAGTTCTGGGCCCAGAACAGGAGGGTAGTTGAGTGATTATGTAATCCTTGAATAAACTCCCAAGACAAACGAACAAAGAATTGAATATGTAACTTCAAAATATTCCATTGATTCATTGTCAGGAAACCACCATTAACTTACAGCATCTTATTGATTCAGTGTGATAAATGAAGCATTTTAATGGGGACTTTGATTCTGTAATGATTCCGTTTCTAACATCTTTGGAAATCTTAAATCAGCCAGGAAAACTACTAGCAAGCCTGAGCCTTGCTGGTGTGATGTTTGCTCTGCAAACGTTGTGCCCTTTCCCTCTTAGATACAGCCACGTTCAATTAAAATCACGCAATGTTGGCTAAGTAACAGGGCAGCAACCAATATTCAGACTGTGGGGAAAAAATTCCAAAGTGTGTCTGAATAATAGGAAGCAGGAACTCAAAAATAGAAACTGTTTTTTGCTGTGATCACACCAGTGCAGCCGTTAGAGATTTTTCCATGGATTCGGGGAGTCTGGGAGACACGAGTTAAAAATAAGTAGCTGTAGCCGCGTTGTCAAGACTTTGTTCTGTCACATTTAATTAATTAGAAATTTGGAGAAGTTAAGGCTCTGCTATAGATTCTACTTGTCTTTAGTTCCGTTCTTAGGCTTCCCGCTCACGTATGGTAGGAGTTTCCGGGGCGGATGACTAGCTCTTCTTCCATTAATCTTTTAAATGCTTAATGTTAAGGTAATTAATTGAGAAACTGCTCGTGATAAGACACCGTGACACTTCCGATTTCTCAAACATGGCTCGGGTGTGACTGACTCCACTTTCCCTCTCAGATGTCACCTCACAAAACTTTATTTCAGGGGAAAGGATGAGAAGTTTTAGCTCTGTCACTTCTCCTGAAGATAATGGAATTGGAAAGAGTGAAAAACCCTAGAAAACTCAGGCAGGCAGGACCCAGGAGATTTTTCAGACCTTTGCCCCTAAAGTGGTGATGTCTCTACTCACAGCAGTTCTCTGAATGGCACAGGCACATCCTCACTGCTTTTTAAAAATCACTATTATGCCATGGCTGCCTGGGAAGTACCCAGCCCCGTGTGTCTCTGTTTCTTATATAACATGGTTAGATACTTTCCAGAGCCCTCATATGTGTTCAAGATGTACAACACGATGTTTTGATACGCATATGAACAGAGACAGAATTACTGTAGGCAAGGAAATAATCGGCCCCATCACCCTCCACGCTGTCCATGCTGTGTGTGTGTGTTAAGAACAGATTCAGTACACAGTGCGATGTTACTGGTAGCTGAAGTTGAGGCCCTTGCTCAGGACATTCAAATGGACGTTCTCCACGGGCAGTCGGAAATATGACTCAGGATGAGCAAGGGTCAGCAAGAGAAGGAGGGGGACATTTTGGACCCCCCAACAGAGAACTAGGCAATGTTGATGAATCATAGTGA
>NW_003852479.1:5725550-5725855 GCF_000181295.1 Otolemur garnettii
TAATTCCCACACAGTTTATCCCATCTTTGTAGGACATTCCAGCATCAGTGGAATAATCTTGGCTGCAGACTGAGATCCGAATTGGAGATCTAGGCATTGCCTTCCCTAGTCAGGTCTTTCACTAATTAGATGCAGGATCATGAGGAAGCTGCTTAATTCACTGGGCCTAAATCTCCTTATATGTAACAGGAAAGGCTTAGGCTAGATTTAGTACTTTCTAAATTTATCTTTAATTTGTTTTTCTCAGTATCATGGTTTCATGGCTTTGTTTAAAATATTTTAAAGGCAAGTTTATTTTTGTCATA
>NW_003852479.1:5726407-5749383 GCF_000181295.1 Otolemur garnettii
TAAAGCTGATCGCACTCTTAGAAGATGATTTTTAAATTGTAACCGTATTTTAAGAAATATATGTTTCAAAGGTGGGCTTTAGGAAACCAAGATAAAAATAGGTGGCTTATGTGACAACAGGAATGGTGAGTCTGTGGTGAGTCCACAGATCAATTATGCAGAATTACAGACGATAGCCACTTCCTGAAGATCTGGTCTCATGAAACGCTCACATGATTCTGTAAGAGTTCTGGTTTGTCATCATTGTTTTATAATTAGGAAGTGGTTTTAAAAATTTTTTTCCCTTTTATACATTTGATATGCAGAATGTCCTTATTAATCCCTACCTTCAAATTAATTACCCACCCAATTTTTTTTTTTTTCAGTTTTTGCCCGGGGCTGGGTTTGAACACACCACCTCCGGCATATGCGGCCGACGCCCTACTCCTTTGAGCCACAGGCACTGCCTTCCACCCAATTTTTTTTTTTTTTATTACAGAGGAAATTAACATTTTTAGGAATTTTTTCCAGGACTAAAGTAAGAATGTGGGGGTTTCTATGAGCACAATGGAGGTACACGTTCCAGTTGGCATTTGTGTAACTGCTTGGTTAGTGTCGACACAGAGAGCAAATGTTACCAATTGCTTTAGGGAGGCCCATTCACACAACAGCTGTGTGTTACAGTCATTGTATCAATGCTAGTTACTGGATAAATCTTCCAACCAGTCAAAAGGAAAGTGTTAGGGTTCCTTGCCCAATATTGCAAAAGTACATTTCTCTCAAGCCTCATAATGACTTCAAACAGCCTTAAAAATACATCTAGTTTTTTGTTTCTTGTTTATGTAGAAAAATTGGTGAATTTCTTCACAAGTTGGAGTTGAATAGAAAGACTCCTCTGCTTAAACATATTGAAAGGTGTTTTAAGAGAAAATGTTAAATCTCTGAGATTTGCTTTCCTGTGTTTGTGCGAGGGGAGAGGTTTGTGTGATCTGAGGAAGAACCAGCATTTCTGTATTTGGAGTGTGGCTCTCAACTTGTTTGGCTCTTTGTGTTACGAGGGGATTTCAGAGAGGAATATGTCTGTCATCTCAAATCCCACTTTGGGGATGAAAGCATCTTGGGAGAAAAAAGTCATATGCAATTGCATTTTGACTAGCCGTAGAGTATGGAGAGTCATTACCACTAAAATAGTTATTTCTCAATGATATACTTTATATATCAAATATAAAAGAGGGGGATACTTCATTCAAAACATTCTATGTTGGTGAAGTATTGCTTACTGGTCCCTCTGTTAACCTGGTATTTCTCTTCATAGAGATGTCTGTACATTGGCAGAAACAAGACAAGTTCTGTTGAATGATGCTTATTGGGGTGACCCTTCAAAATGTTCAAGATTTTAAAATACCTTCTAATTTAGCAAATAAAAAATGTCATATTTTTCAAATCATTTCAGTGTCTAGAAAATGCAAACTTTTAAAAATATTTAATCTATACCCTATATTTATGATAATTATTTATTAGAACACCTTATTTCTAGGCTACATTAAAAAATAAAAACAAAATTTGCAGTTTCAAGTCTTCCTTACAGCATGTTGAAAATTTCTTCACGTACTTAGACTAGTGGTTATAGTTTTCTTTTATTCATATATTCTGTGAAAATATAAAGCTAAAATAAAAAATATTTTGATCTCCTTAACAATATCATTATCAGAGATCTTATTTCTTCTAACACAGGAACTTAACTACCGAAAAACTGGACTTTTCTAAGTGTAAAACAGATTCTGAAAATTTTAAATAGGTGAACTTTTTTTTCTTTTTTTGCATTCATAGTCCAACCAAGAGGACCAAGTTAGGCTCAGTATTAAAAGTAGGTAATATAATTTGAACATTTAAATAAATCGGGATACTAAAAGGATCTTGTAGCATAATGTGATGTGTATTAGACCAACAGGTCAGGTTTTCTATTCTGTTTAGAAATGATTAAGTAGGGACAACAGCTGTGGCTCAAAGGAGTAGGGCGCCAGCCCCATTTGCCAGAGGTGGTGGGTTCAAACCCAGCCCTGGCCAAAAACTTCAAAAAAAAAAAAAAAAAGAATAAATAAGTGGGTTGAACTTTAGGTTAACTAAACTCTGGCTATTAAATCAACCATCTTTCATAATCTAATTTTTCCCGCTGGGTTAGCCTCCTTCACTTAACAAGCGCTCAGAGGCTTTCTGGAATTTCAAAAGAGGGCTGGCAACTCAGTTACCAGAAGTTTCAAGACAAGAAGAAGCCAGAGGCAGAGTTCAAGATACTGTGGGTTTTAGCCTTTGCACTGCCTGGTAGGGAAGACAGTCTTCTCCAAAACTGCCTTGAAGAAACAGAACGGAAGGTCCACACCGTATTCCAGCTGGCAGGTGTCCGGGGGAAAGGTAAACCAGGCTGACAGCGGGTCAGAAGCCTGACAGACTCATTTAGGTCCCAGGATTTACTCCTCAGTGGAAACTGTTAAAAGCTGGAAGGGTACAAGTGAATCTTTCTAAAAGTAGAATATAAGTGTCTTAACACAATAACTAAGAAAATGACATAAAGGCTCTGTTAACCAGTTTGATGAAAATATTTCAAATTGTATATGAAAACACCACACTGTACCCCATGATTGCATTAATGTACACAGCTATCATTTAATAACAACAACAACAACAAAAAAAGCTGGAACATGTCCCGGCACAGTGCACTCATTTCCACTTCATTTTGTCGTGCTGTGTTATTGACTTTAAAGTTGACTTAAACTTGAGTGAGCTCAAATCTGAAGTTTTTGCAAAGTTTGAGGAAGCCGGGCTAATCTGAGTAATAGACTATCCAGTAATAGTAGATTCAAACCCCAGCTCTGCCAAACCTGGGTGTGGCAGGTGCAACCTTCTGACTCTCGTGTCCCTCTTCTGTAGATGAGTTTGTAACACTTCACTCAGACTCAGAGATACAGGAGCCCTAGGCACGGCATAGGGACTCAAAACACTTGTTCTGGACTTCATTTCTCCTTCTTAAAGTGACACGAGACTCCTAAGTATGTCAGGTTCTCTGTTTTCTATTTTTGGGGGGGATTTCACCTCCACTTTCTGATTCTTATTGTTTCCTCTCTTACTGAGTATTATGCTTGTTATTAAATTATTTTAGGTCAGGGAAGTCCTTCTAAGAACTCCCTGAGAGTTAGTTTAACACTTGTCATTAAAAAGCAATTGTGTTGCTGAGGAACTAATGGAGGAAATGAATTTAGCATTCTATTATTATCAGAAAAGTAGGGGTTTGGTGCTGACATGTAGTGCTGTTCTGAGTTTCAGCTCATATATTCTGGCTGGAGCATCTTCTTATGGTGGATTTTAATCCCCACATTTTGCCTTTTCTGGGTCAGTACACTGCTGCACATTTTCATATTGTCACGGGCGACTCTGGGATGAAAAGACAGAAAATGATGTTACAGAACGAATGACAAGCTACGTTTTTTTCTCTCTTCTGATTCTGGTTCTGGGTCTGTGGAGTCGACATTTGCTTCCCTAACCTAAAGAAAGGAAAATATCTGCTCTCTAAAGTTTTCAAGATTTTTTTTTAAAATCAGGGCTTTTGAACAGATATATCTCATCCCTGCTAAGACAAGTGGACGGTCTGTAGAGTTTATGCACACTGTGCACACAGTGACGCTGTAGAGTTTATGCACACTGTGGTCACTGTGCGGTCAGCACCACCTAAGAGCTGCAATGTTGTCCTTGTTCCTGTCACACGGAAGCCCTGTCACTGTCCCTCTGCTATAAGTGAGAAGTGCAGGTACAAAGTGTTAAGATGACTTGTCCTCTGTCTGACAGAAGTGCCAGCGCCATGAGCGGAACCCAAGCCATCTGGTGCTGAGGGCGACCTTATCTACCTTGAAACAGATCTGGATCTCAGTAGTGCTGAGATCAGTCTCCGTCTCTTAAAATCACACTGCTCCAAGTGTCATCCTTGACCAGAAGGCGCCCATAGGACCTGGACACCTACTAAAAACGCAGAATCTCAGATCTACTCCACACCTAGCCATTTATAATTTCCATTTAAACAAGATGAGTAGCATGCATATTAATGTCTGAGGATGTGCAGACCCGAAGTAGAGTGTCTGCCATCATATGTAGACTTTTTGTTTGATGCAGGGAAAAGGAAATTAAAGAATTTTAAATATTAAAGGAATTAAGATTTAGAGACAATAGAATTCGATCTATATTCAATCTCTTCCTTTTTAAAGAGGTTACATGCTGATTAAATACATATTTAAGAATAAATATTTATAAATTATTAAGAATTTAATAAACCCTATTTATCGAGGGCCTGTCATCTGCCAGCCTCAGTGCCACATGGGATGCCAGCAGAGGAGACGGTACTCTTGACAGAGTGATACAGGTGCAGTGCCCAGAGGAGCACAGGGGAGGAGGAGGGGCTGCAGATCAGGAAAGATTTTATTAAGGACATAACATCAGAGCTGAGTCCTGAAAGATGGGGGAATTAAACAAAGGTGCTGGAATTTAAAATTTTTATTTGCAGCTGGGCCAAAGAACATGATCAGTCAGGGGAAAAAGCTGTTCAGACAAGAGGATCTCAGTGATGCTTCTCATAGAGTCACCGGGAGCTACTGTCCAGCTGAGGTTTTACAGAGCTCCCCTGCCCAGCTCCCCTCTTAACTGTGCCCACCTTCTGACCATTTCGTTTGGTTCCTGACCCAAATTTGAAAGCCATTCTTGTCACGAATCATAATCTGTCACCTATGGGATCTTGAACTAACCCTGACAATAAATGTCACATGCTTGTAACCCCAGTGAGCCTGGAGCAGTTAGTGACCCCAGTGAGCCTGGAGCAGTTAGTGACCCCAGTGAGTCTGGAGCAGTTAGTGACCCCAGTGAGCCTGGAGCAGTTAGTGACCCCAGTGAGCCTGGAGCACCTGGTAACCCCAGCGAGTCTGGAGCAGCTGGTAACCCCAGTGGGCCTGGTGACCCCAGTGAGCCTGGTGACCCCAGTGAGTCTGGAGCAGCTGGTAACCCCAGTGGGCCTGGTGACCCCAGCGAGTCTGGAGCAGCTGGTGACCCCAGTGAGTCTGGAGCAGCTGGTAACCCCAGTGGGCCTGGTGACCCCAGCGAGTCTGGAGCAGCTGGTGACCCCAGTGGGCCTGGTGACCCCAGTGAGTCTGGAGCAGCTGGTAACCCCAGTGAGCCTGGTGACCCCAGCGAGTCTGGAGCACCTGGTGACCCTAGTGAGCCTGGTGACCCCAGCGAGTCTGGAGCACCTGGTGACCCTAGTGAGCCTGGTGACCCCAGCGAGTCTGGAGCACTCCTACAAAGCCCCACTTGCTGGAGTCAGAGACAGCACCCGGTCAGGCAGGTCAGACTCAGCAATCGAGCACAGACCATCCCATCTAGCCAGTGTGCTGCCCTTTCCATGGTCCATATATGATGACATCATTCTTTTCCCAAAGTAAATGAAAGGTCAGAACATTTTTCTCTAGAGTTTTGATGAGCCTGATTTCTAAACTAATTACGACACTTGTATTGAGCGAGAGAAAAGGAACAGTCTTTTGTACATGAGGCAAAAGTCTGACGCATTTCATTTACTCATATACTCTGGACAAGTAGTGCATAAAAGACAAGCCACGTCTCTCCAAGCCTGGCCATGGGCTGCCCACATGGAATTACCTGAGGAAGCTACAAGCAATTCTGTTGCTGACACTTTTTAATTTTTCTTAATTAAAAAAAAATTTTTATTGTTTGAGATTCTTGAAGGTACAAAGAATTAGGTTACACTGATTGCATTTGTTAAAGTCCCTCTTATAATTGTGTTCTACCTCCAAGAGGTGTGCGGTACACTGTGAGTCCCATCTCCCTCCCTATTCTCCTCTCTCCACTCGCTCACTCCCTCACCTCCCTTATATTAGCTCATCTACTGCCTTCATATTAGAATTGAGCACATTGGTTTCTTGCTTCTCTAATCTTATGATGCTTTACTAAGAATGTGTTCCAGTTCCATCCAGGTTTAATGCAAAAGATGTCCAGTCTCTATCTTTTTAATGGCTGAATAGTATTCCATGGTGTCCATATACCACAGCTTGTTAGTCCATTCCTGGGTTGGTTGTCATATTCACAGTATTCCATTGACTGCTCATAACACATTTCCTGTGGCTATAACTGAAATGAGAAGCAGTGAAAAATAAGGAAAAATGTAAATGTGGCAGATTAAGCAAATGATTTCAGATAAAGTAACATCCTCGTCCAATCATTTTCAAACAGGATGTTTATCAGAATTACATCCAGTGAGTATTAAAAAGTCACCTTCTGGAATCCTTCTGTAGAGAGTACCCTGAGATATCACCTAACCCCAGAGCAGCAGTTCTCAACCTGTAAGTTGTGACCCCTTTGTAACAATGAAAATACATTGTGGCATTAGGAAGGTTGAGAACCACTGCCCTAGTGAGAATGGCCCACATCACAAAGTCTTAAAGCTGCAGATGCTGGCGTGGACCTGGAGAGAAGGGAAGACTTTTACATGGCTGGTGGGACTGCAAACTAATACAACCTTTTTGGAAGGAAGTATGGAGACTCCTCAAAGAACTCAAACTAGACCCCCCATCAGATCCTGCAATCCCATTACTAGGCATCTACCCAGGAGGAAAGAAAAAATCCTTTTATCATAAGGACATTTCACTAGACTGTTTATCATAGCCCAATCTACTGCCTTCATATTAGAATTGAGAAGCTGTGGAAACCGTCTGATGCTTTTTTAAATCCCACTAAAAAGACTCTGTAGAGAAGGGTCCCAGAAGATGACTTTTTAACACTCCCTAGATGTAATTCTGATAAACATGAGGCTTGAAAATGATGGAAGAATGTGTTATTTTATCTGAAATCATTTGCTTAATCTGCCAAGTTTACATTTCTCCTTATTTTTCACTGCTTCTCATTTCAATTATATCCATAGGAAATGTGTTATGAGCAGTCAGAGGCACACTGTAAATAAAACAAGAAGTGCATTTCAAATGTTTGCGTGCAAATATGTTGCTTAAGTTTGTGTCTGGACACTTGTTAAAATGCAAGAGCTAAGAAATGTTTGTGTTTTAACGTCTGGAGCATGTATTTATTGATGCAATTTTATTTTAAAGCAGTAATTCTGCTTTAAAATTTTCTACGAAAAATACCCCCCAAAATTGGCAAAGAGGAGAGTGGCTGGCACAGTGCCTGGAATCGTTAGTGTTAAAAGGTACCATAGGTTGGCTTGGTGCCCGTAGCTCAGTGAGTGGGGTGCCAGCCACATACACTGAGGCTGGCGGGTTCAAGCCTGACCCGGGCCAGCTAAACAACAATGACAACTGCAACAAAAAGCTGGGCATTGTGGCAGGCGCCTGTAGTTCCAGCTACTCGAGAGGCTGAGGCAAGAGAATCGCTTAAGCCCAAGACTTTGAGGTTGCTGTGAGCTCTGACGTCACGGCACTCTACCAAGGGTGATATCATGAGACTCAGTCTCTAAATAAATAAATAAATAAAAATAAATAAAAGGTGCCACAGGTGCTGCCAATGGGCACCACTGGTGAGACCTGTTCTGCTTTAAATGCTCAGATTTCCCAAGAGCATTAAAGTTGTCCTTTCTGGAGTGCTCCCCAGGTTGGGGGCAGCCGGTAAAAGCAGACAGCCTGGAGTTGGAGTCATGTGGAGCAGAGGCACCTGCCAGCACTCCCTCTCTCTCTCTCTCATTCACCTTTTAGCCACTGCTCTTCACTTCTGCTGCCTGGTTTGGTCTTATCTATTCTGGATTGTTATGAACCTTCCTAATGACCTCCAGGTTTTCATTCTCTCTCTTCTGCCCCAAACCAGATCTGTTTCATTTTTCAGCTTAAAACTTTTTAATGAAAGACTCCTCATCACCTGCAGGGGCACGCACAAAACCGCTGCCATCCGGGTGAAGGCATCCTGGGTCCTGCCACATCTCCCCTCGGGAGGCCAGTCGCCCTCCTGGAGGCCCGTTGCTGGGATGCCACCTGCAGCCATGTTCAGGGAGTCATTCTTTCTCCTCTCTAGTTCTTCGTTACTGCTCAGACAGAGGCAATGCCACAGATCAAACCTCATGAAAGTGTACATTTCTGGCCAAGCACATTTAAGGTCAAAATGCAATGCTTTTCTTTCCAACATCATCCTTGAAGCCCCCAAACTATATGACTGCTATTGGGAGAGCCTACATCATCTAGATTCCTCGGCCTTTTACCAAAGCCTGTGGGAATTTGTCCTGGGAAGTCCCTCTGGTCTTCATGTGTGCTGGTGACATCTTATCATAGTCCTTCCAGCAGTGGGGATTTTCTGGACACCCCAATCCCTTCTCTATATCCACCCTCACCTGACCAGGACATTACCCAGGGTACACTATCCCACATATTACCTGGGGTGAAGGTGAGCACCCAGATAGGGAAGGGTCCCCATGATGAGGACACAGGAGAATGAGGTGGCCGTGCTGACTGTCACGGCAGTCAGCACTCTAGACCCCAAGTGGCTGAAGTTTGGCACTTACCGTATTCAGTTAGAAGATAGGGAACTTTATTATCTCTCTCCTTCTCACTGAAAGTACACCCAGTCTTAAATATTAATAAAATACAAAGTTCATAATTTTGCTCAATTTCTAACATTTCCTCTTTTTCCTCCCAAACTCCCCAGCTATCTGCAGATGCCGAGATGTGGGCTCTCCAACAGGAGTCTTCAGCGCTTCGGGGAAAATCTTCTGCCTTTCAAATCAAATTTCTTTCATTAGGTCGCTTGATTAAAAAAATCATATGGTAAGCTTGTAGAGGGTTCATGTGTTTATAAGGCAGAGAGAGACAGGCCAAGAGCAGAATGTGGTTTAAAAGTGATTGCAAAATAGTATAATTAAAAATTGCCTTTCCTTCTCTCCCTCCCTCCCTCCCCCCTCATTCCTCCCCTCTCTCCTCCCTCTCCCACTCTCTCTTCAATCCTTCATTTCTTTTCTCTCTTTATTCCCTTTATCTTCTATTTTCTTTTTCCTCCTGCATGATTTTCTTTTCTTTTCCTCCCTCTCCCTCTCTTTATGTCTTTGCTTTCATCCATTTACTGAATGATAAATACAGTAGGCCAGTCACTAAGCTAAGCATGAAAAATAAGTACATGAAAAAAAAATCCATCACTGCTTCATGGACAGCATGGGCCGTGCTGGGAGGAAGGTGTGTCCACAATTAACCACCAGGTTTGGGGTTAAGCAGCCTTGTCTGAAAGGAAGGGAGGCTTCCCCTTGTCCTGTAATTCACATGTTTATTCTTCCCTGCTAGCCGCACAGTAGTCTGAGAACTGTGAGTCTGTCTGGCATGTGGGCGGAGTGGAGAGTGCTGATAAAAAGCTAGAGACGGAAACACAAGCGGTGATAGTGGCCTTAGAGTTTAGTACACGGGATTTGGGATTTGTCTTAAAATCAGTGAGGAGCAGCTGCTGAAGGATTTTAAGCACGGAAACCAGATTTCCGTATCACTAGGAGCAGAAGTGGCTCAGTAGTCGTGAGGAAACCAGCCGGGTAGTGGGGAGGACGGGGCATCAGAGACAGGAGACCTTCTAGCAGGCACTGCCACCATCCAGGCAGCGATAAAGCCTAAAACAACGGCAGCTGAGCAGGTAGATAAGGCGGGAGATTTTAGCCTCCGGAAAGATGCGGGTGGGTGGTGAGAAGGGTGAGGGCCTGGCTGGCTGTCAGGTCTGGACCTTGGTGCTGTTACCAAAGGAAGGGAAGGCTTGGCCTGGGGTGGAGCGTGAGTGACAATGCTGAGTTCAATCTGGAACGTATTTAATTTGAAGCTTCTTATAGGTATCCAGTGATGATTTAGAGGAAAGATGGGTTTGGAACTCAGAAGGGGACCAGTAGTAAGACAGAGCTTTAGCAGGTGTGAGAGCACAGGTGGTGGGTGAGACCTGGGGGCAGGTACCTCCCTTGAGGGTGGGTGAAGAGTCAAAAGAGCAGAAGAGGAAGACCAGAACGGTGGGGGTCATGAACTCTTACCGGAATAATGGGGGGCCGCTGAGGAGACTGAGATCAAGTGTCTGGTGAGGTAGAAAGTGCGTAAAGCAAGTGATTTCACAGGAACAGAGGAAAAAATGTTTCAAGAAAAGGTAACTAAAAGCCAGCCACAGCAACAAATTCTGCAGAGAATCCAACTAAAAAGGGACTGGAAAATGAGAATGGAAGTTAGCAGCAAGGAGGTCATGGGAGACCAGGGGACGGATGTTCCTGCAAATCAGGTGCGGTGGGGAAGGCCCACTAAGCCCACCCTGCCAGGGCAGCAGAGGAGGACAGGGGTACTGGGAAGTTGGGCGAGAGCTGGAACAGTGACAGCTGTGATGTGTCCACACGGGTGACACTAAGCTGACGTCAGAGAACGTGGAGACCAGGGCCCTGATGTGTGTGTCTGGGGCCAGGGGTGGATGGGGCTGGCCCTTCTGTCTGGAGCGAGGAACTGGAACTGAAGCAAAAAGAGATACGTCAGTGTCACCCACCACAGGGACCCCACCTCTGCTGGCCCAGAGTCCCCTTTGGGGTGCAGTCCCAGAGCAGCTGTGGTGGCCTTGCCAACCTTGGGGGTCACCGTTAAAGCCCTCAGGACAAGGACACTGACCTTATATTCTCCTGTAATTCAACCTCAGGGCTATAAATGGCGAAGAGAAGGAAAATAGAAAATAAATCCTTGGCCTCCACCTCTGTTCACCTCCCTGTCCTCTGTACATAGAATCCCACCAAAAAGAAACAGACAGACAAACCCGTCATTGCTTCGCCAGTCCCACTTGCCGAACTCAAAGGGGAAAGAAAGCCGTGTGCTCATTTGTGGAAGAGGAGTCCATCCTCTGGGGCACATTTTTATTAGCGGTGCCCCAGGTCAAATCTTTTGTGTTATTTATTTATCACTTTGAGGTGTAGATTTCTGGGGTCCAAGTGTCATTTTGTTACCTGCATAGATTGTGTAGTTGTAAAGTCAGGGCTTTTAGTGAATTGTCACCCAAATGACAGACATTGTACCCTTTAAGTAATAAAACTTCATGTTCTATTATTTTTTAAGAGAGTTAGAAAAACTTTAATATATATTCATAACAAAAAGAAAAGATCCTGGCACCTGGAGGACCGTGGCACTTTGGCTCCATGTACCACAGTGACCAAGGACTTGGAAGCAAAGGGATCCCTGGAAAATACAGATGTGCTCTGAGGATGCCTGGTGGAGAGGTTGGTGGCCTCCAAGGGCTTCAGTGACTCTTAGTCTGGAGCAGACAATCCATGTGAATGTCCACGTTACAGATGAAGTCAAGGGCTATATGAAATCACGTAACATTTTCATAAAAAAAGAGACCAGGTTTCTATGGTGAAAACCAGACATGTATCAGGCTGAGTACAGACGGGGACTGAGCCCTGCCCTGGGGCAAGGAGAGGTCGCAGAGCAGGTGGGAGGTCTTGGGAGGTTCTTCAGTGCCCAGCAGCCTGGACACCAGAATGTAGAAAGCCTAAACTAATCCAGCCTTGAGGTCATTTCCAAAAGGAACATCGAACCGCAAGTCTATAGTCAGAGAGTGCTGAGAATTCTCAGAAAGAGCCCGTGCGGGGACGGTGTGTAGAATTACCACGAGTGGACCAGAGAAGAGGTGGGTGCAGAAACAGAAAATTTATATTTTTAAAAGTTACTGTGGCTGCCGTGGCCTGGGGGAAATCTTTGCTACACTTCTGGTAAGGCAGCCTGCAATCACACTGGCATTCTTGGCAGCGGTATCACACTGGCGGCTTACACTGAGCTTATAGTTAAACAAGATCCCTCAATCTCTCACACGTGCTGCTCTTAAGCCGAGCTCCCACCGTCTTTAACCTGTGGATTAATTAACTGTTTTGTAGCTAAACTTCAGGCTTTACATACATGGCTGTTAAATTTCATGTTGCTAGATTCTGGTCAGTGTGCCAGTTCTCAGAGAACATTTCATATATTGTTTCGTGTTCCCACGCACTTTCCCCTATAATTCTATAATTGGGGACCCAGAGGAGTTCTTCATGCACAGAGGTGGCAGATTCACCCTGCCGTCCCATTTTTGAGCCCACATATCTTCATTTGTTCTAAAGGGGACTTTGCCCCATTTCTTGCAGCACCCTGATTTGCAGACAGCATTGGTTAGGCAGTGTCTGCTCGCCAGGATGGAGAGATGAACCAACCTGGAAAAAACAATCAGAACACCTGTCAGTGCACGGAGGGAGGGAGGGCCAGCCCAGCTCAGCCACAGCTGGGACTCGGTGTATAACGTGGCTCCACCTTCTCCCGAGTGTGGTCCTCAGATGGACTTCCCCTGTGGTTGTGAAGAAGACTGCCAGAGGCACCCAGAACAGCAAGGTTCCCTGTTTGTGTCCAGAAGGAGGGTGGAAAAAAGAGAAAGTGTAAATAGAAAATACTCATTGGGTCTGACTAGGACCACCCCCAGATCTCCTCTGGGCTCACCCACAATCCTTATCTGCGGGGAAGTGAGGGGTTTCCTAGCATGGTTTTACTGCTAAAATGAAGAAAGTCCTAAGCAAACAGGGACAGCTGGTTCCCCAAGCAACTACAGCTGGACCAGTAGACCAGGTGTTACCTGCATCATGCCTGATGTTAATTGCCTAAGTCACGGTTCCTGGCAAAGGGATGGGCGCTCGCAATAGGTTTGGACACACGTTTCTGCAGTGCGACTCCCACTTATCTGTTTCAGATGCACCTGAGGACTGATTCCGGGCCTCTGGGTCTACTGATTCAGACTCTGAGAGTGAAGGCTGGAACTCAGATTTTCTCTTTATTGGAGAAGCCCTGATTTAGACTAAGCAGTACTCACCCCTGAAGTTGGGGCCCACATCCAAGTGTTTGTTCCATGGTGCAGCCGGGCTAGAAAGGTGTTGGAGAGACCCAAACCTACTGCACACTGGGGTCACTGCCCTGATTTTCCAGCCACGTCACCAGGAGGGAAGAAAGTGTAGGATGCCTGTTTGTAGAGGAACCGGCCTGTATGCAGGTAACGCGCAGGGGCACCTGAGCCCCTTGCTAAGCACTCACAAACCGTGGTTCACATTCTCGCTCTTTCCTCCTGGAATCCACTTTAAAAAATTACTTTCCTACTGCAGTGGTATTTCAGCATATTCAGTCCTTGGGGAAGCACTGTGAAATTGAGGTTAAGAAATTGAACTTTAAAAATTAAAAAAAAAGGAAATTGAACTCTGGTCAGGAAAACCAAGTAAAAAACAATGTAAGCCCCTCATTTGCATTTTCATGTATTCAGTAACTTTCCAAAACACCATTTGTAAAATAGATTAATGATAGAACTTACCTCTTAGGTGCCTGTGGCTCAAAGGAGTAGGGAGCTGGCCCCATATACTGGAGGTGGCAGGTTCAAACCTGGCCCCGGCCAAAAAGTGCAAAAAAAATCAATCAATAAATAAAGAGAACTTACCATTTCAGGCTGGTGGAGAGAATTAACAATAAGATAATGTTTATAAAGTTTTAGCACAGTCCGTGTGTCTTTAGATAGGAAGTAGATTTTGATAATCGACATCCTCTCTCTTCATTGATCGATTTATTCATTAATTCATTTCATCAATTTATTCATTAATTCAATTTCATCAATTTATTCATTAATTCATTTATTCATTAATTTTCTGTGGTATTCTGAGTATGGAGGAGGGCCAGGCCCAGGGTTTATACTAAAGTACAAAAAGATAAGGAGCAATCTCTGCCATCAGGCAGAGTAAATTTACATACAAGACACCAGGACCAAAGAATAACCAACTGGGGGCATATCTGGGACTTGAAAATGATGAGGAATGTTCTAGATGTATGTGGGAGAAAGGATGTAATGGGAGCAGGTGTTAATCAAGGCAGGGGGACCTGAGAGAGAGGCCCCTTGTGAATCTGAGTGGATTTGAAGGCTGGAATGTGTGTTTCAGATCAGGAGCCCTGGTGGATATCAGAGCACTAGGGGGGACAGAGCACTAGGCGGGGACAGACTCAGGGCCCTCTGGTGGGGTCTGGACCTTTATTCTACAGCTAGAACAGGTTTAGACAGAGGAGTTAGTTGCATGATCACATTTATGTTTTGGAGAGACCAGTCTAGCGGCAGTAGGCTAAAGAGTTGGAGGGTGGAGAGGCAGGAAAATTTAAGAGCCAATAGCAATACTCTTGGTGAGAGTGGATAAGGGTGTAAACCAGGAGAGAGAGATGTAGATGGCACTTCCATACCCTGGAAATCCAAGATCTGAAATGCCCCCGAACTGGAAACGGTTTCATTGCCACCATGACACAAGTGAAAAATTCACTCCTGCTGTGTTGTGATAGGCTGCGGTCAAAATCCTGGTGCACAACAGAACACACAGCTTATTAACTGCTCCAAGGGGAAAAAGGCCCCTTCCCCAGGCCCCTCGTGTGGGATATATACATAGGTTTTCTGCACATGGTCAGATTCCCCCATGTAAACTTGCCCAGTTCCCCACGAGGCTCCACAATTATTAAATAAACAACAATTCAAAAATTATCTTTTTATTCTATTGAGATAGAGTCTCACTCTGTCATTCTGGGTAGAGTACCCTGACATCATAACTCAGAGCAACCTCAAACTCTTGGGCTCCAGGGATCCTCTTGCCTCAGCTTCCCAAGTAGCTGGGACTACAGGCCTCTGCCACAATGCTTGGCTATGTTTTTTAGAGATGGAGTCTTGCTATTAATTGCAAATACTTCAATAGTATAAAATCACCTCAGCTATGTGTATCAGTTTGTGTTTAGATTGAGTCCCAGCCCCTAGATAACTTATTATGTGTATGGAAATATTCCAAAATCCAAATCATCTGACATTAAAATACTTCTAGTCCCAAGTACTTTAGATAAGAATATTCAGCCTGTATTAGGAATAGACTGTAAGGGATAAAACTAGGAGAGACATGAGTGACAGAGTGGGTGACAGATTAGTGTGGGGTAAGGGAAAAGGGAGACATAAAGTAAATTTCCAGATTTCCATCCTGGGTGGGATGGGGTAGCGGTGAAGTCGGGTTTTGCACCTGCTGAATCTGCTGCCTGTGAGGCGCTTGCAGGTGAAATTCACAGCAGCCAGCTGGCGGAACACATCCACACCATGGACACTTTCTGGCCGGGGAGACAGGCTGGTAGGCAGCAGCCAGCAGCCTTAGGGAATCAGAATCTGTGGGTGACAAAGATTGTGTCGGATGATGCTGTAGCCCCATGTATAAACTCGAATGAGGACAAGAAGCTCCAGAAACAATTCCACAAAGCTCCCTGGTGGTGATGCGGTGGTGTCTCTGGGGCTCAGACAAGGAGACCTACACACATTTGAGCTTTTCCTTTTTACTCTCCTCTTTATAGTATTTTTCACTGATTTTTCTAGTCTCTTAGTTATTTACCTTCAGATTATCTGTGTGTGTGTGGTTTTTTTTTGTAGGGTGAATATATGACAATGTCTGAATCTTAAATTACCTTATGAGAAGGGTGTTTGCTAAGGAAGCTTGTCTGTGTTTATTTTAATTACTTATGGTTGCTTTCTTATGCTGTCGTCCAAAATTCAAACAAATCAGAAATCAGAAATCGTTAAGTGAAATGGGAGTATTACTTCTGATAGAGAAATGGGGGTGGGGAGCATGAAAAGGAGAGAGGCTTGATAAATATATGTAGAGGCGAGAGAAAACCTGCAAAATCAACTCCAAAGGACGTTTTCAAGCAAAGAAACGGATATGTACGTGCTGGGCCCTCCGGTACTTAAGAGCTGCAGCAAAACGCTTTGGAGTCTTTTTCCCCAGCAGTGACAGAAGCAGCCCGGAAAGGACTAGAGAAAAAAACAATGGCAGTGGTTTTGCATATGAGGACACCATGCAGGAGTCTAGTGGAAACGTGGAAGAGGCCTCAGCCAGCTGCGGAGAAGCAGCCGGGGCCCTGGGGAGAACGTGCCCCAGGCCCTGCAGGTGGAGCGAGGATGACGCGCGCCACCTGCTGGGGACGTGCGGCTGTGGGGAGGGTGACGTAAGACGACCGCGGGGCGCCGGGACTGGGCAGTGGCTCAGAAGAATTATTAGGAGTTTTCTTCATTCCCGCCGTAAGCAAGTGCTGAGGACGTGCTATGCACCAGACGCGTTAGCCAGGACTGTGGGCATAAGCCACGGTAGCTGAGTCCACAGTCCAGGTGTCCAAGAGTCTATCATTATACTTTTGCTTCGTGATTACTGTCTATAGTGTATTAAAGCTCCGTTTCATTTGGTGGTGGAAACGGTCTCAGTCACTCGAGTGTCCCTCTGTCCCCAGCCTGGTGAGGGCTGAGCTCTGAGCTGCAGACACAGGGGGGCTCGGCCTGGCTGTCCCCCAGCACCGCCGCGGCGCACAGGTGGCCCCCGTCTGTTCGCCCTTGGATCCCACAGGGCGCTGCAGGACGAGCTCTTGTTCCTGAGCACAGACAGGGCTTTTGGAGTCTGCCACCTTTCAGATATTTCCGTTGACTTCTCAGACGTCCCGCTGTCCCTGGGCGGCTGCTCCCCGCCCTCTGAGGCTCAGGAACATCCGCTTCTAAGCTGGAGTCGTGAGGCTTCTCTTGGCTTCATGTAGGAACTGGGGCACGGGCCCCTTTGACCTCATATTCTCCAGATCTTCGTTTGTCGTATGTTCTAGAAGCACAAAAGAGCTTGTTATGTTTAAATAGCCCGGTGTGGGTGGATCACAGCTTCCCGTTGGACAGCCGAGGTAGGTGCGGCCGGTAGGGTAAGCTGAGGACAGACAGAGGGAGATTTTGAGCGTGAGGCTGCAGGACTCTGAGTGTTTGCCTTGTGCTTAGACGGCGATTGTAGGGGTTGAGGTAAGGAATGAAATGGAAAGGACTTGAGCACTGAGAGGGGTCGTACATTCAAGAGACAATTAGGTGGTAGAAGTAACTGCGCTTGGAAACCCCAGCCTCCCAGTGTCAGACAGGAGCTCTGCTGGCGCTGACCCCAACATTGCCTCAGGGAGAGGGGAGCAGTGCGCGGTGCTGACCCCAACATTGCCACAGGGAGAGGGGAGCAGTGCTCAGTGCGTATCCGGGGAGCGGACTGTGGCCGGATTCCGTCCCATCCCTAGGCTGGGTGCCTTGGTGCAGTGAACAGTCTGTCCAACCAAACGCGTGACCCTAAATGTGGGAATGCAGAGTGGGAAGGATGATTAAGTCAGTGCCCTCAAAAGCAGGTCTGGAAATAGATGTCTATTCACCAGTTTCTCTCCCTTGGGCATTTTGGAGAAAAACTAGGTAGGGCGCTAACGTGCAGCCTGCAGTGCCACGTGAGTCTCTTACCTCAGTTTTTAACCTCCTCGGAATTATGATGTAGTCAGCAAAGATTAGAGGCTTTAAAAAGAAAGCACGTATCCTAGATGGAGAAAAAAATAACTCGTAATTAAAATTTCTAACAAGGTTTTCTTGGGAAAGTCTAAGAAACTTTCACAGCACAAAGCCCGAGGAGATGTGGCTGGAGATATAACACAGCAAGCAGGGCGGGGTCCTTGGACGAAAGAAAGACACCAAGAGGAAAAAAATAGAGATCTGATGATGATGTATTAATATTGGTCCATTAGTTATAACAACTATACCGCCGTAATGTAAGATGTTTATGATAGTGATAGGGGAGACGGGGTGCTGGGAATATGGGAACCATCTGTGTGTATCGCTTCAAGTTTTCCCTAAATCTAATTTTTTTATTAAAATAAAATCTTTTTAAAAAGAAAATAAATGGAAGACAAATATTAGAAAAAGAAAATAGGGCAGTGCCTGTGACTCAAAGGAGTAGGGCGCAGGCCACATATGCCGGAGGTGGCGGGTTCAAACCCAGCCCTGGCCCAAAAAAGAAAATAATGTTTTCTTGGTTTCAAGTAACTAGTATCTACCTTGACTGTTAAACAGATTAATTCATAATATCAGGCATCATGGGACATTTGGGGTACACAGGCCAGTTGGAGAGATGTGTCCTCCACATCTGTATTACCGGTTAGTAGTGTATATTAAATGCCAAATGAGTAAAGCCTCTATGGTTTATCTTTCAAGGGTACAAGTGAATCTTTCTAAAAGTAGAATATAAACATCTTAACACAATAACTAAGAAAATGACACAAAGGCTATGTTAACCAGTTTGATGAAAGGATTTCAAATTGTGTATGAAAATATCACGCTGTACCCCCATGATTGCATTAATGCACCCAGCTAATATTTAATAAAATAAATAAACAAAAAGAATCTTGGAATTCAGAAGAGCATGAAGTCCCTTCAGTGGAGAGGAGGGTTGGTTAGCACAGGGGGAAGAAATTGGCAATGTTTTCACACACAAGATGAAAACTCAACTGGATTTGAGAAAATAATGGGGTTTAGATGTCTTTAGTTTAATTTTCCAGATATGAAATGAGTATTACTTTTATGGAAAGCACTGTACTACAGGCTGTTTGCTGACTTTATTACTTAGGTCCCAGTAAGTAGACATTTGAATTCAAGGAAGCCCAATCAAAAATCATTCTCAAATTCTGGTCAGTCTGGAGTTTTTTCTTAGTCCCTGTCTTAGTGAAATGTTTTTTCTTAGTCTCTGTCTTTATTTTTCCTTCAGATGCATTAAGTCACCAATAGCCTTCTTAAACGTGAGGACTGCCATCGCTGGCACTGTGCGCAATAGTGAATGTTACTTCTGAGTCCTTTATCCAAATTGGTTGTACATAGTTTTCATATTTCTTGGATAATAAAATGAAATCTCACCCAGAACTGAGATTCCCAGGTCATGTAATAAAAGTGTGTTTAATGATAAGAAACTGTCACACTGGTTTAGAAAGGGACGGCACAACTTTGCATCCTCACAAGAAATGTGCAAAGGTGGCTGCACATCCTTGACAACGCTTGATGTTGTCAGTCATTTTAATTTAGTCATTTCGTAGGGTGTGTAATCTTAGTTCATTTTGTGCTGCCGTAACAGAATACCTGAGGTTGGGTAGTTCCTACGGATCAGGAATTGATTCCCTCATAGTTGTGGAGGCTGAGAAGTCCATGATTGGGGTGCTGGCATCTTCTGTGGGCCTTCTCCCGGCCTCCTTACCTGGCAGACTGGTGTCACTCATATTGGTAGGCACAGGGGAGCCCACCTGTACAGAGATCAGGTGGTGGCAGATGTACAAGAGAGAGGGGAGCTGCCAGGCTCACAGTGAGAACGCACTCACTCTGGGGAGAATGACACCAGTCGGTTCATGAGGGATTTGCCCCCCTCCTATTAGGCTCCATCTCCAACACTGGGGATCGGATTTCTAATGAGACTTGGTGGAACTAAATAAACCATATCCAGGCCATAGCACAGTGGGCCTCCATTTATTTAGTTCTTTGATTTTGTTCAATAGCATTTTGCAGTTTTAGCACATGGATTCTGTGCATGCACGTTTTAAGTACATAACTAAGTATTTAATTTGGGGGTGTAATTATAAATGACCTTGTTTTTTAATTTTGGTTTTTGTATATTGTTAGTGAAATAATTATTTTTGTGTTTATTGTCCATCCTGTGACCTTGTTGAACCCACTTATTAGTTCTAGGTAATCATGAAGATGATCAGGTCACCTGCAATAGAGACCGTTTAATGTCTTCCTTTCTTTTCTGTGTGCCTTTTATTTGTTCTTGTTACCTTTCAGTGATTATAACTTCCAGAAATGATTAATATGAGTGACAAGAATGGACACTCCAGCCTTGTCTAAAAATATAATTTTTCTTTGCTAAATAAGAGGTTAGCTTATTTGTAGATGGTTAACCATTTGTCCCTAACTTCATGAGAATTTTTATTTTTTTATTTTTAATTTTTATTTATTTATTTGTTATTTGCAGTTTTTGGCCAGGGCTGGGTTTGAACCCGCCACCTCCGGTATAGGAGGCCAGTAAGCCACAGGCGCCACCCGATTCATGAGAATTTTCATTCTTTCATATCGGATTTTATCAATTTTTTTCTTTGAAGCAATTGATATGACTATATGATTTTTTTCTTTGTACTGTTGATACAATAAATTACATTCATTGGTTGTCAAACACTGAAGTAGGCTCAAATACCTGGGATAAATTTCATTTGGTTGTGGTGAGTGATTCTTTCCACACATTGTTATATTTCATTTGCTAATTTAGTGGTGAGAATGTTTTCTTCTCAGTTCATGAGAAATTTTGGCCTGTAGTTTTCCTTTTTTCTGCTTTTTCTGGTTTTGGTATTAGGGTAATATGGCCTCATCACACAGGCTGGAAAATGGTCTCTCTAGTTCTGTTTTCTTGAAGGGATTGTGTACACTGGTATTAATTCTTCTTTAAATGTTTGGTAGAACTCTCCAGTAAAACCACTTAGGCCTGGAGATTTCTTCCTTGGGAACATTTTAATTACATCTTAATTCAACGTCTTTCTTGATCACAAGACAAATAAAAATATTTTATCTTGCTGAAGTTCTGAGAGCTTTTAATTTTTTGCAGGTTTTTTGGGGGGCAGGAGCGGGGCTGGGTTTGAACTACTCCTTTGAGCCACAGGCGCCGCCCCAGAGCTTTTAATTTTTGACAAACTGGCTCATTCTTCTAAGTTTTGTGATTTATGGTGCCCAGTAGCGTTGCTTCATTGTGTTTTGTGACGGCTTCAGGACCTGTAATGCTATCTCCTGTTTTACTCCTGATAGTGGTAATTTGTGTTTTTTTTATTACTGCTAGTCTTGCTAGAGGTTTATTAGTATTGCCTTTTATAAAATAGCTTTTGTTTCATTGATTTTTCTCTACTGTATTCCTATTACCAGTTTCACTGATTTTTGGCTGTGGGTTTATTTTTTCTTATTTCATTAGTTTCTTAATGTAGCATCTTAGATTATTGATTTGAGAACTTTCTCTACTGAAATCTGTTATTTCCTTATTTTGTTTTATTATAAGTATTGAAATAGCACTTCCCTTCTCTGATTTTAATCATTGATCTGCAGGTTCTGGCTTTCATTGTAGACTAAATAAGTGCTGTGGGCCGACCTAGGGAATGAACGTAATGTAGCACTCACTTCCTGTGTGGAATTGCACTTGGACAGTAATAATCTGTCTTCTTGACTCAAATCCAGGCTCTTAAGTGCCCCATCTGCCTTAATTACTTCTTACCTTCCGTTCCCTCCTCCCCTTATTACAGTATGATTTCCACACCCACCCATCCCTAGAGTTTAGTCTTAATGAAGGTCATTCTCCTTGAGTTGTCGTTACTGTTGATAATACTGATTGCCCACTTCTCTTAAGAGATTTTGTTTGTTTATTTGTTGGTACTATTTCCCCCAGTTCTCTTACTACACAGACAATTCCCTGCATGCATTTCTAACTACTACTTCCCCCTTTCTGCCTGTTCAGGGCTGAGTTACTGATTTTTTTATCCCGAGTGTATTTTTGGCTCGTATGTTTATTATCTTTTCAGACAGTCTCATTCATGCTCATAAACACGGCTCTGTAGACCTCCCACCCTCACTTTCCCCCTCAGCTTGAGTCTCAAGATTCCAGCGCTCAAGTGCAGTTCATCTCTTTGCTCTTTCCTGTCCTGGTTGTGGCACAGTCCACATCAGCCAGCCTCTCTGAGTTACCCAAGTGTTAGCGACAGCCATTCACTGTGGAATGCAGAAACAACTAACTAATGTAGCTAGTCCCAGAGCTGCTAGAGGCTCATATAACATCGTTTTATTAATTAGACAGTTGCCCCCTTTCTTGAGATGCTATACCTCCTGAAACAATGTATAATAACTTTTATCACATGATAGTTTATTTATAAAGAAGTATTTTATGCAAACCTCCCTTAGATGTTGTGCTGTAGCAGTGTACAACCTGTATAACTACACACAGCATAATACTTCATCTTTCTAAGGCTAAAAAAGAAAAAGTTAAGATGATATTTATCATTTTTATGAGCACCAACAAAATTTAAAAGATGCCTTAAAGAATCCTAATGATTGCTGCTTCCAGTGATTCATGGAGAAAATGATTAGTATTGAGGATTATTGGGAAGAGAACACTTAAATATATGTTATATTTATATTAGGTGTTGTCTTGGAGGCCTTGAACAAATGTCTCAGTGATATAACCTCTTCATTGTTCCTTGGCCAATGCCATAATTATATGAGATTTTCAGTGTCCAAGTTAGGCACAAATCCTGGAGAAAGAATACATTATAATCTCACCAGCATGCACCTTAACAAACACCTAAGAGTTCAAAATATTTTTGGGACTCAGGGATTTGCCAAGCTTTTCAATAGCTTGAACTGTAGGATCCAGATAATCAATAAACTATCATGAAAAACAAAAGAAGGCAGGTATCTAGAACATTTTAAGAACAGCAGAAATTATTAGGCTACTGAGAGCCTATAGGTTTTCTTTGGGGCATCAGGCCCCTGAGACTAGTGTCTGATGGAATTGGAGGCCATTTCTGGCAGACGATTTTAGTGCTCACTGGGCAGCTGAGATGAATGAAGCTTGGGAGTCCAGTTACTTACCACACATTATAATATGTATGTTACACACACATGTTAAACATGGCCATAAAATCAGATTACATGTTATGCATTTGTATTCTTACCTTGTCATTTG
Organism: Otolemur garnettii; assembly: GCF_000181295.1. Classification (NCBI taxonomy): domain Eukaryota; kingdom Metazoa; phylum Chordata; class Mammalia; order Primates; family Galagidae; genus Otolemur; species Otolemur garnettii. The sequence continues at coordinate 5,749,014 of NW_003852479.1, forward strand.
ATTTACTATAATCGTTTTGCCCATGTCAATATATATTGTTCAAAACATCATTTAAAAGTCAGTGTAATAGTTCATTACATGCTACAACATATTTATAATTACACTTTTACTATGTTTGTACTTTTGCCTTTCTAAATAACATAGAACACAGAAATAGAATTATAAAAAATACAAAATCTAAAAAAAAAAAAATTCATGGCTCAGCACCCGTAGCTCATTGAGTAGGGCACCAGCCACATACACAGAAGCTGGTGGGTTTGAGCCCAGCCCGGGCCTGCTAAAGAACAATGACAACTGCAACAAAAAAATAGCCGGGCATTGTGATGGGCACCTGTAGTCCCAGGTACTCGGAGGCAGAAGCAAGAGAATC
>NW_003852479.1:5749810-5758212 GCF_000181295.1 Otolemur garnettii
GATTAATTTTGTGAACTCATCCTAGAAAAAGTACTATGCACCTCATTGCTGAGTATCACTATGCTCATCTTTGAAGTACTCCCTTTGAGAAGCTATGCACTGATGTCAGCTCCAAGACCGTCTTTCAAAGCAATTTTGGAACTCTGTTTCTGGAATGGCCATTAGAGATGTCATCATATTACCCTGGATGTCCTGAATGTCATCAAAATGTCTTTTTGTCAGTATTTTCCTTATTTTCAGGCATAGAAAAAGACTTTGGGGGCCAGATCAGGAGAGCAGCAAGTTCCTTCACAGATAATGCTGTGGGAGCTGGTGCACAGTTGTGATGCAAGAGCCATGAGTTGTTGGCAACACATTCAGGTCATTTTTAGTTTAACTTTTTCATGCATCCTGTTCAGTATTTCTAAATAGTAAACTTGGTTAACTGTCCGGTTGGTACAAATTCATAAAGAACAATCCCTCTGATATCAAAGATAGTTAGCAACACCACTTTGACTCTTGATTTTGGCTGACAGAGCGTTTTGGCCGTGGAGAATTGACTGACTTCCCTTGTGCATTTTGATGTTTTGTTTCTGAGTCATATTGGTACATTGTGTTCCATTGCCGGTACTAACAGGGCCCCAAATATCATCTTGCCTCTCCAGAAGGTCTTGGCAAACTCAGACTCTCCTTTGCTTTTCATTAGTAAACTCCTTCAGAACCATTTTTACACACACTTTTCTTATGCCAAGATTTTTAGTAAAGATTTTCCTAACTCTTCCACTATCTGTGTTTACTTGGTCTGCTGTGCTTCTCACAGTCAGCGGATGATTTTGGTGACAATTCCATGAATTTTTGCAATGGTTTTGTCAGTTCTGGCCCTTACTGGCCACCCTGATCTCTCTTCATCACTGATGTTTTCTCTTCCCTAATAAAAATGTTTAATCCACTTGTACACTGACATTTTCTTCATGGCATTACACCCATAAACTTAAACTACATGTCTCTGATTTCACTTCCAGTCTTGCCAAGTTCAAGAAATTCAATGTTTGTTCATTGCTCTAATTCAAACTCTGACATTCTCTCAATAGCAAATAAAAACTTGTGACAGCAATAATGAATGCCACTCAGCAAAACACGGCCACACATTCACAGGAACACAGCTGTGAGGTGCGATCTACAGGTGATAAACTCAGCTCTTGGTACCGTGCTGCCCAGGTAAGTACACGGTGCCAAGTTTACAAACTTAATTGTCAGACCTCCTAGTATTGAATACATGGGATTTGGATTCAGATCAGGCTTTAAAAATCAGCTTCACCACATGTTGGCTCTGTGACTTTGGCAAAATTGCCTAACCTCTCATGAGCTTATTAATTCTTTTAGTTATGACCTTCTTATCTGTTCTTTTCCTTTCATTTAGGAAACAGAGAGGGCCTTGCTCTGTCAACCGGGTGGGTGTGCAGTGGCGTGATCATAGCTTGACCTCCCCCTCCCTCAGCCTCCTGATTAGCTGGGACTACAGGTGCGCACCCTCACACTCAGCTAATATTGTTATTTTGTGTAGAAATGGTGTTTTGCTCAGGCTGATCTCAAACAGTTCTCCCACCTTGGCCTCCCCAAATGCTGGGATTATAGGCTTGAGCTGCCTTGCCTGGCCAATAACTATTATGTTTCTTACCTACTTATACGCAGTTTGGACACAGCCACATTTTTCCCTGAAGCATTAGTTTTCCTTCTTTATGAAAAGTTATGTATATAATCCCATTATGAAAAAGATTGTTATTCACCTCCACTAAGAGAAGGCATTTTAGCTGAAAGATGTGTTTTTCCTGGTGGGGTGAGGAAGTGGGGCGTGGAGGAAGCTGGGAACAAATAGTCAGCCTTCCACTGGGTTGTTGTGAAATGCTTATCATGTCTGCCAGCACACAGAACTATGTAATTATTTATTATTAGTCTAACGTGATCTTGGCAAACTGAAAACATGAGTCAATTAATAAAATCCAGTGTGCTAGGAATAAAGATAAATTTACATTCCTGGATCTAAAAATGATTGTCACCTTAAATTAAAGACAAGATTTATTTAGTTAAATGTAGAGTCAGGAGTACAATGTTCCTGTTAAAAACCCAACTGAACATGATCTATCGCTGCATTAGTGGGAGCACAGCGTTTAGAGAAAGGGAGGGGGTAGCACTGTGTCACCTGTGCTGACCACCCCAGGCCTGAAGCACTGTGCTCAGCCCTGGGCACTAGGTTTAAGAAAGGGAGGGCCTGGAGTTGGAAGGAAGGTCTATTTTATTTTATTTTATTGAGACAGAGTCTCACTCTGTCTCCTTCGGGAGAGTGCCATGGCATTATAGTTCACAGAAACCTCAAACTCCTAGGCTTGAGCAATCCCCCTGCCCTAGCCTCCTGAGTATCTGGGTCTACAGGCACCTGACGTGATGCCTGGCTAGTTTTTCTATATGTGGTAGAGACAGGGTCTTGTTCTTGCTCAGGCTGATCTTGAACTCCTGAGCTCAAGCAATCCACCTGTCTCAGCCTCCCAGACTGCTGGGATTACAGGCATGAGCCACCGCACCTGGCCTAAAGGTCTATTTTTAAAGAATTATTCATTTATATTATTGAGATTCCCCCCATAATATTATTTTGAGGGAGAGTGAAGAAAGTAGGTATGTTTTCAAAAAGGGAAATTTGGAATTATATGATAGCCATCCATAAGTACTTGAAAAGCTACTCTATGGATAAATTGAAGTTCCTTTTGATATAAATAAGAGAAAGTAGGAAAATTTCCAAGGAGGATGGGCAAACCCAGCATGAGAGAGGCAGCCCCAGGAGTCTCACTCAGCAGCGGACCGGGAGGCACCTTCTCTGGGTGCTGCCAGCATCCTGCCTCTCCTCTGCACTACCTAGAGAGGGAACTTGATACCCAATGTGAACCAAACCTGCTCTCAAATAATCAGGGTGATGGGTGGTGAAGGCGGTAAGGCCGGTATCCATCCCAGGTCCCAGGATTCAAAGCTGAGAACCGGCACTCATACATGTTTACAGCTGGGACTGCCTCTCCGGACAACTTTTCCTGCGTTTTCTGAGGCACAAATAGAAAGATTTTAAAGGAAACTTTATTGACATTCTCATCCATTTCTGTCAGGGAATTGCCCTAAATCCATTATACGTCAGTTGCTGTTGGTCTTTGCTAAGGACCCAGCAGAAGACGCCCTTTACTGAGAAACTGCTTTCCCTCTGAAATTAATAATTCACGTGATGCACCTTAAAACACAGAAGACTGCATCTAAAAACCTTGCGAAGAGATTGCTGCTAGATAATCAATTTGTTTTAGATCTGGGCTTAAGGAAGAAGTCCATTTCTAGGCTAATATTTTAGGGAGGTATCGAATCCACAGTATTGTATTTACATAAAAGATGAGCTTAGGGGAGCCAAAGTTTACAATGTACCCCAGCTCTGCTCATCCATTAGTATGGAAATATAAAATAAACATTTAAAGGCAAAGACATCAATATTTATAAATATTTTAATCAGCAGTGTTTTTAATAGTTACATCTTTTTTGAATCAGTAAATTTTTAGGGTTGGCAAACGTTTTCTGGAAAGGTCGGATGTGGGTATCTCCAGCTTTGCAGGCCGAAAGCTCGGTTGTGAGCAATCAGTTTTGCCATCGTAACAGAGAAACAGCCACAGACAATGGAGAAATAAATGAACATCTCTGTGTTCCAGTGAAACCTTGTTTACAAATCCAGGTGGAAAATTAGATTTGACCCAAAGACCATAGCTTTTCGATCTGTTATAACTAATTGTGTGTCTGCATTTGTTCTGGCTATCAGGAAGCTCAGACCACAGTTTAAATTCTCCCTTCTGCTCACTCCACGCAGCCTCCCTGCGTCCCTATACCCTACACTCATGCTATCTTTTCTTTATATCCACACCCTCAACCACTTTTTAAAAATTCTGACTGGGTGCAGTGGCTCATGCCTGTGCTGTAATCCCAGCACATTGGAAGGATGAGGCAGGTGAACATGAGTCTGTGCATCACAGAAGACCCACCTCCACAGAAAAATAAAGTAAAATTTGCCAGGTGCTGTGGTGCACACCACCAGCTCCAGCTACTTTGGAGGCTGATGGAGGAGGATTGTTCGAGGCTGCAGTGGGCTAAAGCCTGGGTGGCAGAGTGAGACAACTAAAAAAACCAAACAAATAAAACCAAACAAAAAAACCCCCTAAGAAACTCAAGTTCTATTATGTTGTTTGTATCTCCAAATATCAAATGAATTTATTTTTTAAGTTAAGCTTGATATAATTAAATCCAATTAAGTTAAAAATAGTTTTTAACTGGGAAACAAATTTTGCATCACTCTGGTACAATTCTTAGTTAATAGGCACAAATGTGCTTTGTTAGAACCAAGTTACATTTTACTTGGACTTGTATTGCAACGCCTTATAGCTGATATGCAAAGTTTCAAAGTCTTCACCACTGGGTGGATCTTTTCTGATACATCTTTATCCTAGATATGGGGGAAATTATATCTTTTTCTGTTTATTATATGTTAGGCTATACTTATAGGACTTAAAATTAAGAAAACACTAACATAAAATTAAAATCCAGACCCCCACAAATCCAGCTATTCTAATTGGTCTTTACTCCAGAGTCTTTGAATGTCAACCCACGTGCCTAGGCTCCTAACGATCAGATGTGTTTAAGGAATTTAAACTGCCTCTTTACTTGAAATTAATGTTCTACAAGCCAGTCATTTATACGCAACCTTCGTAATTTTTGTCATGTTACATAAAACTGTTCTATCACTTATTTTTTGAATTCAACACTTTTAAAAAAATTAACCAATTGCATGTAAAAGAAAATGATATGTCCTAATGTAAATGGAAAACCAGTTATCACTTGTAATAGAGAATGTGGTGAAAAACATTGCTATATAGTGTATATTTGACCTAACTTTATGGCTTACCACTGGGCATTAGGGCTGTATTTTTCAAAACACTGGTTCAGATCATTCCGGCTCCTTGCCCCCATGTTGAAAACTAGCTAATCAAGCAATTGACCAACCTGAACCTAAGGCCTCCCCTGCCCAAATTTATTTACTATCTGAGGTGCAGGGTCTAACAGAACAGGCTCATCACTCATCTCCTTAATTACCAGACCCAAATCTGTCCCGTAGACTTCACATCTTTCTTGGTGATGTCACACTTACCTCCACCCAAGACAGAAACCATTAACAGCTGAAGTGAAAGGACTGGGTTTTTCTTGTGGCAAATACATTCGTTTCATTTTTTTAAAGAGACAAAGGACAGTTTATGGGTTGATTTTCTTTATGTTGATGTACTGAGTTTTAAAGTAAGACCTATTTCCCTTGACTAACTCAAGTTAATTACTTAGATAATTTCTGGAAAGGATGCTAGACTTTTTCACTGATACACACAAATCTATTTTAAAAAGTAGAGTTTCAGGAGAAAAGGTGGTCTTACCCTTCATTTTCCCATTATGCAGAGCTCAGTGACTTTCAAAAGTACAAGCATTATCTATGATGATGTGAAAGTTAAGACTTGGTCTCATACCTTTAGATGTCTTTTTATGATGCATAATTGAGTTTAAATAGACAAAAATATGATCTACTACAGGATGGTATATATGGTCTATTATAGGATTATAGGATGTGTTAACTTGACTTTCTGTCACTAGTATATGCTGCAATAATTACCAAAAAACATTAAAAACATTAAATTAAGTATTGCCCAAACAACAAATGCCACCAAATCCTAAGCCTCTGCTTGGCAGAGGAGACTTCACGGAAATGGCACAAAAATCTGACCTACTTAGTCCGAGCCGGAAGTTGTCCTTCTAACTTTGAGTTCTGTCCAGTTGGCAGTGTGACACTGACAGGCTTAATCCTGTCACTAACTGCCATTTCCACAATTGAAAAGGATTATAGGGACTTATATGGTCCATCTGTCACTCTTTCCAATGAATCAAATATTTTAGGTTTTCTTTAGAGGTTGAATGGCCATCCCCACACGCGAACGGCAAGGCACATCTTTGTCCTCGTACCCAGGATCTACTAAACCCAGCGAGGCTCTGCCTGACCTGTGCACCATGTCCCACCTTCACCCAGCAGGGGATAGAAAGGCTGCCCACGAGGCAAATGTCCACCTAAGAGTCTTGGTTTAAACTCTTTGTTAATACTGATTTCATGCTAATAATTCCTACTTAATGACTTTTCTCTTTGTAAAAGTGTTGCATAAATGATGCCTACAGTTCTAATAACCGTCCAATACCTACAGTTCTAATAACCGTCCAATACCTACAGTTCTAATAACCGTCCAATACCAGATGATGACTCTTGTTTTTTCGATGAAAGAAAGTGAGTCTAAAAAGTGGAGCCACAAAGCAAAGCTGGGTCAAGTCCTGCCCCGACTGGCGTCACCCCGAATGTTGCTACATTAGCGCCCCCCACCCCGCTTTCCTTTTTCCTCTCTGGTTTTGAATTTGGAGTTTACTTGGTTAACCACATCAGAGCATATTTTTTTCTCTTCTCATATACTAGGACTTCATATCCTAGAACATGGGACATGGCTTGCCTTTCTGAACTATTATTTATTTTAAGGGGCTCTCCGTAAAGGATCCGGAGCTTCACCTGGATTTAGGAGTCGGTGGTGACCTATCCCATCTCCTTGATCTCTTAGAAAACATCTAAGAGATGTTTTGCCAGGCCCCTTCCTCTAAATTACCCTTTCAACTGTGGCCTGTTCTACCACACTTTGCCTCAGGGTGGAGATGATTAACTAGCTCCACGTGGGCCTCGTCCACTCCAATTTTGTCTATTTGGGCTTTGAACCCAGTGTTGTCAATTGTTTTTTGGGTTTTTTTTTTTTTTTCAGCATTGTGACCATATTTAAGACCTTATTGATTTCAGAAAGTCAGAAGATCACATACTGTATGATTCCATTTCTGTAAACTATCCAGAACAGGTAGATATACAGAGATAGAAAGTGGGTTTGGGGTTTCCAGGGCTGTTGTGAGAGGAGAGAGGGGAGGGAGTCTTACTGAGGGTGGGACCTCATTTCAGAGTGATGGGAGTGAGTGGAGGCAGAGAGAGGCAGTGGCTGTACAACCCTGTGAATGTGCTACGTGCTACTGTGTCGTTCACTGGGAAATGAAAATGTGAGGGTCTGAGAATTGCACCTGAATAAGTGAATGGAAAACTGCTTTCTGATTCTTACTACAGAAGCATCAGCCGGAGCAAAGTGCCGCGCCCCTCAGATGAGAAGGTGAACTTCCAGGTCCCAGGGCCACTCGCACCCTGCACTGTGAACTTCCAGGTCCCAGGGCCACTCGGACCCTGCACTGTGAACTTCCAGGTCCCAGGGCCACTCTGACCCTGCACTGTGAACTTCCAGGTCCCAGGACTACTCTGACCCTGCACGGCTGACTCGACCAACTCTGAGATGAAGAGTCAGGCCCCAGTTTTGACGTGGCTGTAGCAGAGATTTCTCAGCATTTCTCTGAATGTTCCATCAAAAGGGGGAAAATAAACGATTCAGTGAGAGGTACATACAGTTTAGGAACAAAAGGGGAGGGGTCAGTGGAGAATAAAGGGAAAGTATTTTCTTTCTGGAAAAGACATTCTTTTATTTTAAAATGCAGATGAAGTATATTAATGTTAAACCAGATTGAAAGGGAGCTTCACCGTTTCACACACCTTTGTGGGCCCTTGTCAGTGATGCCCGACCCTGAGTGGCCTGTTAATAATCGAGTCTCACAGCGGTGGGTGCTAGTGGTGAGGCAGGAGACGGAGGGGACCAAGTGAGCCAGAGATCCCAGCAACAAACAACAAAAGCATGAAGTGAACGGCGTCCATTCTCCCATCACCGGTGGTCTGTACAGTGGCAAGAAGACAGTCAGCAGTTCCCTCTTCTAAGGAACATTGTGGAAACATCCAAAATTAGTTGCAAATAATCAGTATTGAGGGTGATGCTCCCCTAATGGTTCCTTTTCCTGGAAGCCTGTGTGGTTAAGAAGTTAACCTGGCCCCCAATGAGTTCCGGCCTTTGACCTTGGCTTCTGACCTTTAATCTCTAATGTCAGGCCTGATGGGAGATAGTGTGGGCATTGGTCCATCACATGGTCTAACAATATGATAAATGGGGGCAGCTGATCAGACCAGAAAATCCAACAATTACATATTGAGGGCGGGGACCTTGGGTCGTGCTGTGTCCGAACATTTGGAGACTGAGATGAATCAAAAGGGCGATGACTCTGTTGTCTGTGCCTACGTACAGAGCTCCAGGAAAACCGGGGCAGGGAGGCCTGAGGGACTCTCCCCAGTGGACAGGACTCTGTGTGCATCGCCCATCAGAGCAGGAAAGTAACTTGTCCTGAGTGTGGGGGGAGGCCCCTGC
>NW_003852479.1:5759365-5760779 GCF_000181295.1 Otolemur garnettii
CTGGGGGAGGGGCCCCTGCAGCTCCGTGAGTGACATGTCCCTGGTCTCCGTCCCACGTGCTTCATCCTTTTGCTGATTCTAAATTGTCATCATGAGTATAGTAGTTTTCCACGAGTTCTAGGAGTCCTGTTAGAGAATTACTGAATCTGAGAATGGTCTGGGGATCCCTGAAAGTTGGTGTCCGAAACTGGGAAAGCCTGGTGTGGACTGCAAACCCTTTACTTTTGCAATTGGCTAAACTTACAAAGCTCTACCCCTGACCTTTTTAAACACATATGTGCATCTACACACACACCATATCTCCATGGCTTTATGAAAGTAAAATTGGTGGGGACAGGAATAAATTTCACCCCCTACCTTACCACTTCCATGTTGTTTGACATCTTTGTCAGTATTGTTACTTTACAGATTTTAAGAGTCTCATCTTTTTTAGTATGACTCCTTTATAAGGCAAGAAGTACTGTTAGGATGAAGATGGATTACAAAGACAACAGCAATACTGAATTTGGAAATAATCATAGAAATATGTAATTAAGGTTAAATATGCACTATACGTTATAATTTATTTTAATCCTTGGCAATGTTTTTGAAAAGTATATTGAATTGGGCAAATAATGTGCCTGGCTTTGAATAGCAATTAAGTTATTTAACCTGTAATTAGAATTTTAAAAGGACTCATCAGAATTTCTGCATGCTGAGTCATAATGTTGGTTTTTGGAAGCTACATCAGTAACAATTTAAGTAAACCATTAGGAAGTTTAATTAGTTTATTTCTACACGTATATTGGACAAAATAGAGGTCTTTCAACTGAAAAAGAAAAACCTCTTCTAAATGTCAATTTTGAAACTAAAATAAAATAAATATTTGGAAATAGTATTTGGAGTTACTACAGTTTAAGAAGCCTAGAGAACATATGGAATGGAATAGGATAGAATAGAAAGAACAAAACAGAATAAAATAAAATAAAATAGCACGGGCTGCCTTTTCCTCTCTTCTTGGTGCTGTATCTCGGAGTGAGGGTGCGGCGGGCTCCATTCCTGGGCCCCGAGTGCAACTGCTCTATGACGTCAAAGACAAAATCATGTTAGAGACAATATTAGCAGAGATTATTTATTTATAAACTAATCCAGAGAACTCGCTTGTCATCACCATTCAGCAGGAATTCCAGCATGGCAGCAGAGGGGGTGTGTGTCCTCAGGAGAAGGTGGAAACACAGGCAGTGTCTGATGGGGAGGGGGGTATTTATTGTATTAAGGTGAGACTTTTGGAAGCAGAGGCAGTTTTCTACCTGGCTTCAGGCTTTCCTCGGCTGGCTTCAAGTGTGGGACCACCTCGAAAATGGAAGAAGCATTCAGCATTAGGGCAGCCAGTTCAACGCAGGCTTCCCCTGAGGTCAGGCTCTCAGAATCTCCT
>NW_003852479.1:5762280-5762661 GCF_000181295.1 Otolemur garnettii
TCTTTATCTCTATAATTTTTTTTCCATTTTTGTGGTGATAAAATACACATAATGCAAAATTTACCATTTTTAACTGTTTTTAAGTGTACTGTTTGGTGGTACCATAATTTGTATTGCTGCACAACCATCACCACTTTCCATCTGCAGAAGTCTCTCATCTTGCAAGACTGTAACTCTATCCCCATACCCACTTCAAACGAAAGTTTTCTTCCTCTGGCCCTTGGCAACCATCATTCTCTTTCTGTCTCCATAAATTTGCCTACTCTGGGTATCTCATATAAATGGAATCACACACTTTGATAGCACTTATCAGCATTTCTTCATGTATTCATTTGTTTGTTGTTCTTCTCTTTCATTGTATTTTTCCCCTTCTTTTTTTTT
>NW_003852479.1:5763083-5772702 GCF_000181295.1 Otolemur garnettii
AGTGACAAAAGAGTCAGGGATGTTTTCTTATTTTAGGTCTTGTGGGCCATGTGACTAGTCTAGTCATCTCTGTGGCTGTGTAAAGATGGCCACAGGCAGCAGACAGTCTGCATGGGAACAAGCCTGGCTGGGTTCCACTAGTGCTTTATTTATAGTAATGACGTGGGAATTTCATGTAATTTTTATGTGTCATGAATAGTTTTCTTTTTTTTTTTCTAACAACTTTATAAAGATCACTCTAGCCTAGAGGCATACAACAGTGGTTCTCAACCTTCCTAATGCTGTGACCCTTTAATACAGTTCCTGTGGGTCGCAACTTACTGAGTGGTTTGACACCACTGGGTGTTTACTTCATTCCTAAAAGAAATTATTCTAGCACTAATGTTAGATCCTCGCTGAAAAGCTTGCATTAAACAAAGTAGAATAAGCAATTGCCTTCTTACTGGAGAGGAAAAACTTCTTATCACAATGCCGCAGGAGTTCAGACACCTGTCCTCTGTATAAATTCTTCTACTGGTCTCATTATTGTTCTTAGTATTCCTTACATTTAATCACTGTAACATGCACTGAAAGTTTGTGTTGTGTGGAGGAACAAATGGAGAAAGATTACGTGAGCGTGCTAAGATAATATTTTCCCTATTCTCTCATTTTTTAAAATGAATCATTTTATTATTGAAGATCTCATAAAAAGATACTGTAGAGAAATTAGATGTTTATGAATATTTAATAATTTTTTCTGGTAAGAGATTATGGGAATTTAACTCTGGGAGGAATAGGAGAAAGAATGTCACTGTTTGTCTTTTGACTTATATCTCTTTTTTTCCCTTTCTTTGAGACTCTGTCTCACTGTGGGACCCTCGGTAGAGTGCCATGGCCCACCATACCTTACAGCAACCTCAAACTCGTGAGCTTAAGTGATTCTAGGTAACAAAACTTTAAAGATAAGAGACTGAGACAGAGTAGTGAAAAAAAATGTGGTTAATGTCACATGGCTGCCCCGTGTAGGGAGTGATCCAGATCCACGGTGGGACCACAGAGCCTGCTTTTATAAACACCGTGCTATCATACCTTCTAATTCTTACACTAAAAATATCTTTTCTTTCCAAGGGAAACTATTCCCTTTATAAAGAGAGAGAGTTTAAACACATTTTACTCACTTTAGTAAATAAACTATAATACATGACATTTCAAGTCTTAAGCACAGGCCATAATAGTATCATCAGCTTAGCAAAATAAGTCCTACCAAAGACTTACTTAGGGAAACCACTTGAATTCTGCATAACCCCCCAAATAGCCTTTCTGGAAGGAGATTTAGGAACACACACACACACACACATTTTGTAAGCACACAGGATAAAAATTCTTTTTCTATAGATAAGTTCACTTGGCCAGGTTTCACTGCATATGCAAACACTAACTAAATAAATAAAATTTCAGCTGGTGCTTGTGAAATGCCTCTTGCATGAAAATGTTTCCATCCAATATAAAACTCTAAGTAAAAGTTCATGTTATTTTAAAATATTGAATTCTAGAATATACCTCAGGTGCCATTGTCTTTTTTGAAGACAAATGCTAGTCAAATGTTATAAACTAAATGCACTTAGAATTTAAATTCTATAATGCTGAATATAAGGTCCGAGAGGCAAGCTTCTTTGGTAGTTTAAGTGATTTCTTTTTTATAAAACTTACCTAGGAAACTGTATTACAAAGAGATGCTGGATGATAATGGTGTCTTCTTTCCCAGAAGTTAATATAATTTTAATCTCATAATCTGTCATTGTCATTGATAAATTTTTAAAAAGGTGGTATAGACTGACCTTCGGTAATAGGATAAAATTACACAGAAATGATACTTTCTGATGTGGTAGCTATTGAATGTTCTTTTTTCTCACATTTAAAACTGCTCTTGACATCTTCCATTACTTCCATCCTAAATAGAAAATAAAAATACGTTAAGCTTATACTGCACCATATAACTTATCCAGTACATTTACATGGATGAACTAATTTTATCTACACAACACTGATGGGCATTCTCTTTCCTTTTATGGATGAACAAATGGAGAAAGATTACATGAGTGTGCTAAGATAATTTTTTTCCTATTCTCTCTTTTTTTAAAATGAATCATTTTGTTACTGAAGGTCTCATAAAAAGATACTGTAGAGAAATTAGATGTTTATGAGTATTCAATAAGTCTTTCTGATAAGAGGTTGTGGGAATTTAACTGTGGGAGGAATAGGAGAAAGAATGTCACTGTTTGTCTTTTGACTTATATTTCTTTTTTTGAGACAGAGTCTTACTATGGCACCCTTAGTAGAGTGCCATGGCCTGTCACAGCCCACAGCAATCTCAAACCCATAAGCTTAAGTGATTCTCTTGCCTCAGCCTCCCAAATAGCTGGGACTACAGGCACCCAGCACAATGCCCGGCTATTTTGTTGTTGTTGTTGTTGCAGTTGTCATTGTTGTTTTGCTGGCTCAGGCTGGGTTTGAACCCGCCAGCCTCAGTGTATTTGGCCAGTGCCTTACCCACTGAGCTATAGGCACCACCCTGACTTATATTTCTTAATGATATAGACATCATTTATTGAGTCCTTACTCCATGGTAGGATTGTGATATTAGAGAATCATCCCACCTTAAGTGATGGGTATATTCAACTTGGGTGTGGAAACTGAGGCTTAGAGATACTCGTTTGCTCAGGTTATACATCCAGTCACTGGTGAAGTGGGGTTCATCCCAGGCCATCTGACCCTAAAACCTGAGGTTTTCTGTAGTCTCTGCTAATTCTGTAGAATACTATTTCCACACTGAGTATTTCCCTTAACTATATTTTTTTATGGCCTTGTAGGAAACCAAGTTTTCTGTATATGTATTTTTTCAAATAACTTGGGAAAAAATCTAGAGCTAGCTGTAGGCAATGGTTATGTTTAGTTTTGATGATGTTGTGTATTGTGGAGTTCAGGCATGAGCAGTGTGTACTGAAGCTATGAGAAAGCTAATATCAAAAGTGTCCCTGGCCGGTGTTTATTTCATGCTGTTGGGCAGGGCAACTGAGATGAAATTCAGGGAAGATGATGAGGCAGTCACTGGAGATAATATTGAAAGAATTAGTGCAAGTTTCCCTGTATGAGCCAGGTTTCAGACAGGGCCCATTTGTTCCAGTGACATCTTATGCATTACAGGACCCTGAGTTCGCTTAGGACTATTGACAGAGGCCTCAGCCCTTAAGAAGCATGAGTCCTGGGCAACAGTTCCAGCTATAGGGGCAGACGGGGGCCAACTTTAACCCTCCAGAATTTGGCAGAGCTTGGCCTCAAGCCCAAGTCTTTTGATTTTATGTTTGAAAGTAGAACATTAATGCATCTAGGACCAACTGCAGGGAAATGCATGTGCACATTTATAGATTAACACACTCACCTATGGGCAGCCTCATTCTCCTGGACCCCAAGCAAACAGGATCCTCAAATCTCCCTTAGGAATGAGCCTGCACGTCCCTGCCCTGCACGTCCCTGCCCTGCCAGGGCTCCTCCACTCATCTGGCCCAGCAAGTTGCCCAGGACTCCCTGATGGCCCTTAGGGAGGATCAAAAGACTGACAACAAGCATCCCCTGCCCATCAGTATTTTAACATAAAAGGAGAACTCTAATGATTTGATTTGAAAACCCTTTTTCTTTCCAACAAAGAATTCTGTATGGTGAAATTTCCATAGTGAAAGAAGGCTCAGAATGAGAGGACAGCAGAATTATTTGTAGGTCGAAATTCACCTTTAGACAAGAACCCAGCAGAACTCGTCTGAGTCCAGAGCGTGTAATTCCTTCCGATGTTTAATAAGACAGACGTAATTTAGCTCTTCAAATTCCTGGTGTCTTTGTCTATAAGATGGGAATGGTGCTCAAACCTGCCTCCGAGTGTCACTGTGGACACTGCATGGAGCTCTGTGTATGAAGCAGGGTGTCTGTCATATGAGAATTGGGGTGTGAAGCATGGTGTCTGCTATAGGAGAACTGCTCCGAAACCATCGGCTGCTAGTTTTGGTCTTGGAATTGTTGCTGCCCAGCCAGGTTCATCTTCCCACTGCCCAGGGGAAGCCGATATCCAGAGAGAGCAGAGAAAGAGTCTGTTTCACACAGTGCTAAGCAGGGAGATGGGAGAAATTTCTCAAATCCATCTCTCTGAGAGTTGGGCATACACGGTTTTTAAAGACAGTTTGGTGGACAGGGGATTAGACAATCAGGGTCCACTAATGTTTGGTTTTAGGGTGGAACCACCAGTCCTTTGGTGTGGGCACCTGTCGGGATGAGTCACTAGAAGACCTTGGGTGGAGGATCCAAGACCAGTTGAGTCAATTTCTTGGTCTGGGTGGGCCATTCAATCCACTGGAATGCAGGACCCGGAAGATCTCCCCCAAATGACCCCTAGATTCTAAACAGGTAATGTTCTATATGGAGAGAAGTTAAACATCTTTATGGCTACCACCTGTGCCCTCTAGCAGGGCAGTTACAGAGATCCAAACAAGCGGACAGGGACTATTGTCCAGCAAATGAGCAGACAGGGGCTGATTATTATCATTATTTTAGCTAAAGCTCTTCCTTCACAGCATTTGGGGGCCTTGCTGTAGATCTCCCCTTCTCCCCCTTCATCGGTCTGTCAGGATGGCTTCAGATGGTTCAGAAGAATCAACTAAGGGGCTTGGCTTAAGGCTGGTTCAAATGCATGTTGGACGGTCAACAGATGGACGCAGTGTGACGGTTAGTTAGCAAATGGTGCCTGGAAGGATAAGTAGGTCCCCTCCCCACCCCCAGCTGCTGTGATGGCCCAGGAGCTCTCCTCAAGTCCTTTGATGTTGCACATTATTCCTTGTAGGGAAATCACCATGTTAATAACAACTAATAACTGCTCAGTATGTTTTTACATGTGCATTTTAAACGTTGATTTGGCCATGAGTTATCACTGACACTAATTTTTGCCATATGTTAGACTATGATTGGAGATTACTCATTCTAGTCAATAAAAATTCTAAATATTCTCTTTTCCAGAGATTGTCAGAATTTACTATGCACGGAATCACGTAGGAGGTTCTGGTTCAGAATCCCATTCCCTGGAGCCCCTCTCAGAGATTCAGACACAGAATAATGAGGGTGAAGTTTAGACAGCTGTAAACACTCCCAGCTGACCTGATGCAGGTGGTTAGACGTACCTAGTTTGAGAAAAACTTTTCTATTAGGTTTTTTTTTGGGGGGGGGGAGTCTAGAGAGAAACAATTGTTTGTCTAGTCCAAAGGAAGTTTTTCATAATTCCCCAGACTCCTTTTCCTTTGAATATTCTCAATTCATGAATGCCAAATGTAGATTCACCAGTGGAAGGACCGGCTCCATAGCTATTCCAGGGATGTCTTCTAAACTCTGAAATGCTTCAGAGCTTGCATTTCAATCTCCAATCAGACATTTGTTTCTTAGTCCCCACATATGCATAGTTCTAAACCACTCTTTTCTGAGAAACATTTTGCAACTGTTATTTTCTAAAATTTGATAGCAAAATTTAGATTCTTTTCTTTTTTCCCCCTAAAAGGTGGACTTAAGATGAAATGACAGATGGATTGTGTATGCCATAAGGTGTAATCAGGGGATGCTAATTATGTGTTTTAAAATTATTGGATGAAAGCACCTTATGTACACATCCAGTCCTCAAAGACATAGCCTCAGCCATGGAGGTGGCTTTAGAATAATTCTAGGGGAAGTTGGGGTTGTCTGTTCTGACTCAAAATGCCCTTTTGTGGTGAACTTCTGGCTCTAGCTTTCAGATTCGATATATTTTCTCTAACAAGTGTGAGAACAAAGCTTCTTTCTATCCATTCATCCAAAATCCTGATGCAGGACCCTTCTCTAGCCTCCCTGGAGTGTGTTAATGGTGCCAGGGAGGCCTTGAGTTTAGGGGTGCAGTGTAGACTGATCACGAATTAAAAGCACCTAAGATGCTTTTAACTCAAGGTTCAATTACTGTGTCACTGTGACTTGAACAAGTCATTTCACCTTTTTAAGCTTTAATCTCACCTTTAAAAAATGGATTGTTATAAGAATTGATGAGATATATTTAAAACACATGCAAAATGCTTAGCACTTTATAGACAATCAAGGAACGCCAGTTATAATTGCCTCCCGATGTACTTGCTAAGCCCAGCTCATCGGCCAACACAACAGGAAAGGATCTCAGCTTCCAAATAGTAACAAATCTGAACATATGTAGGGCCTAGTAATCATTCTTTCAGGCCTCCTAGTGACTCAGTCCTTGAAGTGTTCAATCCTATGGAAAAAGTAAAAATGGAAAGACGAGAGAGATTTGGAAGGTGAGCAGTATTTTGCCAGGCAGGCTAGACTAGTAGCAAAGCCTGGCATTAGGGGGAGGTTTTTGAGAGACAGCCTGTTGTTGGCAAGGGCAATGGATCTTGTCAAACATCCTCGCATTCTAGAGCTCTCGTTTTAGGCACTTCCTCGGTGTCACTCTGTCAGATATACATGTATCCAATTACTTTGAAAATTTAGCCAAAGAGCATAAACCCCTCTTTTATTGACAAGTCAAGAGCCTTGTTACCCAGAGGAAATAGAAGACCCGTGAATTTATCCAGGTAACTCTTCTCAGCCCTTTCTTACTTTGTAAAGGTTTGATCTGTATAGGTGACATTTCTGGAATAAAGTGACAGCTTTCTAACGGTTCCCTTTTAAATAATATCCCAGGGCCCAGAGAACTAATTACTTACCTATCAATCAAAGGTGACTTTATCACTTTCCTACTTTGCAATTCCAAAGGCTGGGAGTTGGCGAACTTGTGAGCACATGTGAATCTAGATGCAATTAAAATTTCTCTAACAAACTCTCGTCTGTGTGTTAGGCACAGATGCTGGATCTTAAATATTTTTGTGCTAATCTACTTGCAAATAGTAAAACAACTTCATTGGGTAAATATTTATGGAAGGCCTATTTTGTGCAATGCAGAATGTTGAACATAGCCGTCGACTTCCCGTGGGAGCAGGTGTGCGTTTCAGAGTACACATTCAGGTATACAAGAAGGGAAGTGAGTTTTCCTTAATAGGGGAAGTTAGTAGATGGATCAAATTTTGAGAGTTTGCCCCCATCTTGCCCTAAATTTTATGCCCCCTGTCATTCAGAACAGTACATAACTTACTGTACTTCAGCCCTCCTAGTGAGAATTAGAACACTTCCTAAAGAAATTGCAGTGAACCTCCCTGGCTTTTGCTACTAGCAGCTGAAGCTAAAAGTTAAAATGTTTAGAGGGGTCTGGCAGATCAGGTGATGGGAGAGGGAGCTGGGGGGGGGTATGTGGTGAGCTGCAGGGCATGTGACCTGGGTACCCTGCCCCAGCTTTTCAATGTTTTAAGGGAATCTAAAAATGTAACTTTTGAATACAAAGAACCTCTAGTTCCATTCTACCAAGTGGAAAGAATTAGAGGTAGAGACAGTTTTTTCTAGACTGAAACAGGATTTTCCAAGGTTCAGAAAGGAAGATAATTTGGGGGGTTCCAGAGAAATAGACATCTTTATGTGCAGCCCCTCCATGGGCTGGGGGGGAAGGGAGATCGGCTTCAAGGTACTCTAAGGGTCCCTGGTACGGGAATTTTCAGGGAGCAGCCAGTAATCTCAGGGAGCTTTGGTGCAGAATTCCATTTGAAGGGAAGAGAAGAAGTCTGAATGTGAAAGAATAAATAATATGTGTGATATGCCTGTGTAGGTTAATGTTACATAAGAGTTAACATTAACGGCAGTTAAGTAAGCATAACATGGGTTTGAATACTGATATCTTCAATCCAAACTTACCTAAACTCTCAATGTATTACTTCTCATCTTTAAAATGAAAATGATACCTGGGGGGAGGAGCAAGATGGCCAACAGGTACCAGCTTCCAACAGAAGCTCCTGTCCAGAGGGAAGGATAAACTCCAGAAAATACCCAACAAAGTTGAAGACTAGGAGCCCAGCTGAGAGAGAAGAAAGACATCTGCAGGACATCTCTGCTGAGGCAAGTTGCGTCTCCTAGAAAGCAACCTACAGGTACATAATCCATCCCGAAGGAAGGATATCTGACCCCACCCCCCAAGAAAGGTGCGTTTTTCCTCTTTGTCTGCTCCTGTGAGTTTCCTACAGTGGAGCGGTGAACTGAGGACTTATTGTCTCACCCCACATGTGAAAGCTACAGAAAGAGGGGTCTACTCCTCTAGAGGGACCCTGTTGAGACTCTAAACACCCTCTAGCTAGGCAGAAAAATTGAACTAACGCTACAGGACCATTTTGAATTCCCAGTCACCCTTCCCCGCTTGCCTGCAGAGACAGTGAGAGGAGGCCCAAGAGTAGCATCCCCTCACCCACGGGACCAAGCACCCTGTCACGGCCCTGCAGCCGGAGAACTGCTGGAGCTGCGTGTTCCCTCCAGCTGCCACTCAGCCACCGCCCCTGGGCATCCCAGCAGGGAGCGCTGAGGATTATTCAACCTGGGTGTCCTCCTAGGCTGCCACCATTTGGCCGCAACCCCCTGAGCACCCGAGTAGGGCACCCCAGGACTATTTGACCCGCCCACCCCTACGCAGCTACCACTTCCCGGCTGCTCATTGGCACCTGAGTGGTGGAGGACTGTTCTACCCACACGGCGGCTGCTACTTGGCTGCCGCCCCGGGCACCCAATTGGGGCACACTGAGGACAGTTTGAGCTGCAGTTGCTGCCACTTGGCAGCCGCTCCAGGGCACCAAGACTAAGGTGAGGCACGCCCAGGACGGTTTTACCTGTGTGTCCCCTGCATAGCTGGGACTGCTCAGCTGCCAACCCTGGTCACTGGAGCAGGCACGCGGAGGACTGCTCCAATTGTGCGCCCCACTAGGTTGCCGCTTGGCCGCAGCCCTCTGGGCACCCCAGTGGGGTGCCCCAAAACTGTTTGACCCACGGTTCCCCACGCAGCTGCCGCTTTAGGGCTGCCCTGAGGTGCGCACAGGACTGTTTGACCCACGTGTCATCTGTGTAGCCGCTATTGCTCAGCCGCCAACCCCAGTCACCTGAGTCAGGCACGCAGAGGACTGTTTGAACTGTGTGTACCCCTAGGCTGCCGCCGCTTGGCTGTAGTCCCCTGGGCACACAGCAGGGCACCCCAGGACTGTTCAACCTGCACAACCCCAACACAGCTACGCGGCTTTCTCCAGGCACCCAAGTGGCAGAGGACTGTTTGACCTGCGTGGCTACTGCTGCTTGGCCACTGCCCCTAGACACCTGAGGAAAGCACCCCAAGACTGTTTGACCTGCTCGGTCACCGCCCCTGGGCACCTGCGCAGGGAGCGCCCAGGACTGTTTGACCTGTGTGGCTGCCGCTGATTGGGAGCCGCCTCAGGGAACCTGAGAGGGCGCTCCCAGCACTGTTCCATCGCTCATTGCCCGTGGCTACTGCCGCTGGGCCACTGCTCCCCAAGCACCCGAGTGGGACGCCCTGAGGACTGTTTGACCAGTGTGTCCCCCTGCAGCAGCAGCTGTTCCCCCTAGGCTGCCACCACTCAGCTGCAGCCCCCTGGGCACCCAAACTGGGCGCTCCAAGGACTATTCAACCTGTGTGACCCCCACAGCTACC
>NW_003852479.1:5772807-5774089 GCF_000181295.1 Otolemur garnettii
CACTCCCTGCGCACCTGCTGCCTCATGGCTACTCCCAGGCACCCGAGTGGCAGAGGACTATTTGACCCACACGGCTGCCGCCGCTTGGCCACAGGCCCGAGATTCCCAAGTGGGGCACCCCTAAGACTATATGTCCCAGTGAGTCAACACCCCTGAGTACCTGAGCAGGGCAGACCCGGAACTGCTTGACCTGTGCGGCTGCTGCTGATTGGCAGCTGCCCCAGGGAACCTGAGGGGGCACTATCAGCACTGTTTGACCCACAAGTCCCCTGCGAGTGGGGTGCCCTTAGGACTGTTTGACCAGTGCTTCCCCCTGTGGCTGCTGCTGCTTGGCCACTTTACCTGGGGCCCCCCAAGGACTGTTTGACCCCCACCAGACATGCAGAGGACTGTTTGATGAGGGTATATCCTTAGGCTGCTGCCACTTGGCCACAGCCCCCTGGGCACCCGAGCCAGGTGCCCTGAAGACTGTTCGACCTGCGCAGCCCCCTGCAGCAGCTGCCACTTGGCTGCAACGCCCTGGGCACCTGAGAGAGGTACCCTAAAGACTGTTTGACCAGCGCATCTCCCTCCAGTGCCTGCCGCTTGGGTCTTCGCCGGTGGCAGCCACAGGCTGAAGGGTTTTGGGATAGTCTCCAAATGGTGCAAACTCACCATGGGGCGGAATCAGCAGAAAAACTCTGGTAACCAGAACAACCAGAGTGGAACAAGTACCCCAAAGAAGGATGGTGCAGAAGCATTTGAAGATCCCATCCACAAGCTAATGGCTGAGATGTCAGAAATCAAGTTCAGAATTTGGATAGCAAACGAGATTTACAGAATGAAAGAAAAAAGGCAATTAGAATTTCAAGAAATTATTCAAAAGATATCTCAAGAAATCATTCAAAAGATGTCTCAAGAATTCAACGATTTCAAAGATAAAATGAACAAAGAGTTTGAAACACTGAGGCAAGAGGTTGCAGCCCTCAAGGATCTGAAAGATATGGTGGAATCCCTCTGTAACAGAGTGCAACACAGAGAAGAAAGGATCTCTGACACTGAAGACAAAGCTTTTGAAGAAACCCAGGAGAGCAAAGACCAAAAGAAATGGCAATTAAAAACAGATCTTACTCTCAGAGAGCTCTGGGACAATTGGAAGAAAACTAATATTTGCCTTATAGGAATCCCTGAAGGCAATGAAGTTGCTTCACAAAATACAGAGGCTCTTCTTCATGAAATTATGAAAGAGAACTTTCCAGACATGCCAAGAGATTCTGAAATTCAGATAGCAGATAGTTTCAGA
>NW_003852479.1:5777884-5787354 GCF_000181295.1 Otolemur garnettii
AAAAAAAGAAAGGCCGTGATGTGATGGTAATAAAATAAGGGGCAATTAGCAAGAAAAAGAAAAGAAAATGATACCTAATAATACTGGGATCTATCTAATACTACTATGATAATTAAAGATAAATAATATTTATATGCCTGGTCTGTTGAACAAGCAGGACTGAGGAGAAAGAATCCAAAAGCAAATTTATTTATTTATTCTTTTATTTGAGACAGAGTCTCACTATGTCACCCTGGGTAGAGTGCTGTAGTGTCACAGCTCACAGCAACCTCAAACTCTTGGGCTTAAGCAATTATCTTGCCTCAGCCTCCCAAGTAGCTGGGACTACAAGCCCCCACCACAATGCCTGGATATTTTTTGGTTGTAGTTTTCATTGTTGTTTGGCAGGTCCGGGCTGGGTTGGAACCCGCCAGCTCCAGTGTATGTGGCTGGCACCCTAGCTGCTGAGCTACAGGTGAGGAGCCAGAAAGCATCTTTATTTTTATCGTGCATTGTCGTTGTAAAATTTATCCCCTTCTGCTGGTTGGAAATGTAGGCTGCCTGATGAATTTTCTGGTACATTTTAGACATTAAGAAGTTTTTCCAATATTCAAGGTTGCTAACACCATCTCAGTTATGAAAATATTCCGATCTCATATAACAATAAAGAAAATCCAAAATGAAAGTTAGAAATTCCTCTCCCTCTCACCTGGGTCTTCCTCCAGTGGAAGAAAGTGAGAGAGAAGTTGTCCTGTGTTGCCGTAAGGGTCTCACAGAAAAGCGATGTCACAGAGAATAAGCATGCTTATTGAAATTGTGTTTTAAATAAAGGTGACCATCTGCTTGCTCAGAAAAAATGGCAAGCTTCTTTATTTATGGTTGGTTTATATAGGGAATCTTGTGCACGTGCGCACTGGATGTCAATGACTTCAGTAATCCCTTTAAACATCTTATGACCATCCGCCCTGTAAGTAGCTCCTCCCTGGTAATCTGATAATCCACCCAACATACACCTTTAAGAATAACCCTTTCAACATAACCCAGTTTAACATAACTTAATGAAGAACATGTTGTCAGTTATTTCTTTGTTCTTATCTGATGAAGCCTGAGGCTACAGGGGAAAGAGAAGATTTGAATGTCTGTTTTACTGACCATGCCATTTGGAGGCAGTTACTTTGAATCTTTAAGCAAAGCATAGAGAAACTTCTTGGGCATACAGGAATTGTGTGCAAACCTCTGCTTCCATGTAGGCCTTAAGTCACGGGGGTTTTGCTGGAGTCTTTTATAAGGAATTCTCAGGCTAGCTTCTCAAAAGCCTTCCATGAGCCCAGGTTTCATCTGTGCCATTAGATACCTGTATGCATTGGGTAAATTCCTCTTCTCTTGAGGTCCCCTAGCACAATTCCATTCCTGGACCCATCAGCAAGCAACCTTTGTTACTTCCCACAGATCAGGAAAGGTTACTGATGGGTATCTGGCCAGTTTTCCAAAAGGCTTTTTCATTGGCCTTATAAAGTCAACCTTAATTCCTTAACACAGTCTGAAATGCTATTCCATCCAAAGCCTTGGTCATGTTAGGCCCACAACTAACCTGGCCACATGAGATTTTGCCTCAGTTTCTTACAAGTATGCCTGCACAAAGTCTTTTCATTGCTCTCTCTCAATCAGCTTTTTTGGCCAGAGGCATATAGGTGTTTTGCCTATAGTCACATGTCTGGCAGTGTGTGTGATGGTGCTGGTCAAGGTCCCCTGGCTATATTCACATGGGCTTCACAGGCCCACTGGAATTGTCCCAGTGACATGGGTAACGTGGGGCCCCCAGTCACCCTCAACTCCATCCACAGCACACAAGTGCTCTATTGCCTCCTGGCCTCCAACTCTCCACAGTTTCTTAGGAAGGTTTCAAAACAGCTCCCCACTGCCACCTGGGTTATTAAGACCGTTGGAAGTGACAGGGCTGACGAGATTGCAAAAAGACATATTGGACGGCATCTGTGGCTCAAAGGAGTAAGGTGCTGGCTGCATATGCCAGAGGTGGAGGGTTCAAACCCAGCCCTGGCCAAAAACTGTAAAAAAAAAAAAAAAACAAAAAACATATAAGACATATTCACGTAGTTCCAAATTAAGTACCTTATACTACAGATATATGTTAAGCATTTTTTAAAATGAGGTTTTTAATAGAAATTTGCTCATTTGTAACTTATTATTTGTACCTACGTAGTGTCATATGAATTTGTGAAGTACAAATGGGCCAACATAGGACACTTTACCTAAATATCTGTGGGTTTTATGAAGGAGGCATGGAAGACTTTCTGGAGGAGGCAGCATTTTGATTAGGCCTTTAAGGATCAAAAGGGCATTGCCATGATAGGCCCAGATTCAGGAAGAAGGAAGGGCTGGGAAAGCAGAGGCAATGGAAGTGTGTCTGGAGTGGGCGCCGATGGGCACACGGTGTCACAGGTGAGTCTGTGAAGGAGATAAGAGCTAGTGTCTGGAGTTGGTGGCCATGGGCTCACGGTGTCACAGGTGAGTCTGTGCAGGAGATAAGAGCTAATGTCTGGAGTTGGTGGCCATGGGCTCACCATGTCACAGGTACTTTTGTGCAGGAGATAAGAGCTAGTATTGTTTTGAGGATTTATAGAGTACTCCACTTGAGCTTCCTAGTTTATACTTCTCCACTCTGTGGGGCAGCACTCTTATTATTTTCCTAGTTATACACAAGGAAATTAAGCATTATTGTCATGAAGGTGTTTGCCTACCTAGATGCTGGGGTTGGACCTCTGGGTGCCTGGGCTTCAGGAAGTCGTGACTGATTACTACATCACTGTGAGCCTCAGCTGTTAGAAACCGCTATTCCCAGTATACACCCAGAAGTTAGGATGGTCTGGTTAAGAAAAATTTTAATTAGGTATCAGTTTTTTAATTCAGTTTTTACTGAAGCATCCACTCTTCTAATATCCTATCATATTCTTCCTTTTTGTTTTCTACTCCTTACGTTTCTTCTTCCCTTACCAAGTGTGTGTTAATCCAGGGACGGCGTTAGTCCTGGCACAGGCAATGATGGCTGAGACTATGCAGTGTCTGTCCTCCCAGAAGTTATACACTGGCAGGGGGCAGATATCCAAAAAGTATCTGAGAACACACTTGCAAGTGTGATTTTTACCTGAAGAAGTGGAATTTACGGTTATTAAAACTTAAGACTAGAGGTTTTGACATAAAAAACAAATAAGAGGATAATTAACAAGCCAGAAGCAAGTTCTGAAGGCTGAACAGAGTTAACTAGAGAAGCGATCAGAGAGGAGGTCCGGGGCAGCAGAAGCAGCGTACCAAGGAACTCGGGAGAAGAGTGCGATGTGCAGAGGCCAGGATGGTTAGAGCTGAGCACGCAGGGGAGGGCAGCGTGCAGGGCGAGACTTGGGTGGGGGGGGGGTGGTCCCAGGAGACTTGCAGTATGTGTTAGAGTTTGGTCTTTATTTTAAAGGCAGAGGCTCTGACAGAAGCATTTTGAGCATGAGTGGACTGGATGAGACTGGTCTGAGAACATGGCCATGGAGAGCAGACTGGGAGAGAAGGGGGAGGTGGGAGGGAGGTCTGGAGGTTGTGTGGTCAACTCGGTGAGACAGTGGTGGCTGGAACCGGGCGTGGCAGTGACCAGGAGAGATGGGCAGATTCAAAGGTTACTAGAGGGAGAACCCAGCCGACTTGGGGCAGGCTAGATGTGGGACACGAGAAAGGGAAGTGCCATCTAGCAGATAGCGTGTTCTGGACTTGGAGCTGGGCAAGGGCCACTGTGGGAAGCGGCCAGGAATAGTCTGTGGGCTTGTTTGTTTAGGGTGGAGCTAATCGGGGCGGGGAAGTCCATGGATTCTGAGTTGAGGTACCTTTCGGTTCCCCAGGGTTTTTGGAAACGGGGTTTTAGTTTTGACCCTGGATCTCAGTTCCAGCCCACAGCACCTCTAATTTTCCCATTCCTGGCACAGCTCTTCCCGGGTGCAAACACTTGGCCTTCACAGGGTGCGACAGTGGTTGCTGCAGTCCAGAGCCATCTGGAGGATATGCCCTGGGGCCCCTCAGATTTGGCATCCCCCAGCTCCCACAGGTGCCAGAACCAGCTGCCTGGAGCAGGTGAGGGTTGGCTCAGGTGCTTTAGGCTGGTGACTGGACTCAGCCGCTGACCCCTGGGGCCTAGCCTGCTGCCCCGTGCTTCCCCGGGACCGGGCCGTTTGGCTTCAGCAGCACCTCTTCCCACCCTGCCCCTCCTTGACCCGCCCCCACATGGTCGCTGGCTCCACTCCAGCTCCTTTTCTCGCCCCCTAGCCTGGTGCGGTCTCCAGGAACGTCAGGGCCGGGTCTTTAGATCCCAAAGTGAGGCTGCAAGTCTGATGATCGAACACCAGATGGCGCCAAAACACTGTGATCTGAGCGTCAGTCCGCGGCGCCGGCGGGCACTCCAGACCGCGCGTTCCCGATGTCTCACAGCGGAGCCGCAGGTGTAAGCTCAGTGGAGACTAAACGTCATGCTCCAACTTCCCAGAATATGTTGGATTTTTTCAGCTGGTTGTGTGTGTGTGTCAGAGAGAGAGAGGCTTTCACAGAAAAAGGTCTTTTTTTTTTTTCTCTTTAGACTCAGGCTAAAGACTGCGATGGTCATTACAAAATAAGGGACATGAATATTCCCAGGGACGATGCCTTTCTCACTCAGTGTTTGCTTTACTGTCCTATACTCAGTGCTACGGCTTTGTGTGTCACAGAACTTCTTTTTACCAATAATAGAAATACAATAATTTCTTTTATCAAAATGATAATCAATCTAAGTGAAGACAAATCTATACCTGCTAGACAGAAAGTGAAACTACTTTCTCCAATTTTAAAACGTAATTATCATTTTTCTTCCATTTTAAAATTGAATTATCATTGATACGGCAAAAGAGTGTGGATAACCATGTACATTGTTTTAAAAAAAATACCATTTTTGTATTACGTTTGAACTAAGGAAGACATAGGGTTTTTTTGTCCAGTCAACGTAATTAACTGTTGATTATGTTGATAATACAGTTTAAGAAACTCTGAATGTTTTCAAAACTTTAGCAATTATTCAATGATTATAAAAATGCCATCCACCACTGAAGAACGGACAGATTCTGTGTCTAGGACACTTTCGATGAGCTACTGAAACAACTCTGGGACTGTCTTCTTCTATGCTTTATGCTAATAAAACAAGGGTTTTCTTACAAAAAAACACTTTATAAATTAACACTTTTTACTGCATAACTGGGTATACATTTATAAAATTTGATCAACATTTCAGGCCACGGAAATTCCATAAGGAGTTGTTCCCTCAAATTTAGAGATCTGATTTTAAGGACTTTGCCAGGATTTCAGAATATGGATAAAGAGATAGGAGATATTAACTTTTATCGTTTTTCTTTTCCTTTGGAGGCGAAAAAAATGGTCTGTGAATAAATGTGTGGCATGAAGTAGATTTTAAAAATGAAGCCGTATTAAAAACCATTTGATGTTATCCCATGGCACGCACAGTCTTATAATATTTTGTGTGCACACACTTTGGTAATCTTTGCCAGCAACTGTAGCTTCCCCATACAATACGTGAATGTTTCTTGTTTCGTAATGGTGTGTGTGCATGGGGAGGGGTGCTGTATTTTGCACAGAATAGAGGATGTCTTGCTCTGGGGCTTGGATAAACGGTCTGTCTGCTTTCCGACCCCTGGGGAGTCATATGAATGTCCACAGTTTGCAAAGTGCTTTGGGATCACTTAAGCTAAAAGATGCTATCTATTGTGAAGCCATCTCATTTTATTCCCAAGGGAATTTCATCATTTTGTATTTATGAAAACTGTCAGTGTGTCTTTCTCAAAATGCAATTATCTGAAAGAAGCAGACCAACAAAGAGTAGACCCCTGTCTTCAGAGTCGTTTTATTAAGAGTAAATTAGACTGGAAAAAATGATAGTCAAAACTGCGTTTTCAATAGATTGCTGTCTAAAATGCATTTGCAATAGATTGCTGTCAGGCTTACTACCTGTCAAACAGAGAGGCCTCAAGTTTCGTAGTGACATATGGATTAGCCCAGTCTTCCCCGCAGCGCGAAAACAAAAGACAATTGGTGATGCATGGGGCCGACTCATCTTAAAACAGAGATATCAACAAAAGAATATGACAGCGTGAAAAGGCAGAGTGCAGGCTGCTGTCCACGTTTGCAAAGAGATTCTGTCTGAATCCATAACTTCAATACACTGAGACAGGAAAAAGGAAAAATACACACATTAAGTGTAATTGTTCACTGGGTTCTTCACTGTAGCAAATGCTGAGTTTCGTTCTCTGAGTGGGGCACAGGACGAAACAATGGGTACAGATAGGAGCAGTTATAAGAAGTTATTAAGACCATATGGAATTAAAGTTATTTGATTTTTTAAAACACCATCCATTTTAGAGATTTGAGTGTTCAATTTTCTCATCTACTAATCAATTCGGAGAAAAAAAGCTTGGAGTCACAAAAGAACCTCGAGAGCAAACACTTTTCCAGGCTGCAGCTTTAAGCTGAACTGTGAGGTCGTCCAGTTCAGGGTTTGTTCAGGAGAGAAGTGCATATCAAAGTGGAAGAGAGCCAGACAGCTCTGCTTAGGGCTGGGAAAGTACGTGTGGATTTTTTTTTTTTTTTTAACATCCCATGTGAACAATTACACAGAGTACTTGTCTGACTAGCAACTTTCAATTAAATAGAAATGAAAGTTACTCTAATAGCCATTCTAATCCATACATCCTAAGGGATTCAACCAACAAGTATTAATATAATAACACAATGCAAGTTAGTGAAGGAAATGGAGCACTGAATTACAGAAACTGCTGGGTTTCTATGTGACTAGATGCTATAAAGCCCAAGTAAATCCTTTTGAAGTTACTCAGCACCCACTGAAGAGCCGTGTGGAGCTCCTAGTAAGAGTTCGGGGAAGGGCAGCTTTGGGGTGCCCAGAGGAATGTGCCTGAGTCAGCACCGGCTGTTGTGTCCCACCAGCACCCTGTGATGGCTTCCTTCCTGCAGACAGGGCTGGCTCTGCAAAGGAATGGGGGGTTCCCTACGGAGGAGCATTTAAGGGGACCTGAATGGCCCATCGAGCCTCTCAGTACCTGAAGTTCTTGTGGTGAGTCACGTCTTAGAGGACCATTGGAAATGTGTTAAATTTTCATGAATCTTTTATAAAAAGAGGGAGGCATATTTTCTGGTTAACATATTAAGAAAGTTTAGTGTATTTATGTCCTACAGTTTTAAAAAATAGGACAAATGAGATTTGGGGTGGCCTTTGGCTGTACCAAGGATGTACATAGGAGATACCAGAAGTCATGCAGGTTCAGAGGGGGCTGGGGATATTAGAATTCAGTAGGAAATTAGCAAAATAATCATCATAATAAGGGACATCAGTGAGAGCATTTCCCAGACTTTCAACTTTTGCCTTAAGTAGGGTTCTGTTTGGAGAATTTAGCCAATTGATCCCTGCTTTAGTACCACACAGGGTTAAGTATGCACAGAAAATTGCCTAGGGGTAGTGCAAACCCATTCACTTTTTATCACTTCACACTGGTGTTTTCATGCTCTTTGCTTTCTCTATTGATTATACTTCTTGTCAATAAGTGTCTCTCTATTCCAAGAGCCCATCTGAATTAACTTTGATTTACTATTTCTTGGGCATAAACTCACACCTCTGAAACTTCATCTTCTGGTATAATTTTTGCTGGTTTTGTTGCTATTAGATTTGATCTTGTTGTTGTACCAATGCGGTTGGTGACCCTGTGTCTCAACACTGGGTCAGATAAAACCCTGTTCAATGCATGAAACAGAGCACAGTTGACCATTCAAGGAAAGTTCCTTTTGTTCTTATAGAAAGTAGCTGAGGGCTCAGCCCTGCAGGGCTGTCACAGTGGCTCTTGCTGTCGTCAGAGCCTGAGGTCTTCTTTCCTTTGGCTTCTCTCTGTTTGGGCACCTGACTTTCACCCAGTCATCGCAAGGATCCAAGACGCTTGTGCTCTGCGTTCCCTGAGCATTGCAGATGGAAGGGCAGGGCCACAGGGAGAAAGGGAGGCCTTCTCAGCAGGAAGACAGAGCTCGGCCAGACATCCCCAGCGTCCGCTGCCCACATCATTAGCCAGGACTGTGTCTGACGACCACTCTACCTTAACAGTACTTGGAAATTAAAAAAAAAAAAATCAGCACATTGTACCCCACATATGTGTGAATATATTCCTGATCTATGTGTATTTGACTTAATAAAATAAATTAAATAAAAAAAAAAGAAAATCAAGCTGGGGGAAGAGGAGAGAGGGGATGGCTAAATTCACACCTATTGGGTATGGTTACACACGGGCTGAAGGGCACACTTACAACTTTGTCTTAATCTGTACAAAAACAAAGTATGTAAACAAAATATGTGTACCCTGCTAGCAATCTGAAATACATTAATTTTATTTAAAAGGTAGTTGGAGATATAGTTGTCAGCTGGTCACAAAACCGACGTTCTGTTTGTATGGAAGAGACTAGGTATCTGTAGATAACTGCCAAACTGTCTCACACTGACATTTCCAAGTGTGCACAAGAGTAGAATAGGAAAAAGTATTCTTAAAAATTCAATATTTAACTGACCAGGGTTCAAAAACATATTGGAAGGAAATGTAGACCAAGAGAAGGATGGTTGAAAACTCTGCTTGGGGAAGAGGGGAGGTTGGTGTGGACCCACAGGCACTAAACATGCTGTTTGTTTTTTCTTTAAGCATTTGAGGTTGATATGTATGAAGTGAGGGAGAAGAGGCTGAAGAGAGAGAGGAGAGAAAAGGAATCACTGCTGGCCCTTCATTACGTCAGACAGAAAGATGAGCTGGGACTTTCCCTGTCTGCTCCAGCCCAGATGTGACAAGGCAGCTCCTGCTTTGTGGCTCCTGTCACCTGTGTGACTCGGCCCAGTTTCTTTCCTTCTCCCTCAGGTCTGTGGAATCCAGACAGTAACTATTCCTGTGTTATTGGCCTGCAGGGTTCAATGGTATCGTGCCCACCACACAGCAATCCGTCAAAATATGTTGAGTCTCAGCAGCACCAGGAAAGAGTCACTGATCCCGTGACTGCTAAACTGAGAACCGTTTCCTTGATTCCGGTCCCACATTCACAGTTCCTCTGTGTGTTCGTGAACACATCATTTAACCAGTATTTTTTCATCAGTGAATTGAATGTTTAATGCTGACTCCATGGGTGGCTTGTAGAAGCAAATGAAGGGTTATGTAAAGAGATTTTAAATAGGGCAGGGTTACATCTGAGTGGAGATACTACTGTTGCTTTAGTATCTGTACTCCCCTCTCCTCCCAGACTTTATTATCTGTACTCCCCTCTCCTCCCAGACTTTATTATCTGTACTCCCCTCCCCCCTCCTAGACTTTATTATCTGTACTCCCCTCCCCTCCTAGACTTTATTATCTGTACTCCCCTCCCCC
>NW_003852479.1:5788307-5792660 GCF_000181295.1 Otolemur garnettii
TCCTAGACTTTATTATCTGTACTTCTCTCCCCTCCCCTCCTAGACTTTATTATCTGTACTCCACTCCCCCTCCTAGACTTTATTATCTGTACTCCCCTTTCCCATCCTAGACTTTATTATCTGTACTCCCCTCCCCTTTCCCATTCTCTACTTTGTTCTTTCCTGCATTCCACTGACTCCCTCAGATAAAATTAGGAGAAAATGGAACAGATAATATTTGCTATCTTTTTAAAAGTCACAGTTCACAAGTCTGAAAGCTATTCCTTTGTCTGCAGCCACTCTCATTCAAATATCTACCTGCAAGGAACTGAGCCATGAGCTGAGTGTTCCTTGTGATGTTAGCTCAGAGGGAAAAGCCGTGTCTCTGAGACAACATATTGTTCCGATGTGATTCTGAGTGCTCCTTTTCAACTTTGAAAAGTTTCAAAATTATCTACTTCATATTAAACAATTTCCAGTGGAACAGTCTCAGTTTGGAGACTCCAGAGGACAACAGTGCAGGTGACTTGCCTTGGACAGTGGGCATCCTCAGTGTGCCCATCAGCCCCGCCACAGCCCTGGGGCAGTTCCCCCTGCAGTTTGCCTTATAGGCACCCCAGTTCCCACATACACTGTCTGCTTTCATCACTGTTAGCGCTCTCCAGTACGTTATAAAGGAACGGTTTGGGTAGGAAATTCCTAATTTGTAGAGCTTAGGTAGATTCCAACACGTTCCTTCTACGCCTCCCACATAATTTTCTATTTGCTCAATATTTCGAATTTCTAGTCCAATTTTCCATAATTTTACTTAAGGGACACTTAGTGCTTGATAACAGCTCTTTCCAAATTGATGTATCAGAGTTCTGCTTTTTTACCATTAATTCTAAACCTTTAAACTGAGACTGAGTAATGGCTGGCATTTTTTTTTTTTTTATAATGTATTAAAAATGAGAGTTCTTTATGTCAGGGGTTAGCTCTTCTGTTTATTCCTTTTTTTCTGCTCTTCTCTCTTGCTCCCCTGTAAACAGGGTGCTGGTCTCACCCAGTTGTCAGTCAGCATTCGGCCAAGCGTGTGGGTGCCGTCCCTTGACATGGCCAAAGGGTTTGTGTCTCTCAAGGAGATGGGACTAGGGGATTCAGCTGATCAGATGCCAAGGAAATAGTTTGCAATCAGGAAATCCGCTAGAGATTTACGTATGAATAGGAAGGCCAATATACTAATTTATGATACAAAATATTTCTTATCATGACCAGAATATTTATTACTAATTACCCCAGAATTAGCAGACCCAGCAGTAACTTTTATGGGATGGGGCAGGAACATCTGGTATATACCACCATGTTTACAGATCATAAATTAATGTTTTGTTGATTAAAATATGTTCTGTCTTTCCACCTTGACAAACATGCCTTCATTGTTATCTAGAGGGCCAGTTAGAATCAGAATTTTCAGCTTTTCTTGGGAGGAGCAGTGAACCAGGTGCCCCAGCCTCTAGGCTTATGCTCTTCAGCCCTCAGACCATCACATGCTCCTGCTCAGCTCTGCCAAGGGTCTCACTCTCATGCTGTGAGCATTCCAGGCTGCATAAATGTGAGCTCAGTCCATACTAAGAGCAAACAGTCCCCCACTGGCGACTCTCCTGCCTGCCTTTGGGAGGTGAGATCCGGAGAACAGCTGGTACAGACACTTGAGGCAAACTCTTGGAGACCTGTAGAGTCCTGGGCACCTGGTGCATGATGCTGGAAGGGGGTGCATCTTAGAAGGATACAGGGAGTCAGAGAAGGGCCAGAGTGGGGCTCTGGAGTACAGGGCTCAGGGCGGGGTCTCCTCCCCAAGTTCTAAACATCCTGTCCAGGATGTTATATCATTACCGGAGAACAGCTTGGAGAAGCAAGGTATTCAATGAGAGGTAAAACGCCTTTGGGGCTTTTTTCTGAGGCCACAAAAAAGCCAGATCAACTTTTCAACTTTACAAATCAATCACCTCTCTGATGAACACAATGTGCGTGACTGTCTAAGTCTCTCTCGTCCCGCCTTCACTTCCTTCCTGACCTAGAGGACTAGACACACAGTTGAATTCTTGTTTCCAGAAAGAGAGAGGAAAATTAATTACTTTTGGTCAAACAAATTTTAAGTGTGCAGTTATGAAATGCCCTGAGTCACCTTGTCTGGATTTGGAGTTCTCTCAACTCCTATCTGCTCTTAGGCATTTCCTAGGTTTAGCTGTTTGTTTGGTCAGTTAGGTGAGATTTAAATAATTCCTAGGAGTCATTAAAAATATTTCACTGGCTACCAAAATTCTTAATATCAAGGCCTCCCAGTGTCCTTATCTAAATACTTAGTATAAATTCTACACTGGCACTACATAGACATCTCGAGTTCATCACAGAACCAGTCTGCACCAGGGTTCTCAAACTCTGACAAGCATTGGCATCCCCTGATTTCTGGCCCTCCCCTTTATCTTCTTGTTCAGTACATCTGAGAGGGAGTGGGGGATGTGAATTTGCATCTCTAACAAATTCCCAGGTGTGAGTGATGTTGCTGGACTGGGGAACACACACAGAAAGCCCCTGTCCTTCATGTGTGCGGCCCACTTTCTCTCCTGGCTCTCTCCTCAGAACAGCCTAACCTACCTCCCACCCTGACAACCCCGGCTCTAACCAGATCACTCACACTGAGGACTCTAACCAGATCACTCACACTGAGGGCTCTAACCAGATCACTCACACTGAGGGCTCTAACCAGATCACTCACACTGAGGGCTCTAACCAGATCACTCACACTGAGGGCTCTAACCAGATCACTCACACTGAGGGCTCTAACCAGATCACTCACACCCAGGGCTCTAACCAGAGTCACTCACACTCTCCTAATGGCTCAATCTAATGCCACTTCTCACATCCATTAGACTCTTTGGAAGTGTTGGGTGCTTTTGATGTGGGTGGTCACTATTTCTATACCCCCTTTTCTTTGAGTTTAGATAATAACTACTTTCTGGATCTGCTACTCTGGATGCCTTTCTTCTTGTGCCCTCCCCCCCGGGAGGCCCCGTGCACTCATCTCTCCTGAGTGCTGCCTGGTGTCCCTCTCTGAGGAAGCCATTCCTTTTCTTCTCCCAGAAGTGTGGACGACCTTTCTGCTGTCTGCTGCTTTCTCTGTGTGTGTTGTTCCCCCTGCAGACCCTGTCGCTGGACTTGCTCCCAGCCAGCAGGGAGAATCTTGACCAGTGCTTGTTTTGTTCTCCCAGGTACTGATGGGCAGTGGGTGTGAGGACTCTCTGGGCACCAGCCCCCTCCCATCTCTGGGGACCCAGAAGAGACATGTGGGTGTGAGGCACAGCAGGGTGGAAGCCAAGTTTCTGAGGCTGGGAGGGCACCTGACAAGTGCGGGCCTCTCATGAAGGGACGCTGTCGCCTGCAGATGTGACTGCTGGTAGGTGAAGCTGCGGGTGCTCTCGGAAACAGGGAACGTTTCTCAGGCCGGGTGGTCTGGGAATGAAAAGCCGGCTCCTCTTCAGCAACTGGTGCCTGGATGCCAGCATGATTGCCTTTGCTGGAGATATTTTCTTGTTCCTTATGGCTAACAGGTGTGGCCCTTATTTCCCTTTCCCATTCAACTCTCTCCCCTCCTTCTCAGTCCTCTGTCATCCATCCTCCCTGCTTCAGAGAGGGAGGATCTGCCAAGCAAGTGTGTTATCCATTATAGAAGTTCACTATGTCCTCAAGCTTAAATCTCTGGAGGAGAAGATGAGAGAAAGGTGGATGCCCCCTCCCTGGTCTTTGCTTTACCTGATTGCCTTGGTCTCCTGGGTAATGTGCCCAGTGTGGAGCAGATGCAACTGGGCACTGAGAGGTGAAGGTGGACTATGTGTAAAGAAGGAAAATACATTGGTGATTGTGTCAGAACACAAGCTGGGATTTAATTCATTCTGCAGCTGGGGAATGTGACTGTAACCACTGTGTGGCCAGGAACTTGGCACTGTCCTCTGTGCAGCTGCCTTGACTATCATCTGCATGTCTGTCAGGATTACCAGGGCATCAGCAGGTATCATCACTTGATGGAAAATGAGAGCCTGTTGCCAACATCTTTGAAGAATTGCAAAGAGTGCACAATCGCCAAGCACAATGTGCCCTGGGGGCCTTAACTCAGTAGGTCTGCAAAGAGCCTCTCGAGTGCTCATTCCTACCCTCCTCCAAAGGCCCCTTTCTCCATAAAATTCAGGGTCAGCAGCAGCATCAGGAATGCCAGAAGCAGCCACATATGTGCAAGTCAAGTTTCTCCCCATCTGCTTTCTCCTCAGGGAAAAATCTAAGCTAAAATGATTTTCTAAAGGAGGAGGTGCAGCTGCTGCCACCCCCACCCCGTACAGTCAC
>NW_003852479.1:5792726-5806491 GCF_000181295.1 Otolemur garnettii
AAAACCCGCCACCGAAGCCCCTTTTCTTTCCCCTAAGCTCTGGTTTCTTTTGGGCACGTTTTGAATGGCAGGGATGATTCATGTTGCTGCCCGGATACTGGCTGCCCAGCACCTCCTTCACAGCTCTGGCCCCCACCCCTTTGCTTCTGGCCCTGGGAGCCAGGGAGACAGGACTATTTCTATCACAAGCGTCTGTGCTTCCGATCAAGCTGGTGTTTTAGGCCAATCTTAACATGAGGAAGAAACACTTCATGTGTCTCTGAAGTCGTGCTGTCGCTTGGACAACAGGTGGGGAGCAGGTGCTGGAGGCCGAGGCGGGAGCTCTGGGCACAGAGCTATTGCTGACTCTGAGAGCCCCAGTGTCATTCAGGGGGCTTGGGAGGGGAAAACATGGACAAATAAGGCAAATCTTCATGTCTCTCTCTCCAGAAAGAAAATGATATCTAGATGGAATCACTTTTTATTTCTCTTGCTCTGAAAATATGACTGGCTTAGTGATCAATTTTTTTTTTTACTTTTTTTTTTTTAACTTTAGTTGATTCATCCATTTGGAGGCTCTGGTGTTTCAGAAGACTTCCAACCTTAAAAATTGAAATTTTATATGAATAACTCTTAGTGTCTCATATTTCTGTTATATAATTTCATTTTTGCAAGGAAAAAAATGTAATTCTAAATTCATTGGTTTAAAGGTAGGTCCTAGGCATTTATATTATTTCAGTCCTCTCAAGGTGATTCTTTTGACAACTTATAGATAAATCTACTTTTTGGCATCTTGCTCCATTCTGTATCAGTAGACAGTTGGCATCTTGCATTTAGTTTACAATTTATTTTTAGGACAGGGATACATTGAAATTGGAATATGGTGTGAAATGAATTGTTTGCATGGTAATTAATGACACTACATTTTACATTTGAATGATCCTTTACAGCATCTTCTGTGTTATCTCATTTGCTCCTCAAAACCATTCCACATGACCAATGTGCTGGCATTGTGAAAAAATGGGTGAGTTTCCTGGAATGATGAATGAGGAATATTATCAATAAAGTGGCTTTTCTGTCTTCACCCAAAGGTCAGAGTCAGGGGTGTGAAGCAGGGAACACATCCAACACACATGAAGAAGTTTGCCCCTGCCCCTTCCACCATGTGAGTGGGAAGGAGGAAATGCCAGGGAGTGAGGGTCACCCTGGTCATACCCTGTACACTTCCTCTGAAAACCCCATGGGGCATATGGCAGAGTCATTTTGAGAGGAACCTGAAAGCAGAGGTGTCTGTGGGCCTGTCATCAGAATAGAGGGGGGGAGTGAAAGTGGGAACAGTCATGATCGTGCAAAAGGATGCAGATGTTTTCCAGGCCCCCTGGAAACAGAAGGCAGCAGAAGGGAGCTTTGCTGAGAGCCACTGGTATTGCTCTGAGGCTGCAGGGCAGGGAACAAGGATGACACCCGGGGGTTCTGCAGAATCAGCCAGGGCCGAGGTGGGTGGGCCACACCACCAGGGGAGGGCAACTCCACATCTGCTTTTGTTCTTCTTTAAACTCAAGGAAAAGGCCAGTGCAGAGACTCATACACATAATCCAAGCACTCTGGGAGGTTGAGGCAGGAGGATTGCATTAGCACAAAAGATTGAGACTGCTATGAGCTATGACACCACAAAGGAAGGTCTACTTTAGCTCTTTGAGGATTCTCTATACCTCTTTCCAAAGAGATTGCATTGGTTTGCAATATTATACAAACTTTTTGAGTTTGTCACTTTACTGAGGGTGACAAAGTTAGACTCTGTCTTAATAAAATAAAAATAAACAGAATCATGGAAACTACTCAGACTACTGGATTATCTAATCACTTTATCCTTATCAAAACTTACCTAATTTATGTCTCTATTGTCTAGATACTGGTAGAGATTAGGTGACAGCTGAATGATTTAATGTGGCTGATTGAAATTGAGAGAGGTGTACTAGAAACATTTTGTCATCACCCAGACCCAATCCAGTTCTAATGCTTTCCAGTTAGGTCTCCTCAGACAAGTCACTTAGCATCTTGCAGTTGCAAATTCTGTCTGCACCACACACTTGCATCTAGCTTTAAGAGGTGTTGTGAGAATTAACTATATAACTCTGCTTATCAGTTTTGTTATCTTTGGGTCCTGGGGTAGCAGCAATGAATAGAAAAACTCCCCTGCCTAAAATAGGTCCTAATCCATAGTAAGCACAAATTATGCAACTAGTGAATCAATTGAATGAATGGCTGAGTTAGGAAGCTTTTAGTTACAAGTGGCATGAATTCCAACTCAAACTCTCTTCACAGAATCTCTTACCAAGAGGATGAGATGAATGGCCAACAAACACATGAAAAAATTTTCATCATCCTTAATCATCAGAGAAATAAAAATCAAAACCACTCAGAGTTATCACCTATCACCTATCAACCCCATTGAGAATAGTCCCCATCACAGAGTCCCAAAGCTGCAGGTGCTAGAGTGGATGTGGAGGGAGGGGAACACTGATACACTGCTAGTGGGACAGCACACTAATAGTCTCTTTGGAAAGAAGTATGAAAAATTCTCCAAGAGCTAAAGTAGATCTTCCATTTGATCCCACAATCCCATTACTAGTTACCTACTCAAAAGAAAAATAAAATCATTTTATCATAAAAACGTTTGCACTCAAATGTTTACAGCAGCTCAATTTGCAATTCCAAAGATGTAGATACAACCTATCAACCCATGAATGGATTAATAAACTGTGGTATAGGTATACCATAGAATACTATTCAGCCATGAAAAGATGGAGACTTTATATGTTTTCTGTTTACTTGGGTAGATTTGGAGAACATTCTCCAAAGTATCTAAAGAATGGAAAAGCAAGCATAACATGTACTCAGCACTAATCTGAGAATAGTAGATCAACAATTAGAGGCCCAAATGAGAGAAAAATGCAATTAAATTCAAGAAAGGGTGAGGAAGGTGGTGTTTGGTAAGTTCCCAGCAACTGGGTACAATGTAGGGGTACATGACAGGCTTCTTGGGTGAAGGGCTTAGCTACAACTTGGACTTTATCTTACAAACAATGGAACCTAATCATATGTACTCTCATGTTAATCTGAAATTTAATAACAGAAGAAGAAATATATTGGATAATGTAATTGAGAAAGCCCACATGCTTGACAATGATCAAGTGTGGTTGAATCAATGGCTCTATTTCTTTGTAATTCTCTCAACTTGACCTTCCTTCCTGTGCTCACTTCTTCCTCACACCAGCACTGAGATGGCTGTAAGAATTTTAGGCCTTATAATGCACAAAGAAACTTCAGAGAGAAAGAGGCCATTTGGGGTAGTTCTGTCTTTGAAATAAGGAAATGTCTTCCAGCACTCTCTCATTTGACCACATTATAATGCCTGCTTGTGAACCAGCATCTCCAGCCTGAGGAATGTCTTTCCCTGGATGGTCCTAAGATAATTTACTAAGATAATTACTTGCAAGGACAGAGGAATGACTTTAGAACAATTATTCTCTAAAGTTAGTAGTGGGGTCAGCTCTGCTGAAAGCACACATAGACACCTGAACCTCCATGAAGGAGCCACAACATGAAAGACTGAGAATTCTCCAAGAGGGGACTTCCCGAACAACCCAGGGCTGAGAAATTAACAGAGTTTCTGTGAAAAAGTTTGCCGAGACCCAGAGAGACAGACTCTATATGAGTATGTAGAAAAGCAGATAGGTGCTGCCCTGAACCAAACTCTCAAGAGCTTTTTATTTAAGATTTTAGGGTATGTGTTTCTAGAATAAAGAAGTAAAGAGTTAATAGTGTCATGACTGAATCACACAAGTGGTCTTTGATTATGAAAAAGGTCATCAGGGTGGAGGCACTAAATCATAGAATAATTCTCAAGAGAGAACTAAGTAGGTAACAAAGTTGACGTAGGGGCTGGGAGGAAAGGTTACAGATGCAGCTTTCAGGCTGGATTGTTTCCACTCCAGGGTAATTTTTAATCCCTTTCTAACTCTGCTGATATCTTTTCTCTGTTAAACTGCTGAATTATCTTCAGATGTCCCCACACTAGTTTTCTATCTATGTGGGTGAACATTCTGACCCCTCCTTGCCGCAGCAGCAGGTGTGCTGAGCAGCTGGGGGCTGAGGCCCAGGGCCATTCCCATGAGTCCTCTGTAATATCCACTTGCAGTATATTTCTACCCACATAAACCCAAGTTAGTTTCTTTTTCTTTTGAAAAAATAAAATGAATGTTGGGGTATAGTGGGGTACAGTGCAACCAACCACTAATATTTACCACATATGTAAGTACTGGTCACCATAACTGACATGTGCTGAGTTCTCAAGCAATGCACCATTTCTCTTATAAGCAGGACTTGTGTGAGGACTCAGAGGAAGTGAGCATGTTTTTAAGTGGTGGACAGTCAGTATGTTGGTGGGATGGGGGAGAGTTCATCAGTCAGTGTCCCAACAGCAAACACACAGCATACTCAAATGGTGGAGAATTGTGATAAAATAACTTTTTACAAAAGCAAAGTGAACCAAACAGAAACAGGGAAGTTTTGCAGTACTGGTCATTAGAGGCAAGTCATTACGTCCAGGCCAGAAGGAGCAAAGAGGGGGGCTAAAAAGCCTGGGGAGAATAGACATCACATGGTCTCCACAGTGGGTGGGATGGGAGAACATCTGGGATGTCTGGAAAGATTTTGGATTGTCGTGACTGAAAGGGATGTTGTTGGAACATAGCAGGTTGAGGTCAGGGACACTGTTAAACACTCACATACAATGAAGAATTAACAGTGTCAAGGTTGAGAGAAGTTCTATTAACAGAAGTGTCCTGAGAACAGGGGGCTGCTGAGAGTGTAGCCTGGCATGTCACCAGAGGCAACTGATGTGGAGAAGGAGTTGGGGCTGGAGAACCCCTCCCCGGGCTGCCTTTATCCCAATGGCTTCCATGGGCAACCCAGCCTGAAGCTGGAGAGACAGAATCCCCCGAGACAGACCAGAAATGTTCACCTGGGGCACAGATAGGGCAGATGAGGGTGGCAGACACAGAGGGCAAATAAAAGCCATCCATTGTAGAGGTCAGGAGTGGGATATGGGTTGAAAACCACTAAACACGGTTCGTTTCTTATGGTTCAATCTACTGATGGAATCGGAAAGCTGCAGGCAAGACACCATGAAAGGGAGGGTTTAAACCCTTGATTCTGAGTTCTCATTACCCTCACAGAGCACTGCAGTGTTCTGAGATGTGAGATGAATGAATGTCTCCCAGAGCAGTTTCCATGGAACACTAATCTCCCCGGTGTTTACAGGTTGTGGGTGGGGCATGAAGTTGCTTCAATCCAAATAGTTTTGGAAATGCTGCATTAAATATTGTGAGAAAGGACAAATCAGAGAATTTTATATCCTAATGTTCATGTAAATTTCCCAGAGAGGATTTTCAACTGACCTATTTGATTCAGTGAAGAAACTACACATAAATTATCCCACAAACTTGTATTCCAAGAAATATTGCCATTTATCTTGCTGAAAAAGATGGATTTTGTGTCTAGAAGAAGAAACAGAGAAGGGTATTCCTAAGGTGGAGGAACGTACAGACATTAATTTTAGTAACTGTGGGGGCATCAGAGACCCTCAGAGAGCAGTCGGTGCTTCTTTTAGGTTGGCCAGTGTCCTCTCTGATCCTGGTGCTGGTGAAACCCTATCAGATATTGGAGACAAAGTTGATTACAGACGGTTCTATCATGTGACTTTTATCCCTTTAGTTTTGGATAGGAATTAATAATTTACTTTCATTTAATTGATAAAATACACACATTGAAGGCAACCTTTTCTTCCATTTCTGAGGCCTCATAGTAGCAGGTAAATGGGCAGATGGTCCATTAGTTCCATCCTCTATTACGGTCAAAGTCTTATGGGTAACAGAAGGTTTTGAAGGACTGAGGGGCCTCTGCAGGTGCTCATGGTTGAGACTTTTTACATTTCCAAATCCACCTAAATAGATATTAACATAAAAGGAACTCCTCGATTCAGATAAAGGAAAAATGAAGTTGTTTTGGCTTTGAGTGAGATTTGATTCAGGGGATCCAATGATGTCATTAATACTTGATTTTGCCCTTTTTCTTTGCTCAGCCTTCAGCTTTTTAGCTTTACAAGTTGGTCCCTGCAGTTCCAGTCACAACATCCTTAGGTCTGATACTCCCAGCAGCCCAATGTACCCTTGTGTCCCACTGACTCTGGCTGGATCATGTGACAATGGTGCCATGTGACTGTTGCCAGAGGGACTCCACGCTCTGATTGCCCAAGGCTGACCACATGCCCCGGGCTGGAACCAGGGCTGGGGGCAGCTCCATCTAAGGTGCTTGGTAGAAAGAGGGAAGGAAGAAAACAGCAGCTGGACTGCCCAGGATGGGAGGTGGAAGGTTAACACAATGAAGGCATCATGACCGCTTTCCTTCCTGAGGCTAGCTTACCACTTTCCAAATCTAGAAAGGAGGGCAGTCTCACCTGTTATTATACAGAGGCACAGAGGAGGAAATTAGGGGGCAGAGAAACTAAGTGGTTTTACTAAGCTATAGTTTAGGAACCAAAGATGATTAATTTTAGTTGGGATTCTGCTGTATTTAACATCCTATGTTCAACCTAACAAGACCCATTCTGTGCAAGGCCCCTCGGTCAAAGGGAAGACAGTAAAAACACGTGGCAAAGAAGTTGTTACTAAGCAGAAATATCACATGATGCTGGATGTAAGCTGGTTACTGCCAGCATCATAATTGGAAGACACCTTCCCAATTCTTTATCCTGACTTTGAGTTGACAGTGGTCTCATTGCCCCAGCCTCAAACATTCAGCAGCATCTTCCTTTATGCTGATAAATGCCTGAGACGTACCTCGGGCCCCGAGGGGTCCCTATATCTCCTTGATGTATTGATTTTATATCCTTTAGATACGTATTTAATAGTGGAATTGCTGAATCAATTGGTAGTTTATTTTGATGTTTTGGAGGACCTCCTATTCCCAAATTTAACTATCATCAAAACCTAGAATCCCCCTTGGCTGGGTATGGTCACTCATACCTGTAACCCTAGCATTTTTAGAGGCTGAGGCAGCCAGGTGGGAGGGTCACTTGAGGCCAGGAGTTTAAAGTCAGCCCCAGCTGCAAAGCAAGACTTCCTCTCTACAAAAAAAAAAAGTAAAAAACCACTTATCCAGGCATAGTGACCCACACCAAGAGTCACAGTTACCTTCGAGGCTGATGCAGGAGGGTTACTTCTGATCCAGGAGTTTGAGGCAGCAGTAAACTCTGACAGTGCCACTGTATCCCAGCCTGGGCAACAGGGGGAGACCCTGTCTCAAAAAAAAAGAAAAAAGAAAGAAAGAAAGAAAGAAAAAAATCTTGAATCCCTTTCAAGTATAATGGCAATTTTTTAAAAATGTAAAGCCTTGAAATTCTTTTAAACAAGGGAAGTAGACAGCTATCCCAGGCACTGTGGAAAGTCACTGTAATTGGAAGTATATTTCTTATAGACAAAGGTGATAAATACTGGTGAGCAGAACTAGACCATAATTGTCAACCAGTCTCCTCAACCATGTGAAATTATAAGAACACATTATGTCATTATGTCACGGCTGCCTTCTCTAACAGATGTAGGGGTACAGTAAAGCCATTTTCTGTGGGAGCACATGAAGCTAAACTGCCATGTCTTAGCGTGGGGTACTGCACCCCTACAAACACATATGCATAATCTCTATAATTTTACATGATCAAAATGGCCCTCTGAGTGCCCCTCGGCCTCCCTATTTCAGATCTGGTGGGCTTATCTACCTCTCCCTGTCTGGGAGAGAGAGAGGGAAAAAAAACTTCTACACAAACTTTTGCCACTCCGGCCTATCAGTAGGGTTCAAGAACATTAGATGGGTTTTCATTTTCTTTTTTCCTAGTTATGAATTGTTTTTGTCTTTAAGTGGGATGCAGCTAACTTTCGCCCAGTTTATTCTAGATGGTGGGCACTAATCATCTGAATTGTCATTCGACAGGAGTTAATTACAGACAAAAATGTAAACAAAAAAATATTTTCAATGCTCATTTTCTTCTGTTGCTCATTTTTCTGAAGGCCTTCATCTTATTGTACAATACATTCCAGTTCAGAATGTTTCAGTTGAAGAACAAGGAAAGAAGGTGAACTTTAACCAAATTAAAGGGATTCAGAACCTCGTGGCTCAGGTAAGAAGTGAGTGGTGAGTCGATGCCAGCTGGAATCCTCACTGGGCCTGCCGTGTTCAGACAGTGCAGGCTTTTCTGAGTGAAATCCAAAATAAAAGCCAACTTATAAGTTTGAAGCCTAATTTCATATTTCTGATAGTTAGCTTCTCTTTTGCTTCTTTTTTTAGAATGTTTATTCTTAGATTAAGTATTTTCCAGCTAAATGAGTAAAGTCCTTTAACATTTTTTCAAACAAACACTGA
This sequence comes from Otolemur garnettii, assembly GCF_000181295.1. NCBI lineage: Eukaryota > Metazoa > Chordata > Mammalia > Primates > Galagidae > Otolemur > Otolemur garnettii. Next base: position 5,801,184 of record NW_003852479.1, read on the forward strand.
CAACATTTATCAAATCATATCTGTGAATTGTCTTGAAGATTTATATCTATTTTATCTTAAAAATCAAGCCAAAACACCCACTTGGTTCACGTGATGCTAATAAGCTGGTGACAGCAGTCTTCACCCCTAGAGCTCATGGGGACATCTCTTGTATGTACAGCATTGAATGACACACGCGGGTCTGTGAAAGTGAAAATGCACTCACAAACGCTTCCTGCAAGGAAACACTTGTACAGAGAAAAAAACTGGGACATTTGTAGCAAGTTTGTGTCCTTGCTGCATCTGAATTTCTGCACAAAGCTATAATTTTTAAAAAGCAAGATGAATACTGAGCTATGGACCATAGATCATTAAAACATCAAGGAAGGATGTGGGGTTTTATTTAGCTTGCTGTTTGGTCCTCATGGAAAAGAGTGTGGCCTGTTTTCCTTTTGATATTGCAAAGAATTGAAATTAAGATTTCTATATCAAAAAGAGGAAGTTAGAATTTTGGGAGATAAACAAGTAACCAAACTGCTAAAACCCCTAAGAGATAAAAAGATGCTCTTTTTAAATTTCATTAGTTTCCTTCTGTTCCCAGCCTTCCTGCTGTCCGACAACAGCAGAACTCTTCAGAAAGTTGCCACATGTAAAAACAATATAATGAGCCACAATTTTTTTTTAACTAAAAAGGATATACTCAAAATGTTTTCAAAAGATTTTTAAGAAAGAAGGCAGATTCTGACACCTGTGACAGCCTTACAGTGAGAGCTGGAGGTAGGTTCAGTAGGGGACTTCCCGCAAAATGTCCACACGAGCCACTGGGCAGTCTGGGTTAGAGACCCTGCCTTGTGGGTTAGAGACCCTGCTTGTGGGTTAAAGACCCTGCCTGTGGACAGGATGTGAAGCCTTCAGTCCTGTTCTCCAACTCTTTTACGATGGGAACATTCCTTTGAACACCCAGAGGATGGACTCTGCTTTGCAATACATTTGTCAGTTTAGAAGCTTAGTGGTGTCACCCTACACTGTCCCCCACCAGTGCCTCTTGTCACACTCCTCACATGACACTCAGCACTACATGTGCTGGACTACATGCAAAGCGTCCCTCACAGTTACATGGGGGTACAGTGAGGACATTGTCCTGTGCTCCACAGTGCCTGAGACTCCTCACAGTTACACAGAGTAACTACATTGTCCTGTACTCCACAGTGTCTAAGACTTTTCTATGCAGATACTGTGTTAATAGCTTTCTGTTCCAAGCCTTCTATTTGGCCAGTCACTTCTCAGTAGATCTGCCGGCTTCCACAGCATACGCAGTATCCCACTTACCTTTAGTCATGCATCATGGCTCACACAGCCTCACCTCTGAAATGACAAGCTACAAGAGGGGTCCTCTGTCTTGAACTTGCCATTTTGACTCATGCTTCTGGACTGAGAATCCTAAAGATGGCCATCAAGTAAAAGAATCAGTGGTCTTCTATAATGTATCCGTTCACTTTCCAGACCAGGAACAGGCTAGCTTATGGCTCCTTAAAAAGTAAAAGGTTTCCTGAGCTCATGAGACCCCCATGGAACAGCCTGCACAGAGGGTCTGCCTCGCCCTCTGGACATGGGCCTGTGGCCAGGGGTTAGGGACCCTGCACAACCGTGGTGGGAGTCTGGTTGCTGTTTTTGCTGTGAGTAATGAACACAGTTTTTTGTCTCTGACAAAGCACTTCATGTTATCGGCATCACTGCAACTACAGAACGCTACTTATTAGCCAGACTGGTTTCTTCGTTTGAAGATCCCCTGCTTGTACCCTTCCTCTACTTGGTCCAAGCCATGTAGGACAAAGTCTCCAAAGCTGTGAATGTTTACACCTGTACTCAAAGCTGAGGTCACACCACGAGCTGTGCACATAATAATGTTCTATAAAACTTTGATAATTGTCGACTTGTTGAAAGTGATTCTACACATTTGGGCACGTTATGGTAGGTGAGTATTTATTCTTGCTGTGACAAATACCAGTACCCCTGTTATTAATCTCTTATGGGAAGACCAGTGCTTTTCTCATCTCTTCTCTCTCTTCCCATTTCTTTTCTTTCTTGTAAATTATTCTCGTTATCTCCCTCTTTCTTTCCTTCTTTCCTACCTGTACTCTGCCTACCTATGTCTCTGTCATCTACCACCTTTTCATTTGTTCAAAAATATTTGTTGAGTATCTCCTATGCATCAGACACTATTCCATGTCTTGCAAATGCAGTAGCAAACAAAACAGACTAATATTTCTCACTTTAATCTCATCATCATCATCATCATCATCATCATCATCATCATCATTATTTAGAAACAGGATCTCGTCCAGGCTGGAGTGCGATGGCATGATCATAGTTCACTGTAGCCTTGAACTCCTAGGCTCAGGTGTTTCTTCTGCCTCAGCCTCCCGGGTAGCCAGGACTGTAGGCGTGCACCATCACACTCAGCTAATTAAAAAAAAATTTTTTTTTATAGAGACAGAATCTCACCATGTTGTCCTGGCCTAGAGAGATCCTGAACCATCCTTCCTGGCCACTTTTGTCCTTTCATCTTCTGCTTTATTTGAAAAAAAAATTTTTTTAAATAGATTATTAAAAACATATGCAAATACCACAATCCACGTTAGAGAGAAATAAAGAAGAGATAAAAAATTTGGAAGGTAAAGAAGAAAAAAGTAAAGAAAATGGTGCTTAGGGATGAGAACACTGCAGACAGGTGAAGCATTTGTTTTGGCCACAAATTTGTCTATAAGGTTTAATTGAAATCTAAGATCTCCTAATATAAAAAAGGTCCCCAGAGTAGTTACGCTTTTAAGGAAGGCTTGACGCCAACAGACAGAATCGTTTTCCTCATGTGACGGCTTCTTAGCTGACATTTTTCTTTCCTGTGGGGACATCTAACTGGGGAACCACCGAATGGGAGTCATCTGTCTAAGCTCCACCTCCTGGGATGAGGTCCTCCCTATGTAAGTAGGTTTATGACATTAAAGTTTATGTCTTAAACTTGGCAATTTGTATCTCTTCACTGATGTGCTGTGACGTGTGATATAACGCATGAGTGTGGAAGCAGATGAAGGTCAAAGCTGATTATGATTCCAACCTGAAGAGATAGAAACAGCTCTTGTACGCAGACAAAATTCATGTCTATGTCTCTGCTTGTCTTCTCTTGTACCCATGTTCTAGCGTTTCAGCGCTTTACAATTCTAACTCGGTTCTTGCCATCTCTCATGTATTAAACAGTCGCAATGAGGGTTGCTCAGCAGGGTACTTGTTAATAAAGGGCATCTGCATTTGTTTTAATGCTTATTTAAGAAGAAACTGGGATTTAGTGCTTGTCGGTGCTAATGGAATCAATGGTGCTTTAATATGTGTTAATGGCACTTCAGCTCCCTCAGTGGCAGAGAACAGCGAGGTTATTAACCAAACACTGTTGCTCCAAATCGAAGGGGAAGTATATGCAATCTAGAAACGGCAAGGATAAGATGCGATTCTGCTGGTGTGAGATCATTCAAACCTCAGTGAAATATGTACATTTCTTCCTTTGCAATGGTTTAATTCAAAGGACAAACAAAATTGTGATGGTGGGTGTTGGGTAAAGCCACCATCATCTCGTCACTACTACAGCAAAACACACGCTTGGTGCTCGACCTTGTGAGACGCCAGGGAGATGCTGAGTGTGAGCTGCCAGCACCAGCGGAGGGTTCTCCTTCTACATGATCTGTCTGTCTGTCTCTCTCTTCTTTATCTCTCTCTTCTCTTTCTCTATCTTTATCTTCTCTGTCTCTATCTTCTCTCTATATATATCTCCTCTATCCTCTCTAACTCTATTTTCTCTCTCTCTCTTCTATCTCTATCTTCTCTATCTCTCTATCTCTGCCATCTCTCTATCTATCTCTATTTTCTCTTTAAACATATATATCTACCTTCTCTCCCTTTATCTTCTATCTTCTCTCTCTCTATATATATCTACCTTCTCTCTATCTTCTCTCTCTCTGTGTCTTCTCTATCTCCATCCTCTCTCTCTCTTCTCTATCTCATCTTCTCTCTATATATATCCTCTCTATCTCTATCCTCTCTATCTCTATTTTATCGCTCTACCTTCTCTCTCTCTCTTCTCTATCTCTATCTTCTCTCTCTCTGTGTCTTCTCTATCTCCATCCTCTCTCTCTCTTCTCTATCTCTGTCTTCTCTGTCTCTCTCTCTCTCTTCTCTCTCTCTCTCTTCTCTATCTCTATCTTCTCTCTCTCTATCTCTATCCTCTCTATCTCTATCTCTATTTTATCCCTCTACCTTCTCTCTCTCTTTTCTCTATCTCTATCTTCTCTCTCTATCTTCTCTATCTCCATCCTCTCTCTCTCTATCTCTATTTCTGACTCTCTATACATCTTCAAAGGGCCAAGTGATTAAGAGGAAGATAAAGGGAAAAGAACCTTTAAAAATAACAGCAAAGGGCAGTACAGTGGGTAGGTCTCTTTCTTGTCATGTTAACCTCCACAAAATAGGAAGACAAATGAATGGTTGAAGATTTGACTTACATACTTTGCTTTTGAACCACCAAGCCTCCCCTCACCTTGCACTATGCAGGGTTTTGATCTTATAATGTTCACTTCTTGATACATTTCCTACCTAATCTGGTGGTAGATTTTGTAAGTGAGGCACCACTTGTTGTTAAGTCACAGACTGACAAGAATGTTGGGGTGTGAAATACAGAAGATATAATTATCTCTCCCCCTCAAGAACTATTCTTCCATTTAATCTCTGCATCTAAGAATTTCCCAATATGGCTAATCCTTACATGTTTTTAAAAACTGGTGAAAGTTTTCTACAGTTAAAAGATTAGTCGAGCATTTTGAATTAGTAAAGAGTGTCACTTAATTTTTAGAATATTTTGTGTAGTTACTGGAAAATATCTATTTTGTTGATATTTCCTTGACATTCACATTATTCTTCTCTGGGATAGAAAAAAGACATATCTTTAGCTGAAAAAGAAAGTCATTGGTGTTCTCATCCAATTGATCTTTATATTTCTACGTAATGGTTTATGGACTCTAAAAGAATCTGAAACATAACCTTTGTCACATTCTTGTGTAGAATAGATGATTTTTGGCCTTTTTGGAGACTGAAAGGACAACTAATGACGAAGTGTTTGAAATGCTAGATTGGGAGTCAGGAAACTGAACCTATCATCGTATCATCCCAGCTCAAGGCACCTCAGTCTCTGTTTCACTGCCACATTGTTACAAAACCCAGTATAGCAATTTTTAAGAAAATGACTTGTACTTTATGGAGGACAAATTTTTATATCAATTTACAA
>NW_003852479.1:5807278-5811260 GCF_000181295.1 Otolemur garnettii
GGACCCTGCATTCTGGGAGTCAGGACAGTATTCTTGGTTGCTAGTGTCTAATCACATAAAACACTCCAAGATTACGGTGTCAACTTCATATTCATGCGGGCTTTTGCCAATGCTCATGATAAAAAGAGATGTTAAGCAGTGAGATCCACGAACTTGGAGGTCACTCTGCATGTGGGTAGCCTTTCTTCCTATATCATCCCTCCTGGTCTCCTGAAGGAATATTTTCCTGTTTTGAATTTCAATTGTTGTATTTACCTTCTAATCACAAAGACAAACAGATTATTTAAATATTCTCTTTTTTAAGAACACTGAAAAACAAAAATCAGTAGTCCTGAGTGTCTCAAAAAGCAGGATGATGATCCCACTGTGACTTTACACCAGGTTGCTGGCCCCAAGTCAAACAGCAGAGGATAAACTCAGGAACGCCAGGCTTTCATCCAGAGCGAGCGGGCTGCTTAAAAGGCAAGTTCACAACACAGTTGCTGCCACAAGCTGCAGACATTTTCAAACCTGTTAAAATGTGTTTCAGGGGCCACTCTCAGCACCTTCATGTGGGGCCGTTTTGTACAGAGCTCTCTTCAGGGTGAATAGCTGTCATCCTGCACAAGGAAGGTTCAGGCCACATGTCACCCTCTCAAGGAGGAAACAGGGCAGTGATAATGCCTGAAAGGTGACTTGGAGAGATACCGTAAGTATTAGGTTGTGTTAATGCAGCTTTCAATTTGTGTCACCGCCACTGTAGCACTCTCATAACAAGATGATGAATTAAGTGTAATTCTTGGCCGTCGCTCGTAGTCCTAATAGGGACCAAAGAGCCGGGTTCAGACTGACTTGAAACCTATCCTGGAACCTTTCCATGGATGCCTCACTCTTATTCTTTAATTGGGCTAACACAGTCTTAATATAGCTTAATTCTACCCTCTTCTGACAAGAGCGCCTCTTGAATCACAGCAAAAATTTATGTCTTTCCCAGTTTGTAAAGGATTCACCAAATGCCAAAACTTACCTTTGGTTTTCATTTCTTAGGCGAGTCTATATTTACATTTTAACCAAAAAAGACATTGTAATTACCTTGTTGTTTTCCTGTTAACTAAGGTATTAATGGCAGTGTAAGGCAACTCTTTTTGTTAAATAGTTTTTTTGTCAACCTTTAGAAAATTTAGTTCTAATTAAAACACCTTAATCATTCGTGACATCAACAAACTCAGTCAGGTGCTTTGAGAGATATAAATGAGCATGACATGTTTTTCATCCTAAAGAGTATTAAATAAACTTGGATGAAGGGAGAGGATGGTAAAATTAAAGCATCTGGATATGAGCTCTCAACTAATGGGTACAAGGTAGGTGTATCTGGCACATGTCCTGGGAGAGGGGCGCAGATATGACTTGGACTTTTCCTGGTGTAAACAAAGTACCCTTATAGTAAACTTAAAGTAAAAAAATGGATATGAATTTGAGACTGTCAAGGGGAATTTTATCATATGAAATTTATTGTTAATTAGGCAGAAAATGTTGGTTTTTAAAAAAATATTTCAACATGAGTTATTCCCAGGAGGGTGTTGGAAGGCACTTTGTCACAAGGTAAAGCTGGAAAGACAAATTGAGAAGAGCTTACCTTCCTTTTGGAATATGCACACTGATATTTTCTAAAATCCATTTACACTTGGATTCATGCTTTCGAGAATTTCTCCAAAATTGGTTCAGCAAGCAGTCAATCAAAAAGGATTCATTGAAGTATTTCTGTGCAAGGCACTATCTATAAAAAAATTAGGCAGTTAGCATTGTTTGGGTGTGAGTACTGTACAGGGGGAGGAAGCCCACAGAGGCCAGGTTTTCCAGAGGAAGGCGCAGGGTCCCCCAGAGTTTACTGGTCCACAACTAAAGGGTCAGAGAAGCTTCGCTCCAGAGGCACATCAGGGTGTAGCTGTCCTTCTGCTTAAAGCTCTCACCGACCCTGAGGTTCACCATCTGACACTTCCCTGCCTGACCCCTTGCCTCTGACCGCATCAAACTCACCCCTTGAATGTGTTTACACCAGTAGGACCAGACTCCAGGTCTACTGACCACCATTGTCTTTTCAATCTGTTCCAGCCAATGACCTGGGTCCTGGTGGGGTTCTAGGACCTAACCTGTGTGAGAAGTTCCCCTCACACATGCCACACACTTGTCTGCCTTCAAATCTTCAGGACCCATTTCCCCTTCAAAGTCTGAGGTTGGCTTGAGATTTGGAAATATAAGCCTCAGGAGACTGTCCTCTGATGCATAACTCTCCCCTCTGACTGCTGACATGGAACAGGTGGCCCCAAAAAATTGTCCCACGGGACGAGCAGGCATAGCCTGGAGGGTTAGGGCCTGCTGTCTTTTCAGAGGGAGGAAGAAAGACCCAGCCTGCCTCATCTGCCAGAGGCCCTGCTTGTTTTGGGTGTGTGGCTTCTGTGGCATGAGAGTAAATCAGACCCTCTATCTACCAATAGTCTTACAACTAAATGCTTAAGACAGTATGAACCTAGAGCTTTTCTGGATTTAAATAAAAATAGTAATCTCAAGAAGAAAGAAATTCTTATCTCTAGAAAAACAGGCTAAAAAAAGTATGGGATCTGAAAAGCAGAAAATTTATCATTTTATTCAATAGGAAAAAAGATAAAGAATTCTTACATACCTAACACTTTTCTAAACGACCACCTTCATTTCCCACCCCCCTTCTGTACTTTGTCCATGCTTGTGGTTTGGACATTGCTTTTAAAAAGAATAAAAATAAGTTAAATAAGATGCTTCCTGGAGGGGAGGAGCAAGATGGCCCATAGGTACCAGCCTCCAACAAAAGCTCCCATCTAGAGGGAAGGATAAAGTCCAGAAAATACCCAACAAAGTTGAAGACTAGGAGCCCAGCCAAGAGAGAAGACTGATATCTGCAGGACACCTCTGCTGAGGCAAGTTGTGACTTCTAGAAAACAATCTGCAGGTACATAATACATCCCAAAGGAATAGTGTCCATCCCCTCCCCCAAGAAACGTGTGCTTTTCTCTTTCTTTTCTCTTCATCTGCTCCTGTAAGGTTCCTACAGGCAAGTGATAAACTGAAGACCTATTATCCCAGCCCACGTGTGAGAGCTACAGACAGTGGGGTCTACTCCCCTAGAGGGACCCTGCTGAGAATCCTAACACCCTATTGCCAGGCAAAAAAAAACTTGAACTATCATTTTCATTGCCATTTTAAATTTCCAGTCCACCCTTCACCCCTTGCCTGCAGTGACAGTGAGAAGAGGCCCAAGAGCAGCGTCCCCCCAACCCTGTGGGACTAAGCACCCTGCCCCAGCCTTGCAGCCAGAGAACTGCTTGAGCTGAGTGTTCCCCGCATGGCAGCTGGCACCGGGCACCCTTGCAGGGCACTGGACTGATGAAGCCATGTGAGTTCTCCACACCCCGAGGACTGATCTAGCCACCTGTTCCTGTCATCCCAGGCCCAGGGGCCCGAGAACTACAAGAGGACAGTCAGTTGAGAAGGAAACACACTGGAGTGGCAGTGACCTGAGGTAAAGAGCAGCAGCCGCAGCAGCTGAAAAATAAGGCTCACACCCCTGAGGCTTTTCCAGACAGACAGCCCTATCTGTCCAGGCAACCAGAGGAAACGGCATCTTCTCCGGTGGCAGCCACTGGCTGATCAGTTTTGGGATATCTTCAAATGGTATGAATTCAGCATGGGACAGAATCAGTGGAAAAACTCTGGTAACCTGAATAACCAGATTAGATCAACCCCCACACCCCCCAGGAAGGATGGGGGCAGATATAATTGAAGATCCCATACATAAACACACGGCTAAGATGTCAGAAATCGAGTTCAGAATCTGGATAGCAAATAAGATTAACAGAATGGAGGAAAGAAGGGAATTAGAATTTCAAATTATTCAAAAGCTGTCTCAAGAATTCAATAATTTCAAAGATAAAATGACCAAAGATTTTGACACACTGAGGCAAGAGGTTGC
>NW_003852479.1:5814949-5841899 GCF_000181295.1 Otolemur garnettii
TAGAAGAAAGTGTAGGGAAAACACTTGATGAAATCGGCCTGGGTGAAAATTTTATGAGGAGGACCCCCTGGGCAATTGAAGCAACATCAAAAATACACTACTGGGACCTAATCAAATTAAAAAGCTTCTGCACAGACAAGAAAACAGTAAATAAAGCAAGCAGACAGCCCTAGGAATGGGAGAATATATTTGCTGGTTATGTCTCCGACAAAAGTTTAATAACCAGAATCTACAGAGAACTCAATGGAACTCAAACATATTAGCAAGAAGAAAACAAATGATCCCATCTCAGGGTGGGCAAGGGATTTGAAGAGAAACTTCTCTGAAGAAGACAGGTACATGGCCTACAGATATATGAAAAAATGCTCACCATACTTAATCATCAGAGAAATGCAAATCAAAACTACTTTGAGATATTATCCAATACCAGTAAGATTAGCCCATATCCCCAAATCCCAAAATCACAGATGCTGGCTGGTGTGGTTATGGAGAAAGGGAACACTTCTACACTGCTGTTGGGATTGCAAACTAATACGTTCCTTTTGGAAAGATATCTGGAGAACACTTAGAGAACTAAAAATAGACCTGCCATTTGATCCTATAATTCCTCTACTAGGTATATATCCAGAAGACCAAAAATCACACTACAATAAAGATATCTGCATCAGAATGTTCATTGCAACCCAATTCATAATTGCTAGGTCATGGAAGAAGCCCAAGTGCCCATTGACCCACGAATGGATCAATAGACTGTGGTATATGTACACCATGGAATACTATGCAGCCATAAAGAAAGATGGAGACTTTACCACCTTCATGTTTACATGGACAGAGCTGGAAAATATTCTTCTTAGCAAAGTATTCCAAGAATGGAAGAAAAAGTACCCAATGTACTCAGCCCTAATATGAAATGAATTTATTGCTTTCATAGGAAAGCTGTAACTCAATTATGGCCCAAGAATTTGGGGAGGGGGGAGAAGGAGGGGAGGGGAGGAGGCAGGATGGGTGGAGGGAGGGTGATTGGTGGGATCACGCCTATGGTTCATCCTATGAGAGTACATGTGAATCTCTCTAAATGTAGAATATAAATGTCTTAACACAGTAACTAAGAAAATGACATGAAGGCTATGTCAACCAGTTGGATGAAGGTATTTCAAATTGTGTATGGAAACAGCATACTGTACCCCATGATAGTATTAATGTACTCAGCTATGATTCAATTAAAAATAAAAAGAAAGAAAAGAAGATCTTTCCTGGAAAAGAAAATGAAAACCTTTGCACTAACCAAAGGCACTGTCCTTTGCATGCTGTAGCAAGCAACGTGGGAGAGACAGGAATTCATGTAGCCCAGGCTTGGTAAAGAGAACCTGGAGACAGGTGGCACATGTTCCCTACAGGCTCGAGAATGGGACCATCACAGGTGTATGAGACAGGAACTCCCACGAGGAATCACTACCAAGGGCATTTGGAAGACTGAAATCAAGAGGCAGAGCTGAGTTAATAACCCAACCAGGGTTCCAGTATTCTCGGAGAGAACAGGGTTATCAGAGAAGGCACCTCCTGAAATTTTACTGTGCAGACTTTTTTTCATCATTAATAAGCTTCCCAATCTGATCTGTAAATAAACTGGTGATGTTTACAGCGTACCTCGGGCTCTCTGACACAATTATGACAGAATTTCATTATATGAAGATAATAAGAGAAATATGTACATTAAAAATTAGCCACAGAAGTTCATTTATCTAAAAGGTATTCTGTTTCTCAGAACCTATCCATCACATGTGTGAAAAAGAATCCTTTTGAAGATTAAAAAAAAATGCTTTAAGCTAGATATCTACAGCTAAATGTGGACATCCTATAACATATTTGGGTCTCTCTAACATGTATATTATCTATCAAAAAACTAATAAAGCCATGTGCAAAGGTTTGGGGAGAGTCCCCAGTGTGGGCTACTGTGAAGACAAATGGTTAATGTGTGCTGTCCCAGCTGCTCAGTTAATTACTGTAATAGGAACATCTTGAAGGAAAATACTTCATACAGTTATTAGCAATTAACCCACAACTCTTAAAAATCACAATTCTTACTAATGATAGAACATTGCCCAGCCAGTCTAATTATAATTTCTATGTGAGAGTCCTGTGTTTTCAGAAAACGTGAAATATTGTAAGTCATTACTATTTAAAATGCAGATAGCAGGATGGAGATTGGGAAATGGAAAATGAAGTGGAGGAGATAGAAATGGGAGGGGGAGGATTTATGCGGTGACGGACCCATTCCCTGACTCGCGATAGATTCACACTCACAGGTCAGAAGTTATCTGCGAGCACTTACCACAGTATGGGGTCCTGCAGTGTTAATGGTTGATGGTACTAAAACGGTGAAATATGTAGAATAGAATAAAGCAAACAGAATAAATCCACTCAATACACAGATAAAATATTGCTTTGTTTATCTTTGAATCATGGAATCTTCTTAGATGTATTTCAGTCTTGAAGCTCAAATTCTTTTTGTTTGTGACCTGACTTTAAAAAAAAATTATTTTTGTTTTTAATTATTGTGGGTACATAATAGTTGTATGTGTTTATAGGATATATGTGATGCTTTGATATAGGCATGAAATGAAAACAGATCGCATCAGGGTAATTGGAGTATTCATAAATTCAAGCATTAATCATTTCTTTGCGTTAGGAACATTTCAATCCCAAACTTGTAGTTATTTTAAAGTGTCCTAACATTGTTAAGTATATTTTTCTGTTATAAAATATTGTTCATTCTATAAACTATATCTTTGCACCATTGACCACCCTCACTTTACCCCCCCACTACCCGTCAACCTCTGGTCACCATCATTTTCTTCTCTGTCTCCATGAGGTAAATTGTTTTAACCTTTATTTCTTATAGCTTAGTGAGAATAGGTGACATTTATCTTTCTGTGCTTAGCCTATTTCACTTAACATAATGTTCTCCAGTTCCATCCAAGTTGTTGCAAATGGCAAAATTTTGTCCTTTTTATGGCTGTATAATACTCCATTGTGCATATGTGCCATGATGTCATCACTCACTCATCCATTCACGGACATGTACATTGATGCCAACTCTTGGCTATGGTGACTGGTGCTGTGACAGACACTGGAGGGCAGGTGTCTTTCTGATACACTGATTTCCTCCCTTTTGGATCAATACCTGGTAGTGGGATTGCTGAGTCATGCGGTTGTTCTCTTTTTAGTTTTTTTGAGGAACCACCACATTGTTCTCTGTCAAGGTTGCACTAATTTACATTCCTACCAACTCAGACGGTTTCCCTCCCATTTGGACGTGTCTATTTCATTGTTTCCCACCTGCTGACTTTGCTCTACGCTTACGGGCCTCCTGTCTTCTCTCCTACACATCAAGTTTATTCTCGCCTCAAAGTTTTAACACCTGCTATTACTTCTGCCTGGGATATTCATCTCCCAGATTCGGCATGACTGGTTACTTCTCCCAATTCAAGAATGTGCTGAGGGAAGCCCTGAACACACTGCAAAGCACCCTGTCCCTCCATTCTCTTTCTATCCTGTAACCTTCATTTGTTTTCCCACGTGTCAACCACAATCGGATGCAATATCCCTTCCTGCGGCTTCTTAATTTATCATCCTTAAGCTGTGTGTATCAACTGCCCTCAGGTTCCGGGTCTGTTATACCCTGACTTTGCAAACCTTCCTGTCCTTAATACTTTTGCTATAGTTATATCACAAATCTGTATAAATATTCACATGATGCTATATGTAAGAGATGTTTGCTGCTAAGCCACATGATGTCCAGAGAGGTTTCCTTTCTCACTTTTTCTTCTCAGATGTCAATACTAAGATTTCCCCCCAATTTTCTCGTGCCTAGGAATTATTTCTTTAACTCTCTACCACAGTGAATGACCTTCCCTTTATCTTGTAGAGATGTCCATCCTACCTCCCCACTTAACTCTCAGCTGACAGGGTGCTTTTCAGCTCTGGCTCACAGCTTGGGTTGTAAACACCCCCTTTGCCACCTTCCAAGTCTCAGAGCCCCTACTTCACAGCACTCTTGTTTTCCTCTTTCTTAGCTCATTTCCTCATTCTGGTGAGGAATTTCCTCCCGTAGCTTCCTAAGAAAGGGTTACAAGGCTGGTTGAGCGTGGGGACTTTTGTATGTCTGGAAATTACGTTACTTGATACTTAATAGATGGTTGAACTGAGTGTGGAATACTGGGTTGAACGTTATTTTTCTTTCCTCTTTGAGGTTATCGTTTTCCTATTTTATATCATGTTGGTGTTTCTTTTTCAAACCTCGGTGCTATTCTGAATGATGACTTTTGTAGGCACACCGCCTCTGCCCCCGCTGTCCTGAAATTTCACGATGATGTGCCTGAATCTGGTTTGCTGTCCTAGGCTCTCCGTGGGCCCTTTCCATGCAGAGACGCGGCTTTCAATTCTTGAGTTATTTCTTTGATAATTTCCCCGCCCTTGTTTTCTCTTTTGCTCTCTTTCTGGTTCTCTGGGATCAATCTGCAGATTTGATATCCTTTTCTGAATCTTCTCTTTCTCCCTCATCCTCCCTTTTTCTATCCCTTGATTTCCTTGGTTTACCTCTCACCCTCCTATTGAACTTGTTTTCATTGCATTTGTCCTATTTTTAATTTCAAAGACCTATTTCCATTTTCTGAGTATCTGAGCGTTCCTTTCTTATGGCTCAGCATTCCTGTGGCTGTGACTGTAATACACCCTCTTTCTGAAGATAACCCAGAGGGTATTCCTTGTCAGGTCATTTTTCATCTGCTCTTTTCATGTAGTTCTCTATGTACTGGAAACTTTCTTCACATCTAGTAATCCTTGGCTGATTTTATTTAAGAGTAGGCACTAAAGTGGTTATTGAAAGGAAGCTGTTTTCTGAATGGGAGTGGTCAAATGGTAGACTTCAATGGAAGGTGATCAGTTACTGGTCTTTCTGTTACGGTCTCCAAAGAACAATCCTCCATCCTCTCACAGATACAGGTATTCTGGGGGCCGCTAGTAAGACGTAAGGGTTCTCTAACTTTTTAAACAGAGGGCCAGTTCACTGTTCCTTCAGACCGTTGGAGGGCCAGACTGCAGGCCCCGGAACGAGTCAGCTGCTAAGCAGGACAGGCAGTGGCAGCAAAAACACCTGGCAGGCCTGAGAAGTGTCCTTGGCGGGCCGCATGTGGCCCGTGGGCTGTATTTTGAGGACGCCTGAGTGAGAGGATCCATGGGGTCCTTCAGTTTATCCTCTTAACTTTCACCTGTGCTCTGAGTCACTTCTGTCAAGGCTGGATCCCTACAGTTGTACAGTTGAAGTTCTTCAGAGAATATATCCTCTGTTTCCTGAGGGAGAGGAGAAGGCAACACCTGGGAGTGAAATACTCTACGAATTTTACAACCAGTCTTGTCATTTTAAGCTCACACATAAGCCTCACCTTCCAAGGTGCTTTATGTCTCCCAGCACGGAGCCCCCAGTCCTTGTCTGCTGAGCTGACTTCTCACAGGCTTACGTAACCTCATAATGTCTGTGACTTCATCTACCACGGCTCTTAGAAATCCTGCACTGGGCTCCTGAACATTCTGAAATAGTCGGCCAGTGATTTGCCCCTGTCCCACTGTTCTTGGCTGGATGATAACTTAAAACATTTCTCTATTCTTCATTTAGTAACGTTTGGGAAAGGGAAGAGATAAAACAGTCTGATCAATTTGCTGTGTTAAATTGGCACTCTACGGTTGTTATTTTTTCTTTTAAGACTCAGCATCTATTTTTCTTCAACTAGGTGGTATATTTATCCGGAACAGTGTTTTTCTAGCTCTAGAGTGCATCATGGTCACTGGAAGGGATTATTAAAACACAGACTGCTGTACCCCACTCCCAACTGTCTGATTCAGGGGACAGGCCTGGAGGCTATTTTTAACAAAGCCCTGGGTAACGCCAATGCACACTGCGTTTTGAGAGCCATCGGCTTACACGTATGGCCTTTTACTTCCTGGTTCTGTTCCTGCATAGAGGCCGAGATCTGTGCCTGCCCAACTCCTCTGCATCCTTTATGACCCACCTCATAGGAGCATGTGGGAGACTCGCAGACATACAGAAGCACATCCCTCCCCAGTAGCCATCTCCCCTCCGCATATTACACCTGCTTCTCTTGTTACTCTGCTCACATTGGCCAGGTCACATGTCTTTCTCCCCTAGAATAGAGCAAACTCTTTGGGCCTGTTGCACCTGCCTTAGTGTTTATTTAGGTTTATTTAGATCGTTCCTCCTCCTTCAACACCTTCCTTGCTCCTCAACTTCCTATCCTCCTCCTCTTCCTTTGTTTAATACTATTACCTCACCCTCTGCCAGACTTGGAACTGAAGCTATGTTACCATACACAATCAATAATTAAGACACAAGTTTGGAATGGTTCCCCTCAAAAACTATGAAGGTCTTTGCTTCTTCATTAGCGTGTCATGTAACTAACTAACTAACTAGCAGGTGCGCTCTTGATGCGGGTGTTCACATCATAGAAGCTTTACCCTAAGTGGCTGGTCTGGGAACTCTTCTTTACCTAGTCCCATGGGTCATAAGGCGCTTACCTCAGAAAGAAAGTCAGGAGAGTGCTTACTTCATTGAGAATATATTGACATCAAGAAGATATATCAGCTAAACTAAATCGTGTTCTTTTCATGCAGTCTGCTTTCGTTCTGATGTAAACTCATCTTACTAGGGACCAAGGTGACACACTTTGTAGTTTAACACTCATTTGTAGACTGTACATTTAAAAAAAAATTAGGATGTAATTCATGTAAATACAATTTACCCTTTAAAAGTGCTTTTTAATATTTTGACAAAATCATGTGAAAATGGTATCTGATTCCAGATATCTAATTCCAGAATCATCACCACTATGTAATTTGGAATATTCCCCTACAAAGAAAAGGAAATCCCTGTGCACTGACAGTCACTCTGTATTCCCTGTGGCTGCCGTTCCTAAAATCATTAATTTCCTCACCGTCTGTATGGATTTGTCTATTTCCGGCCTTTCTTATAAATGGCATTGTAAGTCAGTATGTGGCCTCCTGGTTTCTGATGCCTTCCACTTAGCATGAGGTTTTCAAGGTTCATTCATTGGTGGCATGTATTCATTCCCTTTTATTTATGGCTGAATAATGTTTATAGACATATCACATGTTGTTTATCTACTCACCAATTGAAAGTCTTTTAGGGTGTTTTAAGTTGGTACGTACATTCTCATGTCAGTTTCTGTGTGGACAGAGGTCTCCAAGTCTCTTGACCTAACAGTCACATCTGTGTTTGATATTTGGAAGAACTGCCAAACTATTTTTCAAATTGGCTGAACCATTTTAGATTAGCAAAGTATGAGGGTTCTGATTTCTCTATATCATTGACAATATTTGTTCACATGTCTTTGAGTCTAGCATCATGGTGGGTGAGAAGTAACATGTCCGTGTGGTTTTAAGTGCATTTCCCTAGTGACTATTGATGTTGAGCACCTTTTCAGGAGCTTGTTGGCTATTGAGATATCTTCCTGAGAAATGTCTAGTCAAGTTTTCCCACCTTTCCTTTTATTGTTGAGTTGTGAGTGCTCTTTATATATGCATGATGGTAGTCCTTTATTGGATATGTGACTTGTAAACATTTGATCCCATTCTGTGGATTTTTTTTTTACTTTCTTGATTATATGCTGACTGTACTTTGTCCAACAGACAGTTTCATCTGCTATATCAGTGGTTCTCAACCTTCCTAATACTGTGGCCCTTTAATACAGTTCCTATGGGTCACAACCCACAGGTTGAGGACCGCTGTGCTATATTATAGGAAATTATAGGAAATATTCCAGTGGCAAATTTGTAATATGTTTGTGTATAAGTGGAGGATAGTGAAATTTCAAGAACCCCAGCTTTGGCTTTAAAGATTAGGGCCCAAGTCACTATTTGGGCTCAACATTCTAGAGAATGGCTGGCAAGTTTTTCTATCTTTTTAAGTGGGATTGAAATGGATAGGTCTGAGATCACATTGGGTTTGATTTTTTTTTCTTAAGTAAACTGTGTACTTATATACACTGAGGTTTATGAGTCACTATTTTGCTCATTTATTCACTTTTTTAAAATTCTCCTACAATTTAGCCATCTTGAATTAGGAAAGAAATGGATAACCTCATCAAAGTTTGTTTTGTGCTATTCCTGGTATGAATACTTGATTTAAAAAAGGTAAGCCAATAGCATATTATCAGTGACTTATGACAGCTCTGACTCTAGTTCCTGGATAGATAGTCTCCCAAGCCCACACCTCAGAGGTGGTGTTGCTTTACTCTATGTTTCTTTGTGATCAAGCCTGTTCACCTTTCCTGGCATATTTAATTGTACTGGCATGGTGTTCAACCACAGCCCATGGCTGGCTTTGAATGCTTATCTGAGTTGTCTTGGGCCACACATTAAATACACAACTACTAGCTAGAAAGCTGAAGAGCAAAAAAAATTTCATGCATGATTTTTGTGCTATCTGCAATCACAGATAAGAATTTATAGCCAACTGTGGGCCATAGCTGAATGCCCCTGTTAGGGGCTATTTGGATATAGCAAGTTACCCACAGTAGTCAACTATAAGAACAGGACTTTAGAATTTAAGTTGCCCTTTAATGATAGCCTGCAATACATTAATAGTGGGTGACTTCAATGCCCCTTTTTCAGCAATGGACAGATCAAAAAGACAGAAAATCATTAAAGACATATTGGGCTTGGATTATAGTTTAGACTACATGTGCCTTGCAGACATACATAGAATATTGAGTATCTTTTCTGACCAAAATAGTATGAAGCTAAAAATCACTAATAGGAACTTTGGAAAATTCACACATATGTGAAAAATAAACAACACATTCCCAAACAACCAGTAGATCAAAGAAGAAATTAAAAGGAAAATTTAAACATAATTTAAGAAAAATGAAGACAAACACACAACATTCCGTGGGCTGTGGGATGCAGCAAAAGCAGTTCTATGAGTGGAGTGTGTAGCAGTAAGTTACTGCATCAAAACACAAAAGAAATCCTAAATGAACAGCCTAATGTTATACCTTAAGGAAAGAGAGAAAGAAAAACAAGCTAGGTTCAAAGTTAATAAATATAAATGCAAGAATAAATAAAGTGGACACTAAAAACAATGAAAAAGATTAACAAATGTAAGGGAGAAGGTAACTAAAATAAGTAAGCCTTTAGGTAGTCTAAGAAAAAAGACTCAATAAAATCAGAAATGATACAGAAATATAGAGAATCATGAGATCACTATGAAGAATCATAAGCTAACAAATGGGACAGTCTAGAAGAAAAGGACAGATTCCTAGAAACGTCTAACCTACAAGACTGAATCATGAAGACATGGAAAATCAGAGCAGACTAGTAAATAAGGAGAGGGCATCAATAATAAAAAGATTCCCACCAAAGAAAATCCCAGGCTTCACTGCTGAATTCTACAAACATTTAAAGAAGAACTACCCAACCATTTTCAAACTTGTTCACAAAATTGAAGAGAAGAGATTACTTCCAAATATGTTTTGTAAAGCTAGATTTACCTTTGTATCACAGCCGGGCAAAGACACTATAAGAAAAGAAAATTAGAAGCTGATATCTTTGATAAATGCAGATGCAAAAATTGTTAACAAAACACTAGCAAACTGAATTCAATGGGAATACTCACCAAAACAAAGTGGAATTTATTTTGGAGATGCAAGGATGATTCAATGTAGGCAAACCCATCAATGTGACAGAGCACATTAACAGAATGCAGGAGACAAACTATATGATCATCTCCGCAGGTGTGAGGATCAAACATCCAATGAAACTCAATATTCTTCCATAATAAAAAACTCACAAAAGAGGAACAGAAGGAATGCATCTCAACACAATGAAGACCATGTATCACAAGCCCACAGCCAACATCACACACAGCAGTGGACAGTTTCCTCTAAGCCCAGGAACAAGACAAGGGTGCTCACTTTTGCTCCTTCTCTTCAATCTGGAACAGGAGGTCCTATCCAGAGCTAGTAGAAAAGGGAAATAAATAAAAGGCCTTCAAGTTAGAAAGGAAGAAGTTAAATTATTTGTTTGCAGACAACATGATCTCATATAGAGATAACTTTAAAGACTCCACCAAAAATATTTAGAAGTAATAAATTCAGTAAAGTTGTAGCATACATTTTGACATACAAAAATCAGTGATGTTTCTTGTTATTAACAATTATAAAAAAAAAAAAGAAGTAAAAAAAATACAACCTCATTTACAATACCTACCGAAATAAAAACCTTTAGGAATATATTTAACCAGGGAAATTAAAATCTTTACACTGAAAACTATAAAACTCTGATAAAACTAATTGAAAACCAATCCAAAAAGATACAAAGAAATAGAAAGATATACTGTGTTCATAGGTTTAAAGAATTGTCAAATGGCCATGCTACCCAAAGCAATATGCAGTTTCAATTCAATTCCTATTAAAAATCCAATGACATTTTTCACAGAAGTAGAAAAAATAATCCTAAAATTTTTATGGAACACCATAAGATCCCACGTAACCAAAGAAATCTTGAGAAAAAAGAGCAAAGCTGGAAGCATCACACTACCTGACTTCAACATACATGACAAAGCTCTAGTAATGAAAATAGCATCGTACAGGCTATAAAAACAGACACAAAGAACAATGGAACATACTCCAGGCACTTGTGGTCAATTGACTTTTGATAAAGATGCTAAGAATTCACAAGGAGGAAAGCGGAGCCTCTTCAATAAATGGTGTAGGAACAGCTGGAAAGCCACATACAGAAGAATAAAATGAAGCCTTTATCTCACACCAGATACAACTCAAAATTAATTAAAGACCTAACTGTAAGGTTTAAAATGGTAAAACTGCTGGAGGAAAACATGGAGGCAATGTTGGCATTGAGTTTTTGAATGTAAACCCCAAAACACAGACAACAAAACAAAACCAGACAACTGGAATTCCATCAATGTAAAAAGCTTCTGCCCAGCTGTGAAGAGGCAAGCTTCAGAAAGGGAGAAAATATTGCAAATGGTAAATCTGATGAAGAGTCAGCATCCAAAATACGGGACTGCGTTTCTCTCTGCTGGGCTTTGCTGAGACTCCCTTTTTACAAATTGAAGTTTGAGCAAGTCTGTCGGTACCATTTCTCCACAAGCACGTGTTTACTTCAAGTCTTTGTGTCACATTCTGATAATGCCCACAATTTTTCGAACTTTTTGTATCATTATTATATCTGTTATGGTCTTCTGTGATCAGTCATCTTTATCGTAATTGTGTGTGGCACCATGACCCACATGACTTGTAATTGTGTGGGGACACCCACCTAGGACAACAAACAGCAGGAAACTGAATCATTTCATGTCCTGTGTGTTCTGACTGTTCCACTAACTGCCTACTTCCTCACCTTGCTCCCTCTTCTTAGGTCTTCCTGTTCTCCAAGAAACAATGATATTAAAAATAGGCCTATTAGTGGATAGCACTTGTAGCTCAAGAGGGGTAGGGGGCCGGCCCCATATGCCGGAGGTGGCAGGTTCAAACCCAGCCCTGGCCAAAAACTGTAAAAAAAAGGTGGGGGGGGGGCTATTAGTGACCCTACAATGGTTTCTAGATGTTCAAGGAAAAATAAAGAGTTTCATGTCTCTCACTTTGAATCAAAAGTTAGAAATTATTAACCTTAATGAGGAAGGTACGTGAAAAGCCAAGAGAGGCTGAGAGCAAGTCTATGCATGCCAGTTACCCAAGTTGAGAATACAAAGAAAAAATTATTGAGGAAAATTGAAAGTGCTCCCCTAATGAACGGTCAGCTTGATAAGACAGTGGAAAAAAGTCTTATTGCTGATATGGAAAAAAAGTTTGGTGGTCTGGACAGAAGATGGAACCACCTACACCATTCCCTGAAGCTGAAGCCTAATCCAGAGTAAGGCCCTAATTCTCTTCAATTTTATGAAGGCCGAGAGAGAGAGAAGCTGTGGAAAGTTGGAAGCCAGGCTGGGACATGAGGGTTGAGGAAGGCATCCATCTCCGTAACCTACAAGTGCCGATGGAGAAGCTGTAGGGAGTTATCCAGACGATCTAACTAAGATCAATGGTGAAAGTGGCTACACTAAACCACAGATTTACATTGCAAATTAAGGAATCATTGGAAGAAGATGCCATTTAGGACATTCATACTTAGAGAGGAGAAGTCTGGGCCTTCCCTCAAAGCCTCACAGGACGACTGACTCACTTGTTCCAGCTAATGCAGGTGGTGGTGTTAGGTTGAAGTCACTGATCATTTACTATTCTGAAAATACTAGGGTTCTTAAGAATTCTCTTCAATGTACTCTGTGTTCTATAAATGGAACAGCAAAGCCTGGGTGACACCACACCTGTTTAAAGTATTGTTTACTAAATATGTGAAGACCACTGTTCAAACCTAGTGGTCGGAAAAGAAGATCCCTTTCAAAATACCACTGACCACTGACAACACACCTGGCCACCCAAGAGCTCTGATAAAGATGTACAGAAGACTGGTGTTGTTCTCATGCCTACTAACATGACATTTGTTCTTCAGCTCATGAGTTGAGGAGTGGTAACAGCTTTCAAATTCATTTATTGGAGAATACGTTTTATAAAGCTATCACTGCCATAGGTAATGATTCCTCCACTGGGTCTGAGCAAAGTAAATTGAAAGCCCTTCGGAAAAGATTCACCATTTTGTTTGTATTGTTGTGAATTCATTGAGGGTACAAAGAACCAGGTTACACTGATTGTTTTTGTTAGGTAAAGTCCCTCTTACCAATTGTGTACCTGCAAGAACATTCGTGATTCATAAGAGGAGGTCAAAATATCAATGCTGAACAGGAATTTGGAAGAAGTTGATTCTAATTCTCATGAATGACTTTGAGAGGAAGTAGATGCAGATATAGTGGAAACAGCAGGAGAACTAGCATTAGAGGAGGCGCCTAAAGATGGGACTGATTGTCGCGAGTTTATGATGAAACAAATGGATGAGAACTGCTTCTTAGGGATCAGTAAAGAGAGTGGCTTCTTGAGATGGAATCTATAGTTGAAGATTCTGTGGACGTTGTTGAAATGATCACAAAAGATTTAGAGTATGACATAAACTTAGTTGATGAAGCAATGGCAGAGTTTGAGAGAGTTGACTTCCAATTTTGAAAGAAGTTCAACTGTATGTAAAATCCTTTATGAAAGAGCCAATTCATTAGGCAAACAGTAAGAAATTGCCACAGCCACCTCAATCTTAGCAACTGCCACTCTCATCAGCCAGTCACCATCAACACTGAAGCGAGACTCTCCACCAACAAAAAGATTATGACTTGGGCAGTGCCTGTGGCTCAAAGGAGTAGGGTGCCGGCCCCATATACTGGAGGACGTGGGTTAAAACCCAGCCCTAGCCAAAAACTGCAAAAAAACCCCAAACAAACAACAAACAAAGATTATGACCTGCTGAAGGCTCAGATGATTATTAGCATTTCTTAGCATTGAATTATTTTTAAATGAAGGCATAGACTTTGTTTTATTAGGTATAATGCTATTCACACTTAACAGACCACAGTATAGTGTAAGAACAACTTTTATATGCACTGGAAAGCCCCAAAATTCATCAACTCCACTTATTGAGACATTTGCTGGGATCAAACTCACAATTTCTCCGGGGTGTGCCTATAAAGGAAATCCAACAACTGTATAGCAAGAAAACAAATAACCCAGTTAAAAAGTGAGCAAAGAGCCTACAAGGACTTTTTTAAAAAAGATAAAAAATGTACAACAGGTGTATAAAAAATTCTCAATGTCACTAATCATTAGAAATGGACTGGTTAAAATCCCTTCATACCTGTTAGAATGGCTATTACCAAAAAGGCAAAATATAGTAAGTATCCAGGAGGACGTGTAGAACAGAGAGGCCTCGCACACTGGCCAGGAGAATGCAAATTAGTCTAGCCATTAAGGGATGGTCTGAAGGTTCCTCAAAAAGTTAACAATAGAATTATGATACAATCCAGCAATCCTGCTTCTGGTTCTATAGCCAGAAGAATTAAAAGCAAGATCTCAACACCACCTTAGTTTCCTCAGCATTATTTACAATAGCCAAGGACGGGAGCAACCTGTTGACAGGTGAGTGGATCAGGAAAATGTCATGTATGTGTACAATGGAATATTATAAAGTCTTAAAGCAAAGAAAATTCCATCATAGGCTACAGCATGGGTGAACCTGATGGGTATTAGGCTAAACAAACCAGTCATAGTGAACACATGCTGAGTGATTCTGCTCCTGTGAAGTATCCAGTGCAGTTAACATAGAAGCAGAAGGTAGGGAGCTGGTTGCCAAGGGCTGGGTGAAAGGGGAAGCGTCTGTTAGGGTTTATGAGAAGAGAGCTTCAGTTGGCAAGATAAAAGATTTCCAGAGATCTGTTGCACGACGAGGTGAATATACTTAACACTACCGATCCATATACTTAAAAATGGTTAAGGTTATAAATTTAATGTTTCATACAGTATTTTTTTACCCTAGACACATAAATCAGCATTAGCCATGCAAGACGTAGATCCTGTAAAGTATAAGTCAAATGTCTAGCAAGGCTAATCTTCTATTTACTTTCTAATAAATACAAACAGTTCCAGATCTGATCATTTCATTATAATTTACATTGATTGGCAAATCTTTATGACCGGCAGGAGTATTTTGCCATATTGAGAAATTATGTATAAAATATTAGACAGTTTAGAAATTTTCTGTTGAGTTCATAATTTTCCTTTGAAAGTGATAGAGAAAACTATGGATTTGATGGGACAAAAATTTAGTGGCAGGTTAGATGAAAGGGGGATGATGATTTGCACCTTTGTGTGGCAGTCCTCGGTGGTTCCTGGTGAGTTTCGCACCTTTGTGTGGCAGTCCTCGGTGGTTCTTGGTGAGTTTCATTCTGTTCTGCCCGACATCAAGATCTCAATCCACATGGCTCATTGGTGCTGGTGGGCATTCCTGTAATGGTGATTTATGACACTTTCAGGCGACAGAAGCTGTCTTTTGAAGAATTGCTTCCTCACCTCGTCTTTCAACTCATAACACCTGCCAAATGAAGTGGCCGGCTCTCTCGTCCTGTTACCATACAGACACTGGGAGTTTTTATGTGGAGAAGGAGCAAGGCTGGAAAGCTTTGGCTGGACGGTGTTGATGCAGCTTGCTAGTGGAACTGCATGGATAAACACTTTCTCAGTTAGAAGCAGACAGACAAGAAGATAAACCATTTGGTTACTGGAAAGTTTCAAGCACCAGCTGAGGAAGGTTTTGAGAACATCTGGTTGGAATCTATTTCTTTGTAGAAGAAAATCCTTTCTACAATCAGCATACATAAAGCATGAAATTGGCTCAGCCGCCTCCTTCTGACAAGGGAGAGCAGGTTAGATTTACTGCTCTTTTGATGCAGGCTCAGAGGGAGAGTGGGGTGGCAGGTGGCGTTCCCACTGGAGGGCCCCCAAAATCTTTCGGGCTCCTCTCAGAGAAAACATTTGTCTGTAGTATGTAACCCATGTTTAGGAAGCTGTCTGGGCTGATAGTGTAAAAGATCATTTACAAAAATAAAACCCAGCTCATGATATTTTTTTGTTTTCCCCATAAAATTTATATCTGAAGGTTTGTCATCAACATTAAACTTCCTTTTTTAATCATAAAAATTGGTTCTTTATGTACCTGGATCATTCCCTTCCTTAGTTAAATTTAAATTTCTTTTGCTTGAGCAATAAGGGCAGAGATTTTCTCTGCACTGGCTCCATCTATATGTTCTCAGCACCCTCAACCCACCACATTTCAATGCTATGTTAATATGCAAGACTGCAACTAACAGGTTTCATAATATTAAAACTTCTCCATTTTAGAGCTATAGCACAACCACACAATCAAATCACATAACCATTATTTTTAAGCTGTGTGAAGGTACCATAGAAGGGGCAGCTGAATTCAAATCAGTGTTTTCTAGTCGTGGGAAAATTCTAAATGCTTATGAGAGAGTATATTTCACTTAATGACAATTCCTCACATGGCATTGTGTTCACAATATCATCCGTGCTAGAGTAACTTGAAAACCACCTCGCTTTATGAAAAGTTCACTAATCATACTGAGCCTGTCATGTTCAAAGTGCTTTTTATGTTCATCCATAATAAAATCGTGCTTTCAAACTGATGCACTTAAAAGGCACACTTTCTAATTTGTGATTTTCAATATGCCTATTTACCTCCCACAAGTCTAATCTTTCCTTTACCAAACAACTGTTCAATCACCTGATTTACATCCATTCCTGTATTTTCTCCATTATTCTTTAGCTCTTAAAATAGTTCTGAATGTCAGCTATCAGCTCTGGATTATATAAAATTTAGCCTTGTAATAAATACAGCCCATTATTTATGCAAGGCTTTCTGAAATATGAAGAAAGAAAATGTTCAGAAACTTTTTGCACTGAAGGAGAAAATGAGATTAGTTGAAGACAGATCCAGGCAGAGTTAAAACTAGTCCAAAAGCAAAGATAAGATTAACAGTCACAGGAAATTTCAGGGTACAGTCAATCTTTACTATAACTTTTAGGTAGGCTGTAAATTTGCATGAAAGTAATTCAGATCAAAATGTATTGAAACAATCTGGAGTCTTTAGGTTTCATCCACAACACAAACTGGACATCAAGTCAATACAGAGGATTAATCTCTTTACCTTACACCCAGGCGGGAGGAGAACAGCCCCACCTTATGCAATCAGGACCCTCACTATTCCTGAGTTTTATCCAGTTCCCTTTCTTTCTCTCTGCCCCCAAGGTGCCCTGTCTGCCTTTGGTCATCTCACTGTTTATTAGCACCTCAACAGAAGAGGGAGAGAAAAACAAGAGGGGGTGAAGTTAGGCAATCAACTTTGTTACTTGTAAACAAAGATGGCAAAGAGATTTGGGACAAGTTAGAGTTAAAAAAACATTTTAGGGCAGCACCTGTGGCTCAAGGAGTAGGGTGCCAGCCCCATATACTGGGGGTGGTGCGTTCAAGTCTGGCCCCAGCCAAAACTGCAAAAAATAAAGATTTAAAAATTATCACTGTATTTTAGCCATGTGTCAGGCTTGTTAGCAGAACTAATCCAGAGTTAGCCAAGTGGTAAAGCATCTGTATAGCAGATACCAGCGCTGCCACCAAGGCCACTGTCTCTGGGGTTACAGAAGGCCTGTTTGACCTACAGCTGGCATTTAGAAATAAGAATGAATGACTTTTTGAAATTAGGGCCTCAAATAATGATTTCTGTTAGGTAAACAGCTCTAAAATTCTATTTGTTAAAGATATTTGTCAAAAGAAAAAAATTGTCTAGTTATGTATTTGTGATTTTTTTCACTGTAAGTTAAACTTCAGTTAAAACATGTTAAAAAATACAGTTATGTCAAAGCGAAAAAGAAGACACAGCGGGGTGGCATGAATTTCAAACTCCTCCAAAAATCAGGGGGACTGAGTCACAGAACGCGAGTGATTCGGGAGCAGCCCGTTCTACTTCTCCTCACCTTCACCTTCTTTCTGTTCTTTTCAGAGAAACCCCCAAAGTTTGCGCTTCAGTCCGTCCTGCAAACGCCCACTGGCTTTTTAGGTTGTAGAAAAAGCAAAAGAAAGGGGACCAAGGGCTGAGAAGGCCCTGATGGAGCCAGATGGTCAATCCAACCCGCAGGGCCGAGGGGGCCCAGGAAAGCCGCTCAGGGAAGCTCCTTTCAGGGACCCGGGGCGGGATCAAGCCGGTGGCCCCACTTCAAGTACAGTCCTCGGGTAGGAATGGGTCACGGGAGAGCCACTTGAGGTAAGTTTAGGAATTCAAGAAAAAGTTGTCCCACTGCGGAATGATCCATTTTCTTCAGGGCTAAAGAGCAGATCATGGCTTCGCCGAGCCTGCGCTGCCCTTGTTGGAGGGCGCGACGCACCAGAGATTGTTATTTTCAGGAAACGGACCCAGCGGTTTGCGGCCTTGCAGACAGCAGCTGGCGCCGGGCAGAGGGGCAGCCTCCAGCCTGGGCTGCGGGCGACCGCGTCGGGCTTGGCCTTGAGTCCCGGCCAGCGCCGACCAGCTCTGCAGCCCGAGCTTCCGGTTCCGAGCAGCGCTGACCCCTTCAGAGAGGACAGTGGGGCCTCGCCACCTGCCGCGCCTCACGTATGGGGGGCGGGTAAGTTTGTTAAAGAAAGCGTTTGCTTCGCCTCAGAACTCCAGGGTCTGAAGGGGTTGAGGTGGCAGCCACGGGAAACGAAGAGAGGGCGGCGGTCCTGCAACTGTCCACTGGGGAGGAGATTTGACCCCATCAACTGCCGTTTGGTTCCCACTCGGTACACGCCCCCCGCCGCCGGTGCTCTGACCGCCTCCCGGGACTCGCAGCGCAGAGACGGCCCAAGTCGGCCCTCCTGTGGGCTCCGCCGTGGCAGGTGCCGCTGGTTAGGCCGCGAGCTGGTTCGTGTGCCGGCGGAGGCAGGTCTGCGTCGCCTCTTTGGCGGGATTGGCGTGGGAGGTGGGTGGGAGGCGGGTAAGTGGGAAGGTTTGGAAAGCGGAGTTAGGCGTAGTATTGGGCAGAGCCCCCGGGTTTCTGGCGTCCCACCTGCTCCTTCGGGTCCCCGCGTGCAGCCCCCGCCGCGCGTCTTCTCCTTGGCGTCCCGCGGAGAGGAGCGGCGAGGAGGGCGGGGTCCGGCGGCCCAGGGCGCCGCAGCCGCGGCGGCAGCTGGGCTGTCTCTTTAAGCGCTCCGGAGGGGCCGGGCGGGAGGCGGCGAGCGCGTTTCCATGGTACCGGGGCTGCGGGGGCTGCGGGACCGCCGGGCTCGCTCAGCTTCAGTCGCTCCCGACGGAGCAGGGGCGCGCAGCGCGGCGGTCACTGCGCCTGGGGGCTCGCCCGGCCGCCCCTCCGCCTTCCCAGCAGCTTGCGTCGCCCGGTGGGGCCGAGCTGCTGCCTCCCGGTCCTCGAGGAGACGATCCTCGCCTGTCCTTCGAGCCTGGCACACCAACTTCTGTCCGGAGAACCCAACTTCTGCTCCGGGTTCGGACTTGCAGAGCCGCCGGAACCGCGCGCTCCGCGCAGCCCGGGCGGCGGCCGGAGCCGCTCCGCCTCGCCGAGATGACCCCGCGACTGGAGCTCGGTGCTCCTTGTGCTGGGGTGGTTCGCGCCTGGCCGCCGGGAAGCGCCCTGCAGCTCCGGCCCCGCATGTAAG
The DNA here is from genome assembly GCF_000181295.1 of Otolemur garnettii. Classification (NCBI taxonomy): domain Eukaryota; kingdom Metazoa; phylum Chordata; class Mammalia; order Primates; family Galagidae; genus Otolemur; species Otolemur garnettii. Next base: position 5,834,201 of record NW_003852479.1, read on the forward strand.
TGGCGCCCGCGCGCCCGGAAAGGTGGGAGAGAGCGAGAGAGCGAGAGAGCGCCCGTGCGCCCCGCCCCGCCCCGCCCGGCCCCGCTCGGCCCCGCTGCGGACGCCACTGCCCGGCCGGGAAGGGACGGGGACCCAGGGCGGCGTCTGCTCCCGCGGGCTCTGCGGTCTGTCCCCGGCACAGCGCAGCGGGAACGCGGTGCCCAAGGCGTCCTGGGGAGCGCCAGACGCCCGCAGAACCCGCGAGCCGGACCGTGTGCTGTGCACCTGACACTTTCTCAGCCCAGCAGGGTTTTCTCCATCAGGTCTGGGTGTACGTGGGTGTGCGTGTGTGTTTCTGTTAATTTTCTGTTTGTAAGAGTAATTGGCTAATGACAAGAGTCACTTTGTCAAAGGACTGTGAATGAAATCTTGTTGAATAGTGACTTTCTTGACATTTTTCTTCCTTCAAGAGATCAATGACTTCGCGCATTATGTTTTTTTTTTTTTTCTGAGAAGTATCACCGAATTCAAAGGAATGGATTATTCCACAGGTTCGATGAGAGAGGTAACCCGGGCTTATCTGCAGAAGTGAGGAGCTGGGAGATGAGCGTGTCAGCCACTTAGCGGCTGGTCCCTTAGAGAACTGAAGTGTTGGGGAGGTGGCTGAAGCCGTTGTCTGAGACGGGCACGGTGGGTTCCCTTTCCAGGTTAGAAATCACGTCGCTGGGAGATGCTAGTTCTTGGTCGCCCTGTCAAGCGCAGGGAGGAGCTGACGCGAGTCTAAGTCTGTACAAATTGCCTTGCCCTCTGGGTGGGCCAGAGAAGTTTCCCCTGAATTTTGTGGGACCAGTGGGATCGTGGTGGAACCGCTGTGAGGACAACCTGGTCTAATTCTGCCTTTGAATTTCTGCTCTTGGCAGTTATGAGCAGATAGCAGAGCATTTTGAACGTTTAAACATTTTTGCCACTCTGCTACTTTTTTGCTTCATCTTTGTTTTTCTGAAATGTGATATTTAATCATAGAAAAGTGGCTTGGGTAGTGCACAAAGCCATGTACACATGTCTGGAGCTTCTTCCTGTAAGAGAAATTTGGTTTTATTTGGTTTGGGATTCACTGAACGTTTCTGTATTTCAATTCTCTCACTTGAGGTTCATTCTGCATCCTGGTTACCGCAGATGTCACTGGGTACAAATCTTGAGACACTGCCACTGTGTAGTATCACAGGCGTAGTTTGTACATATGTATCTGGCGGAAATGTCAGGAGTTCTGGCTATGGGAGTTTGCTTGGATTGATAAGATGGGTCTTGTTTATTTTGAAGAGAAGCTGGACTTAGACTTTCCTCTTCAGTTTTCTCAGAGGACACCCCTCACTTTGGACAGCTTGCGCTGGCATGTGCTTTCCCTTCCTAGAAGCTGCCTTGTAGCGAGCTTGCTGAGTACGCTGCTCTTACCTTTACAGGGCAGTTTATTTAATTGTATCTTGGCTTATCAGGCAGCCACAGAGTCACCCAGGCACACCGAGAGGGAGCAGTGTCTTTGGAGAGGCACCCAGAAATGACAGGAATATCTTCATCACTTCTGACTTGGCTTAGCTGATTCACCTCATGTTGCAATACTGACTCCTTGATTGAACAGGCTGGAGGGATGACACTGCATATTTTGTCTTCTAAGGAGGCTGCTGTGCAGCTTATTTATCAGGTGGGAGGAGATCTGTATGAAAACATACACATTCGTAAGTGTTTAATAGAGATACCTTTTCCAGGGAGTTATTGCAATCACTCTCCTGACTCTTAGTGCTTTCTGAAATCTGGGTGGGAAGAACCCAGTCCAATTTGTATTTAATCCTCTCTGGCACTCGAGTTAATGATGATTTCTTAAGCAGGTACCATGTTGGAATTGAGTGCCTGGCTTCTGCAGATGCCTTTCCAATTGTTTAGGGCATGTGAAATGCAACCGTGTATAGATTGCACTTGGCTTCCACACCCCTGTCCATCTATTAAATTAAAGAGAATTCTTCCTGAGATTTGTACTGACCTCTGAGGTCCGTTATCAGTGAGTGCAGGCTTCTAATGAGGTGAAGACTGGTAATGAGAATTCGTCATCTTACTGAATGGCACATATAGGTCATTAACACAGGTGAAAGTTTTATGTAGCTATCTTGTACTTAAACAGATTTTGGAGCTGGGCTCTGAAAATAAGAAATGAGCTTGCAGCTAACTAATGCTCAGCCCACATTTTAATGCATGGTGTTTGTGGTACATTGCTCTGCAGGTAAGCTCATTTTCAAAGGAAATTTTCTTAACAAAGCAAAAACTATATGACATATGAATATTCAGACTCTAATGATAATTGATCTGCCAGATAACTTTGTCTTATCACTTTCAGGAAATCTTGAATGACTAAGGTGAAGCAGTTTTATAAAATCAGTATTCTGCAGAGAGTACTTAAGTATCTATTATGTAAGTAGGTATTAGAAATAACAGGTAACAATCTGTTTAATTCTTACTTAGGTGCAAGACAGATTTCCAACAACTTGACGGGTATTACTTCGTGTAATCCTAGACGTACCCTCTGAGGGAGGCAGTATTATCACATACATTACCCAGTGAAGAAAGAGACAGTAAGGTTGAGACCACATTCCAAGAATTCAAAAGATCTGGATCCAGGCAGTTTGATTTTAGAGCTGGAGTTCTTAGCATACATAGCCCATTTCAAACACCTAGACCCAGCCAATGTTTTTAAAAGGTTCTTCTTAATCACTTCCAAGCTTTCTCAGTGGGAGTGAGGCTGATATCTTCTCCCTAGGTGGATAGTGAGAAGCCCGTGGACTTTTTTGATAGTTCCCAGAGCTGGGATCTATTGGGGTTGGTGCTGGGAATGGCAGGAGCTTGGAATATTAATTGTCACACAACAGGCAGGACAGTTCAGGGAAGGAAGATCTGATTTCTCCCCTCTTCACTGAGACTTTCCCTGAGAAATTCTCCTGCTATCTGATGGCGCAGTGCGCTTCAGTATTAAAACAGTAAGGTCGCCTTAAACTGGGTTTAGTGCAGCGGCAAAAGGTGTCCTTGGCAAGAGCCTTCACAATGGGAGAGTAGTAACTGGCGATGGCATTTTGGTTAAAGAATATTGAAGAGTTTGCTTATGTTAATGGGACTCTGTAAATGTTTTCTGAAGGATTAAATAGGAGGAAATAAACTCTATCCGGATCTTTGAGATATCCAAGGAAAATGAGTGTCTGTAATGCACTCTATTAAAATTTATCCTTTGTGATGTAATCTTGTAAACACTTGTGTAATTGTTTGATGCAAGATGATGAAAAGTAGTGAACATAGGAGCATTGAAGACATCACAACAGGCAGAAGTGGATAAAGGCAGGTCCAGTGGCTCAAGCTTCTGGGATGTACAGTACTTAGATTTCTCTGATAGCAGGAGGGAGTTTATAAAATGTGTGGCTCTTTTGTAACTCAGCAGTCACCTAAACTGTGTGGGTCAGGCGTCCTCAAACTACGGCCTGCTGGCCACATGCGGCCCGCCTAAGACATTTATCTGGCCTGCTGGGTGTTTTTGCCACAGCTGCCTGTCCTGCTTAGCAGCCGACTCGTCCTGGGGCCTGGAGTCAGGCCCTCCAATGGTCTGAGGGACAGTGAACTGGCCCCCTGTTTAAAAAGTTTGAGGACCCCTGCTGTGGGTTACCTCTCACATCCATTACCCTAAGGTGGATATAAAAAGTTTGAGGACCCCTGCTGTGGGTTACCTCTCACATCCATTACCCTAAGGTGGATATCTGCTGCAGGCAGTTTTGACAAACACATCTAAAGTATGACTGATATGGCACGATCTGTCCACCTCTCCCCCAGTGCACACGTAGAGCTACGTTCCATCTTGGCCTTCTGTGCTGGGGGAATGGCAGAGAAGTAGTTTGATGAAGAACCAATGGATTTAGAAATAGAGCAAATAAAGAAGCTGTGAGAATAATCTGGGATAGTGGGAGGAACTGACAAGTGTTGTGTGTTGCTGCACACTGTACCAGAATTTGCTTTTTATTTTAGTTTTCTCTGGTTTGTTTTCACTTTCCTTATGATAAAGCCTGAAATGGAGCTGTCTTAGTCGGTTTTGACTGCCCTAACACCTTGCCATAAACTGGGTGGCTTTTACACAACACTTATTTCTTCCAGCTCTGGAGACTGGGAAGTCCAGGTTCAAGGCACTGGCTGACTTGGAGTCTGGCAGGGCCCCTGGCCTGGGCCATAGACACAGCCATGTCCTCGCAGGTGCAAGGGGCATATTTACAATGATCTCAGCTATGAGGGTTCCACTTCAGGACTTCCTAGCCTCCTAAAAACTCCAGATCCTAATACTATCACCTTGGATGTTGGAATGTTAGCCTATGAATTTTAGGGGGAGATAGTCATTCAGATCATACCATGAGTCAATAAGAAGTGTCTGAGGCTGATAACAATCCCCTTGTAAAATTATAAGTAATTTTAGTGTGATCTTGGGGGGGGTTGTCTGTTATTATTAATCTAAACTAGTTTCAAAAGACTTGTTTTTTCTTTTGAAATCAGTAACATTAAATTGAGCATTAAATTGAACATTAAAGTGAATTTGAGAAGAGAAGGCTGTGGTCCACCCTCTGTGGGTGAAGAACTATTTTTAGGAGTTTGCACTTGTTAATCTCTTTAGTTAGTGACAGTTATATGAGGGAGATGATCCTGTTGTCAATGAGGACACTGAGGCCTAGTGCGTTAGGCAACTTGCCGGAAGTTTCCTAGCTCGGAAGTGGTGGGTGGGCTGGGGCCCATCCTGCCCAGCTCTGGCGCCCTTTCTAATCACCTCTTCCCACGGTGCAGCCTCTACCCTCGACCCTTCCCTCCTCTGCCCCTAAACCACTGTCTCTCTGACCTTTTTGTTTGCTCTGAATCTTTCTTATTTTCAGTAGTAGCTGCTCTTTCTCCTTTTCTCTCAAGGACACTAGAACCTTTGCCCGACAGTTTCAGCAGTCAACTCCAGTCCTTGCGTTATGGATGAAACTGACCTTTTATTACAGGAATTTTCTCAGTGTCTCTGTCCACTGTGTTAATATTATTTACATTTTACTCTGTGCTTCCTTCTGTGTTTCATAGACATAAATTTCCCACTCTTGTTTCAATATAATCCCTTCCCTGTTTGTTCCAGATCGCATCTTTTAAATATTTTTCTATCTATCACTTCTTTTCCTTCTTTGGTTTACAACTCTTTCCTTCATGCTGCCTTTTGTCCCTCTGCTTCTAACTGTGTCCCAGTCTCCCTTCTCCCTCTCTTTGCGGCCTGAGTCTAGAATATGTCTCACCCATGTGCATGTCTGCCCCGCATCTCCTCCCCTTCACCTTCAGGGGCTCCCAGATAGCTCAGAGATGCTGCTCCCCTCTTTATAAAAGGTCACCAATCATCTGACCCATTGCTGTCCAGCTGCAGCCCCTACCCAGCCTCCGCGGAGTCGGCCCTCATCTCTGAGTTTCCCTGACTCCTCCTGCTGTGGCTGTGGCCTTCCTAGCAATATCTGTTTCTTACCTTTCCACATCTTCCCCGGCACTTTTCTGTTGTACACTTTCTCCTATTTGTAGCTTTCGTCCTCCCAGGACCCCTGCATTCTCCCAGCCTCTCTCTGCATCATTCTTTAGATATTACCTGGTTGACCTCTCTCCTCCCTGCGGCTTTCCTCATATCCATTATTCTGACGACACTCAGACACGTACATCAAAGCCCTAATCTCTTAGGAGGTACAGACTTGCCTTTTTAAACATGGATTTATGACTATCCTCTCTGCAGACCTCAGACTCAGTGTGTCCCTGGACCACATCTGGTCCCATCCCCACTGTCCTGTCTCAGATCTCAGAGACTCAGTGTGTCCCTAGACTCAGTGTGTCCCTAGACCACACCTGGTCCTCACTGTCCTTAGACTCACTGTGTCCCTAGACCACACCTGGTCCTCACTGTCCCTAGACTCACTGTGTCCCTAGACCACACCTGGTCCTCACTGCGTCCCTAGACTCAGTGTGTCCCATACCTTGTTTAGTCTTCTGTGTCTCATTCTACAGGTGCATCTTCTTTGTCATATTTGAAATTTTATTTCTGTCATAATATATAATGAGCTTTACTTATTTTTGAACTTTAGGTGAGATGGTTGTAAAAGGCATTTTGATATGGCAATTAGATAAATAAAAGTTAATATTCATCTTCTTATATCTTGCCAAAATGCTGGAAACACCCACAGTGAAATTCCTGGTGCAAACACTTAAGCCTGGCCATGCTGTTTTTATTCGTAGATCACTGCAAATACCTGTTGGTTGATCTTCCCTTTTATACCTTCTAAAGCCTCCGTGTTTTTATTGTATTTACTACGTAATTTTTATCACAGTTGATTTCTCAGGCAAAGACCCCCTAATGTTATTTCCTTTCTTTAAAACTCTGAAATAAGATTTAGGCATCATAATATTAATATTATTCTTAAATAGCACTTACTGTGTGCCAGGAATAATTTAAGTACTTTTCACATTTTAATTCACTTAATCCTCACAACTGCCCCATCAGAAGGTAATGTTCGTAACAACTATTTTGGTTGAAGAATCTAAAGTCCAGGGAAGTGAACGTTTTCTGCAGAGAGCTCTGGTAAGGTCATGAAGTTCAGAGGAGGTGAGATAGTCGTTTAACTCCTGGGATGTCAACCCAGGCCCATCTAACTCTAGAATCTGTGCACTTAGGTGCCTCACTATTTCAAGGGCGTATCTTTCTGGCATCATCCAGTTTTATAAAGACTGAGTACCTGGGTTTAGATGGTTTTCTTTGCTTTGTGTTTTTTAATTTTTCCTTACTCCCCTTCTCCTAATCAAGAACTGTGAATAGCTGAGTTCACTCTACTTCCAAAGTAAGAAGTTAGTCTGCCACAGTTGCCAGTGGCTGACAGAGCCATGAGATTCTGGATCAAAGACGCTGTTAGTCTGTTAGCCCCCAGGGCATCCTGAGCTTGATGTCTGCCTCTGCTTACTGCGTCCCTCCTCACAGATAAGTTCCACAGGGGATGTGAGAAGAGCTCCAGATGGACACTGGGGCAGAGGGAGTCTGTGACACCAGCCGTGAGGGCCTGGAGCTTAAACCGCCAATCGTACAAAGGGCCTGGTGGCCACCCTGCCCGTGCTCACCCATATGGGGAGCCTCAGCATTATCCTGCCCAGCAAACAACTCTGCCCTCGGCCCTGGCGGGAGACCCCTCTCCAGCTTCCAAGGCTTTCCGCTATACACCTGTCCCTCCGGAATAAAAGTCGGCAATGCTTCTTCACAAGTAGAAGTGGGAGGGACCTCGAATGTCCCACTGCTCACCTAACATCTCTCCTCTTGCCCATTTTTGCAGCATAAGTGTGCTGAGGTTTGCACCTGACTCTGTCTCTTCTGTTGGGCCCAGCACTGGTTCTATTCTTTTTTAAGTACATAGCACTTTAAGCCCTCAGAGCTCCACAGACTTAAAGTGTAGTGAACTTACTCAAGGGGCTGTGTTCAAATTCCAAGTGTCTGTCTTTCCTTCACTGCCATTGAAATCAAATCACTAACTCCAGTGCTCACTAACCCAGAACCTCAACAGACCTGTGCTCCCCGGTGGAGGGGACTCTGGACAGCAGGGGACTGACCTCATGAGACCTTGTTCCCAGGTGGAGGGGACTCTGGACAGCAGGGGACTGACCT
>NW_003852479.1:5842609-5853719 GCF_000181295.1 Otolemur garnettii
CCGTGAGGTTAGATGAACTCTGGATGCCGTGAGGTTAGATGAACTCTGGATGCCGTGAGGTTAGATGAACTCTGGATGCCGTGAGGTTAGATGAATAGATGGTGTCACTGAAGACCCATGATTTGTACGGCCACCTAAACAGACCCAACTTTAAGAATGTTTTCTGGTTGAGAACTTCACTCCCAGCGCCATGGTGACAAGAAGCGGCAACTCCTATCTGTGGTCTTGTGCTGGCAGGCGGGTTTGTGCCTGGAATTTTCTCTATGCTCTGCATCTGCCCTCGTTCTCAGCTCATTATTCGCATGGCCGAAAGTGACAGCAGAAAGAACCTCCTGCCATACTCAGTACAGACAGGGCCCCGTCCAGGAGCAGCTCACAGTTGTTAAGGCATTTTCTTTGGTTCTATGGGGATTGTAAAGGTGGGTAAAATGGAGTCTCCACCCGGTGGAATTTATAATCACCTATTGAGTTCTTTGCTATGGGATAGTCAGGCACCTTAAAAGAATTACACCAAAGTAGTGCTTGTAATCAGGAAAGAAGGAAATAAATTCATGAGAGGAAATCACAGAGAGCCTCCTGGAAGTGATGGCATTTGAAGACAGGATGGGATTAAGGTCACAAGAGTATTGATTTTCAGGAAGACGGCACGGCATGCAGGGCTCTGGTGGTGCTGGAAGGGCAGAGTGTCTTTGGGGGATAATATACAGGGCAGGTGACAGGTGTCACCACCACCATCTCCAGCATACTCCAGGGTCCCCAAGTGCACTCTGCACGGTGCCTTTGTTCTTCCTGCGTCCTCCACCACTTCCAGGCCAATCTCCAAGGCCCAGCACAAAAGTCACCTACTTCACAAGTACTTCCAGGCCCCTTAGGCAGGATTAATTGTGTATCTGTCTGTCTCAGCAATCTCAGTGGACATTTTTGTTTAACATAGGTATCTGGAGATCTCTAGCGTCTTTTAAAACCTGATAACCATGTGGTAACAATGAGGATGTGTTTGGAATTTGTTAGAGGCGCTTCCGGCTGACTCTTGGTAAAATCACCTCTGTGTATATGAATTCCGTGGCTTCTTAACTCATGATCTGGAAAATGTTTCCTGTCACTCTTCAGTGAACAGTTTTCACTGGTGTTTAATGTTTCCCTCACTGACGTGGTTAATTAAGGATTGACAGGAATCCCGAGCTGCTGTGGATTTTACTCTCGAGAGAAAAGGAAATCCCAGGAGACTGGAGGTTTAATTTCTCTAAATTATTATGAAAACATTTTCATGGGTTGGTGGAGTGGTTGCCGACTAGGTACAGAAATCTAATTTTGAATAGTTTTTTTTTTTCAGAAGCTGAAAGCATGAATGTTTAGTTGCAGGATCTCAGGTGTTTGTTTTATTTGGGGATCTCGTGGACAGCGTGATGACTGTAGTTAGTAGCAGTAAGGCCGAGCATTGTGGACCTTACTGCTGTCTTAGCAACAAGGGAGTAGATCTCAAACGTTCTCTGCACAGGCAAAAAAGGCAACCAGGTAAGGTGATAGACGTGTTGACTAAGATAATGGTGATCATTTCACAATATATCTATATATACACACACACATATATATTTATGTCAGATCATCTCGTTATACTTCTTAAATTTATATGATTTTATTTATCAATCATACTTCAATAAGCCTGGACAAAGAAAACAAAAATAATAGTCAAATAATAATAGTCAAATTGTATTGCTTCTTTATTATGGAGTTTAATAAACAAAATTTCATGTCCTAACTTACAAAGTCCAAAAGATAAGAAAACTGTTCTCAGCATGAATAAACTGGAAATGTATCTTGGTTTAAAAAATTTATTTTCCAATGCATTTCACGGTTTACTCATACTGAGATCCACTTCTTATCTTTCCAACTTTTGAACCCTCCATATCAGGATGATCAAAAATGAACATGGGTTTTCTTTAAATGTGCTGGAATAGCACCTGTGAAATAAAACAATTAGGGACTCAAGACACAGCAATGTGCATTAGCCAACTGTATGACAGAATCGTATTTGTGTTGGGCTTTAAGGATGTCACATGCAATACTGGAATGAATTTTGACAGGAAACACTGTAACCTGGGCCATTGTAAGGTACACCTGGCGTCTCTGTAGAGCAAGTCTTGCTTGAGCTGACCTGAGAGTGACAAGTCTGGAGACCAGGCGGGGAGCAATCCCTTCTTTTGGGAGAGGGGTTCTCAACCTCTGGGTTGTAACCCATAAGAACTATATTAAAGAGCCACAGCATTAGGAAGGTTGAGTACCACTGTTTTATGAGTTTATTTACAGTAGAAACACCATTAACATTTTAATTGTTTCACATCTAAAATTTCTCTAAATGTCACCTTTAAAGGGCTCAGGTTCATTAAAATTTGAAGGACCAGAGAGTTCCTAGTCTATTCTAAGGACCTCATGATGGTTGTAAAGACTCTGAATATTTCTTTTGCTTCATTGAATAACCAAGTGATTCCTGTAGTAGCTACATGTGTTTAAAGGTGGGGGCTGCACTGGCCAGGTCCAGTCCCCCCAGAAACTGTCTCCCTCTTCTTTCTTCTGAATCCCTGGGGCTCTCCATCCCTTTCATCATTTCCTGTCAACTTTTGTTTCCAATGAAACAAAAGTTATTTTATTAGTTTATTTTATAAGAGTTACTTTATTATTTCTATAGGCAGATTCTCATTTATTGAGGAAAAGTCTGAACCTAATAATGGCTGAATTAACACTGGACACTGATAATCTTCTGCTTTCCAAATGGGAACTTAGAGTTTTAAAAGTTTACTTATTTAAACAGAATTCTTTTATACAGTGAGGAATTACTTTTCAACAAACAAGTATTGTTTAGTATTTCTTTACCTTCTAGATGTTAGTTGTTATAAAGCAAGGAAATTTCAGGCTTATGTGTCCTAAAAAATAGTAGTTTATCATACCATTAGTGGGTGTCTTTATCTGAAATCCCAATATATAATAGCATACCCTGTCAAAAGTAAAAAAAAAAAGAAATTGGATTTTTATCATTTAAATAAGTTCCCATCTTAATGATCAGAGAATAGGAGCCAATGATTCATTAAGGGTAATGCATGAAAACAAGTTCCTCTGTCCTTATTCATGTCCTAGCCCATTGCTTCTGTGTAAACGAGACATCTTTCAGGTCGGTTGACATCTATTAGATCTCTGTGCCAGGCAACATGACAAGGACTTCCAATATTATTACACTTATTTTATCTGAACAAAAAAATCTGTATACTTGTACTGTGCCTCTGATGTTGAAAAGTCATGATTTAAGGATAAAAAGGCAAATGAATACAATTTGCTATAACTTAAATATTTTGTTCAATCCAATTTTATTTTCTTCATGACGAGTATACGCCTTTATTGGTCCCACTCTCAGTTACGTTTTAGGATGTCCAGTTCCAGAGAGTGCTTCTGTTTGGAAGGGTAAGCTGGTCTGGGTAGGGTCAGCCGGCTGGAACACTGGTACCAGCTTCAATATTAATAAAAGTAGACTTTGAAACCTTTCACCCTCCTCTGCATCACAGAATTTCCTATTTCATTTTCTCATAAGTTTTATTCTGTTTGTCTTGAGAAGTCCCTGTTTTGTCCTTAACAAAACATTAAGCCTTCGTTTCAGCTTGGGTCTGTGATAGGAGTGTCGATGTTTAGATTCTGGAACTATTAGGGCCCAAGGAGAGTTGATGGACTTGCCCAGCTCACTTTCTGTGGTCCTTGTGTCTCATGTCACATGTGCTTGTAATGCTCTCTTTCATGTCTGACATCCACGTGGCTGCATGGCACATTATTCATAACTTCCCCAAGGCTTTGCTTCTTGCTGTGACTACTTCAATTATCTTAAAATTTAAGCTTTTCATCTGGTGGCATGGTGGGGCATTTGTGTTTCTGGTATGACTTTCTAGTGTAGAGAAAAGAGGCCTGTTCTGAAGGAAATAGGATCCTCTTATGATGGGGTGGAGTTCTTTGATAGGGGGTTCTGGTCCCCATGGAAATAGACACTTCGAGAGAGCTGGGGCCTAGAAGAAAAGTTAATTCTAAAGGACCCCAGAAGCCCAAGGAAGGCACTTTCACGTGTGATACTCTGGCCAAGAATTGAACTTGAAGAAGACATGAATATTCTCCCAAAGGAGGAGGTTACCTGTGGGGAGGAGGGTTGTGGGTGAGGCTTTCTGCTTCTGTTCAGTGTGGTGGCAGGAGATAGTGGGGCTTTTGACCTACAGACAAATTAAATGCCACCTGTCAAAAAAGTAAAGCTTTACGGCTGATTCTGTGCAATTGTCTGAGATGGAAAATACATTTGTGAGGAAGCAGCTAGGAATGGAAAGTCTGAATTAAAATGAATTATTGTTTGAAGGAATGATAGATGCCTATTCTGACTGAACCTGAGGCTGGCAGTGAATCCATTACACCAACACCTCATCACTGTCTGTTGCATTGAGGACTTCATTTGCCTATGAAATAAATTTGTTTTACCTTGAAAACCATCTTTAAAATTTCTGTGTGTTAGCAAAAGAAAAAAAAAAAAACTGGAAATGGCTTAAATGTCCAAGAATGAGGAAACAGCTAGGTAAATTGTAGTAGATCCTTATAATGGAGCATTTATGCAGCTATTAAAAATGATGTTTACAAAGAATTTTAATGGCCTCTAAAATGCTTATAAGTCAAAGAAGAAAAGGCCTATTACAGCATGCTTTCATATATAAATCTATAAATATAAAGATAATAAGCACAAAAGGAGGGAAATGTATCAAAATATTTTAATAGTGTTTATCTCTTGGTGGTGAATTATGTATAATTGTTACTCATTCATCAACAGCTCTTCGTTTTGGCCAGCTTTTCTTTAATGAACATCTATTACTTTTCCATAGGAAAAACTACTTTTAAAAAGTTCAATTTTTTTCTGAAATTATTTTTCAATCTGTAATCTATTACTGACACGAGGCAGATGACGACGGCTTCGTAAGACCACTTTTGAGGCACCTGTGCTACGTGCTTTGTTTCTGATGAGAAACTTCAGGATTCATTTGTATTTCAGTAAGGATGTGTTACTGTGCACTCAGTCTGGGTGCTAATATTTAATGTTCCAGTAATGATCAAATACATGATAAATTTTCTTAATTGAAAGGCTCTTGAAGTTTCCCAGAACAGGAGGGAAGAGCTGTCCCCAGCGTGTAGGTCCACTCTGATCGCCTTGCTGCAAACCAGCTGCTGTCAGCTACTCAGGGACGGGGGGTGAGCATGGGGTCTTCAGACTTAGTGGGGCACAGTTACGGTCATGTGCTATGTCTCTCCTTGTGTGTATATCAGCTGCTAAATACTTACCAAGTTTATCACTTATCTTTTTCTACTCCTGAGGGTGAGATAAACCTGACTGGGTTTTCAGGCTATTCTTACTTTTGTAACCAGTTGCTTACATATAAAAACATTTTACTTGCCTAGAACTCAATTATCTGAAGCTTATTCACAGGTGGTGCTCTGTATTCATGGGTTCCACTTCCCCTGGGTACAACCAACCACAGATCGAAGATAATTGAGAAAAACAATAAAGAGTAACAATATAGCAATAAAATTGTGAGAATCAGAAACTACAGTAGAACATAGCATGCACACCGTGTTAGGTGTGATAAGTAATCTAAAGATGATTTCAAGTGTATGGGGGGATGTGTGTAGGTGATATGCAAATATCACGCCTTCAGGGGCTACACACCACAGAAGGGACCAGATTTTAGCATCCGTGGGGGTCCTGGAACCAGCTCCCAGAGATACCAAGCAATTAGTGTACCTGGGAAATAGTTGAGAATCAAGAAGTAAAAAGTAACAGCAACCTAAATAGCAACAATCCCCACTTATTGGGAGCTTGGTATTGTTTTAACTTCTTGGTGGAGCACCTACCTTACTATCTCATTGAATCATCCCAGCCTATGCACTGTTTATAGATGAGAAAAGGAAGACTCAGAAAAGCTGAGTAGCTTGTACAGGGTCACACAGCTGGTTATTGTGAAGCTAGGACCTGACCACGTCCCAGAGCCCAAGCGTACCCTCGAATATTACAGCACATCGAAGTAAAAACACATGTTACAAAGTCTGTGCTCTGAGAAGGCTGGATTTTATCCTTCAAGGTCCCAAGAAAGTTTCACTTTATTTTTCACAAGTCTTAGGCAAATTTATGAAAAACATATTTGAAAAGAAGAAAGAGGGTCTTCTAGAAGCAGGAATTGATAGCAAAGTAGAAGATATGGCTGTAAACTGATAGTAAGGATGACTAAAAAAATTAGGATACATTCCCAAGAACTCAGAAAGCATGATATTCTGGGTTTGTCAGGTAAAGTTATCTAGTTCCCTATATGAACTTCTGTATCAACATAATAAATACAGAGCTTGATCCTGGTAGATTTATCTTGCCAATAAAATATTACAGTCAGGATAGTCCTCATTTTTGAATATTTTAATTATATAATTCATGCATTTTGTTTTAGAAAGACTAGAAAATACAGATAATATAACATATTAAAAATATCTCATAATTTCACAATCAGAGATATCCACTATTAACATTTTGGAAGAACTACATAATATAACCATAAATGTAAACATAGATATGTATGTTTATGTTTTAACAAAAGGGATGGTGTTTAATTTTTAAATATTATCTTCAGTTACTATTCTGTGAGCACATTTAAAAATACTCCCTGTTTATAAGAATAGAGAAGTATATAATACATTTGACAATGATTTTCTTCCAGTAGGTATTAAAATACACACGTTTATTTGATGCTTTAAGGAAAAGTGGATATTAATCCAGAAAATCATTTTGTATGAATCAATTCATTTCTTAATGATGCTCTATCAATAAGGTGCTATATATTTTATTTATTTTTGTGATATAGCACTCTCATCATTCTCTTGTATTTAGATTAAACGTTTTAGAGAAAGCTTTTTTACTGAGAAGAAAGGATCAGTAATGAGAGTGATGATGTAGGGTGTTTTGAAAGGAAGAGAGTAAATCTGCTGTATATTCCCTGGCTGGAACTGACGTGATGTAAAACCATCTGCCCCTTTCACTGGAATCCCAGTAGTTTGTGTCCATCAGCCTATTTACTTCGGGGGGGGGGGGCGGCCAGCTTCCAAAAGCTGTGTTTTCATTGGTTAGTTCATCTGACAGACATTCCTTGAGCTCCTACTTTGCACAGGCCTCATGTTAATAATGCAAAGGGGGGCGGAGCCTGTGGCTCAAGGAGTAGGGCACTGGACCCATATGCCGGGAGTGGTGGGTTCAAGTCCGGCCCTGGCCAAAACTGCAAAAAAAAAAAAAAAAAAAAAAAAAACCACAAAGGAATGTAAAAATGTGACTGCTGTACTCAAAAAACTGCCATCTAGTGACTAAAAGTCCCAAACAAACAATTGTAATTGAGTCTGGGGGTACTCAATTGTATGAGAGAGAATTGAGCTTAGGGGGCTGCAGGGGATGTGAGAGGTGAGGGTAGCTCTTTGGAGACTGAGAGTAGCTGGGCTATGTGTAGGCAGGATTAGGGGCCAGAGAACGAGTGTATTTAGTCATGGAATGAGGGTCCCATGTTGAACAAGGCTTGAGGAGCTGAGAAGTCTGAGCCTATCAGAGGGGCATCAGCCCTGTGCCCTGCTAGGAGGCAGGATTTGATCTTGAGGGAAGGAGGAGCCCTTGGAAATACTGTCACAGAGCCAGAGATTTAGAGGAATCACTCTGTAGCGTTGTGAAGAGGCCCTAAGTGGTTGTAAGACGTGATAAGGATGTGATAGAGGGTTAGAGAGGAAGACATTGAGCGGATGAACTTGATGACTGCAGGATGTGGGAGGACAGAGAGTGCGCAGGGAAAATGATGATTTGGGGACAGGTTGCAGGGTGAGGTCTCTTGCGAGTGAAGAGGACGCTGAAGACAGCAGGTGGAGAAGGTATTTCAAAGACGATGTGTGTAGAACGGGCACTGATGTCTATGTGGGACTTGAGTTCATAGAAAGCCATGCCCAGAACAGCAGGTGCAGAGGCTGTCTAAGACAGACAGCAGTGGGAATCAAGGAAGGGGGACAACAGCTCGGGCAACGTCTGTAGGGTCAGAGGGACGTAAGGACCACCATCATTCTCAGGATCAGAGTGGAATACTGGTTGCAGGATGGCCTCTGCTGCCTGGGGTCCCCTCCTAGTTCTCCCTCTTTGCAGGGCAAGCTAGCTACTCCTGCAGTCTCCTGTCCCCATAACATGCACATAAGACACATTTCCATCTCGGGGTGGTTGTGAACGATGAATTTATTTCTCACAGTACACGTCCATGTGTATATGTGATGGGACTGGCTCTTCATAGTAGTGCAATAGATTTTGGCTTAACTTTACCACGTTATTAAATTGATGGAGGCAAATTAATGAGAACCAGTGAAGGACACAGAATAAGTCGTCGAAGGTACAGAGGAGAACACGACCGTGAGGAGGGGCAAGAACAAGGAGAACCCCAGAGGGAAGGCAAGTCGTCTAAATGTCTCAGGGGGGCCTGCGAAGCAAGAGCTCAGAGGTGCCCTTTTTCATTATGAGAGTTTGCAGGGGCACCTGCTGGGATGGGGCCAGGATCCTGACACACTGGTCTGGGAAATTACCAGGAGGAGAGAGTGGAACGCACTCACACTCAGAAGGCCTGGCTGAGTTCAAAGAGCCAGACCAGTGGTGAGAGAGGGGCTGGTGAGTGAGTTGGGTGTTGGGAAGTACCAGTGACTCTGAGGTGTTTTTGTACATATGAGGAGGATCAGCCCAGGGACGTCACCAGGCAGTGAATTAAAAGAACCCCTCATTCATGCATCCGATTTGCTCATGACAAATCTACTGTGTGTGTCATGGGGCCATGAGCTGAGGAAACTCTCCAGGAGCTACCCTGGAAGGCCGTGTGGGGAGAGACGACTGTAACTGTTCCATCACCGCTTTGGGAGGTGAAGGTGGGGTGGGAGCCCTGTCTCTCTGGGGCTGAGAGCAATTTAAGGAGGCCTGGTAGCATCTGGGGGCGAGTGTCCGATCGTGGTTTTGATCTGAAGATGGAAGGTCACCTCAGCAGCTCCTGCAGCAGATCCGACCACAGTTCCCGTGCTCCCTGCCTGAGGGAACCCCTGCAGGCTGCTCCTCCCCCATCCTGCTGACTAGGCTATTCCCAGTGTGGCCTCTGGCAGTATCTTTTACTAATATGCTTTCTCTTTCAAAAGCAGAACAGTGTATTGGAAAGAAGATGAAGGTAGATAACTGAAGATTCCTTTCACTTTCTTTTTTTCATTTGTTGGAATATGCTTTGAGCACCCACTGTGGGCCCAACAATATGCCATGGGCTGGAATTACCATGGGGGCAGAATAAGTAGGGCACCTGCCCCAGAGAGCTTGCATTCCAGGGAGGGAGGCTCCCAGTTAAGCAAACCACACTCCAACAGGAGGGTCGAGGGTCACAGCCCTGCTCAGACCAGTCAGGGCACCTTCCAGGCCAAAAGTGATGGTGAAGCTGAGAGCTGGGAGGCAGCTGAGGGTGGCCAGTGCTGGGCAGGAGGGAGGAAGGAGAGGTTTCTAAATAGAGCAAACAGCCCAGGTGGAGGCCTTGGAGCTATAGAATAGCCTGGACTTTCCAGGACCTGACGGAGGCTGAGAGAGGCTGGGACATGGAGTGTGCTGTCCCCGTGGCCAGCTAGGGGATCCCGGGCAACGGTGACTCTGAGCTTCTGTTCCCTCCTCTTTAAGGCCAGAAGTGGGCAGAAGGATGCCTTCTTGGGTTGCTGTTCTTAGAACACAGAGATAAAAACAAGATATGGAGGAAATTGTGCTGAGGACCGTAAGTGGGGTGGACTGGAGTGCAGGGAGGGCAGGAGAGAAAGCAAAGTCGGACATGTGCTGGACGCTGCTGGAAAAGTCAGGGTGTGCTGGACGCTGCTGGAAAAGTCAGGGTGTGCTGGACGCTGCTGGCTGATGAGAGGGCTGTGCTGGATGCTGCTGGCTGATGAGAGGGCTGTGCTGGATGCTGCTGGCTGATGAGAGGGCTGTGCTAGAAAGGTGAACGGGGGAACATGCTCCCTGGATATGGGATGCTGGGCCACACAATTACGGGCACATTCCCGAGAGATGGCTCATTTGAGAGGGATCAACATGAAATGTCCCAAAGGAACTGAGTTTGCAAGGGGGAAATTTTCAGAAGGGTAGACCAGGGACCAGAGCCAGAAAGCCGAGGGGGAGGATGCAAAGACAGCTCTGTGCATCTGTGTCAAGGAGCCTCCGAAGAAAGTGCTTAAAAATTAGATTGACCTTGAGCTTAGATTTACCTCCAACTTTCCTTCCATACATGCTCTTCTCAATTTAGTTAACTGGGTAAATTCTACACTTCGCAACAGAGAACACCAAACTGGCAGCCAGTCTGTGACTGGTCAGTGCACACCTGTGAAACTGCAGACGCTGAGTCCCAGCAGCTCTGGAGCCGACGTTTTCTATTTCACTTCTATTGCTAGTGTATGAATATTAAGCATTTTTTGAAGTTTCCAATATTCTGTTTGTAGCAGCATAGAAGAAGACATGCACATCCTTAATAGAGTCATTCCTCAGCAAAATCAAGGGAGACCTGAATTGTATGTGAAGGTTATTTTTGCAATTATTTGAAGTGTGTGGGAATTTAACTCTAGTGATGTGCATCTGAATTCTGAAAGAGATGAAAGATGCTGGGGCAACCTGCTCCCTGTGTATGTTAGGGGTGGGGTTGCCCACAAGAGCACAGCCAACCCTGGTGCAAATGCTCCTTGACCCGCCCGCAGTGTGGGGTCGGCGCTGGAAATTGAAAGGCGATCGGGGCACTGCGGGGAGGGGAGGTCCTGCTGCTCCTTCCAATTAAACATTCCCTTGGCTTCCAGGCCACATGCATAGTTTAGCATTGATACAGTGTAGTTACCATGTGCATAGTTTAGCATTGATACAGTGTAGTTACTATGGCATAGTTTAGCATTGATACAGTGTAGTTACCACACACATAGTTGAGCATTGATAAGGTGTAGTTACCACACACATAGTTTAGCATTGATACAGTGTAGTTACCACAGCATAGTT
>NW_003852479.1:5855779-5882587 GCF_000181295.1 Otolemur garnettii
GCATAGTTTAGCATTGATACAGTGTAGTTACCACGGCATAGTTTAGCATTGATACAGTGTAGTTACCACAGCATAGCTGAGCATTGATACAGTGTAGTTACCACCGCATAGTTTAGCATTGATACAGTCAATGGGAGAGAACTTGGGGAGGTTGGGACAAGGCTGAGGGTTACTGTGATTTGCTATAGTTTCATTTTTCTCAATGGTCAGAGAATATTGTTTGCAGTCAGAATACCCTCCCCATGTATGTATCCTTCAAAGGACTGATTTGTGGTTGCTATGGGAACTGTTTTATCAAATTTGAAAATTAGTGTATTTTAGGTCCTCTGGAGAAAGCAGTCTCTGTGTGTCAAGAAGGAATAGAATCTTGTTCGCCTCATTAAAGTGAAACATGCACTTCGTTAGGTGGCTTGTGCAGTGTGAGATGTCACAACACTCCACTGTGAACCCTGAGCTTTGCCTTAGATTGCACCAGTCTCTGGCCGCTCCTTGAATCCTTCATTGTGGTCACTCTGTTACCAGCTATTTCTCCTTCCTTCCTGGATTGTGGACACAGCCTCTGAAGGTGGCTTTCCAGTTTATACCCTTCACCTTTTCCCTGCCCCTGGAGTGATTCTGTTAAAATATATCTGGTCACATCCCCCTTCTTCTCAAAACGCTGATCATTTCCCCCTCACTCTGAGGAAAAGCCAGTGTCCTCACTGGAGCCTCAGGCCCCCCGATCTCCCCACTGATCTCCTGGACTCACCTCTGATCATTCTGACAGGCTCAGCCTACAGAGGCTCACTCAGCTCCTTGCAAGGAGTTGTCCTCCTTTGGGGCTGTGGGGTTTGCTGTTTATCTGCCTAAAGATACTTCCCCAGACAGCCGTACCCCTCACTCTCCACCTCATTTTGGTATTTGCTTAAATGTCAGCATCTCAGTAAAGCTTCCAATGCCTCAAGATCTTGCCCCCCCTTCCTGCTTCCCTATTTTATTTTTTCACAGGACTGATGATATCTCATCTACTATGTATTTGTCCATTTCCTGCGTCAGGTTGTAAACTCCTTGAAGACATGCTGTTATCCATTTCCTAGTGCCCCTAGTGAATAAATAAATGTCACCATATTTCTGTGCATATTCTCCACAATGGTATCTATTTCCTTCAGAAAGACATGTCCTGTGCCTCATTAAGTGTTGATGACATTAATCACCAAATAGCAAGAATCACCCCTAACACAGGGCAGAGGGGGAAAGGGGGAGTCAGGAGGGAGTGCCAGGTAGTTACAGGACGTGCGAGTTAAATGCTGCAGGAAGAGCATGCCCAGGTGGCTTTGGGGGAAAGGGGCAAGACACCTCGCTGGTTTCTCATGATACTCTCCATTGTTCTGATGAGGAAAGTCAGCTTCAGTGAGGTGCCATGAATTTCCCAGGCTCCTGAGACCCTAAGGTCAGAAAGTTAGACTGGCTGGGGATAGTCTGAAAGTCCGTGCACTATAGCAGGTGCCACTTGGCCTCCTCCCAGGGACCGGGAGGAAGGTTTGACTCTGTACAAAGACCCATTTACTTCTTTCACAGAAGACATCAGTTGAAAGGCCTCTGACTTCACAAGCGAAGAGGTTGTATAAAGGCATGTAATTATTTCTAATCACTAAATGTTCCAAAGAGTGTGAAAGGCCACCATGAGTGGAGATGTTAGGAACTTGTCCCTCCGAGGTCATCTTCTCCGTGAAGACTGCCGTGACCCGTCCCCAGGCGGAGTTTAAACGCTCTCTTCTCTGTTCCCCCCTAGTACTTGCATATTCATTAATTATCAGATTTTTGGATAAGTGATTATTTAGATACCTCCTTCATCAAATATAGGAACATCTTGAATAAGGATGGTTTTGTCTTGGTGATCTCCATGTACCCTGCACCTCTCTGCAGATGTCTTTTGAGGAAACCAATCCAGAGATGGAATCCGTAACTGAAACTACAGATCTCTAGGTGCACCTGCTACAGAGGTGAGACTGTGCCCTCTTCACCTTCACCCACATCGCAGACGCTGGGGAACAAAGGAAGATTGTATGATACTGCAAACCATCCCTTCAGAGCTAGACTGTGGGAAGGTGTAGGAAAAATGGATTTCTAAACTAGAAATGCTGGCAGTTTAGGGGACAGAGTCAGAGAAACATGATTCATAATTAGAATCCATAGATTGTTTTGTAATTTCTAAGTACTTTCACCAGCATTTCATTCTCACAAAACTCAGTGAGGTAGAGAGGCAGAATCCCAATTTACAGATGAGCAATCTTCAGAGAGATTAGGACAACTTTGAACTTGACCAGCTCACACAGCTAAATTGTGGAGTTCACACAAAAGCCTAAGGTCTTCGGATTCCAAATCCTGGATACTTCCTGCTGTGTCGTATCTTCCCAGTACACTGAAATTTTGTATCAAGAATAAATAGAGCTGTGAGTCACGTTCTCCTTTCATGACATCTGTAAAGGTGAGTTGTATATTGTTTGCTTCGTAACTTTTTCCCCTATTATAAAGAGCTTTGGTTTATGATTTAATAAGACCATATTTATAGCTTTTAATAAAGCCACATTTTATATTTTATTCATCTTTCATCTATGAAGGGAAATTATAGCTCTTTATCTCACTCAAAGTACTTTACACTAGATAACCTTATGTAAAATCCAGATGGGCAGAAGAATTTTATAAATGTTGAAAATGATTGTGTTTGTTCTGTCTTCATATTATGACCTTTCCAAAGTTTATGGCTAAACCCAGAGTAACATCCTGCCAGTGCTATTTACTCAAGAAGTTATTAGTATGAGATTTATATATGACAGAAGGTAGATGTAATCTTCGTAGATGAAGGCCAGTAATATGAAGTAGCAGATATTAATATGAAAAATGACAGCTTCTTTTAAAAATATCAAGTGAACTTTTGACTTAAAGCTAATACAGCAGGCCTGCAGGGGCTGGAACAAACAGATAGGAGGTCGTGTTTCATACTTGCATGCTACACCATCTAAGCCTGATTTCCCTCCAGCATGACCCGTTTCATTGATTATAGTTCTTAGTTTTCTTTGCATTTCAACCAAGTTTCTAGACAAGTCAAAGTGGTTAGATGATTGATCTGTGTATATTTGCTGATTGATTGCATTTGTTACAAACCGCAATGGAAAAAGTTGTCATAAAGGTCTCGATTAAATAATACACAAGCTGCCACAGATAAACATCTCATAGTGGAATTTCAGCTGAACATCCCGGGCTGCAGTTTTTCACTCTGCATTGATCGGGCAGCCTCGTGATTGCAGACAGGGGTTGAAAATTGTTCTCTGGAGAAATTCTATCCTTAATAGAGTACATGCAGGTATGTTTACGTGTGAATCAAGGGAAAGTCCTAGGAAGGTTCAGGAAGTAACGATGGATCTGAGATCTGCAATGCAGTCAAGGTGATTTTGGAAGAGCGTAGGAGTCTCTGTGATAAATTACAAAATGACATTCATAACACATTGTTTATAGATAATGGTCAATATTAACACTGGCTTAATCAGACCCTTGAGTAGGAAGGGCAGAGTTAGACTTCTCCTTCCTTATGTGTACGAGAAGAGCAAGGGTAGCACACCCCCTCTGTTAAGCCAGCGCTCCTTTTTAGGGAAGTTCTTCTCATCTAAAGGAATAATCCAAGATGTGGAGCAAACCAACGTCATGAAGGGGTAGCAGGTGCTGGGTCCCCTTGGCAGGGTTTTCACAGGCATTGAGAGTTGGGCTTGTAAAGTCAGCATCATGCAGATCACTTTGATACAGGATTACAGACAAAACATTGTCTTACGCAGATAAAATTGTAGATAACTTACTATTCATTTTTGTCATAAATATGTATACTAAATATATTTTTGGAAAAATAGCAAACCATTTGGTTACTCTTGTCAACATCTTACAGATGAGATAACTGAGGTTTAGCACAGTTAAAAAGTTTGGGGAGGCCACACCGCTGATCTCTGGCAGAGGCTGAGCCTGACTCCACACGTCTGCCTCCCAAGACTGTGCCTTCCTGCACTTAAAATATTACTTTTATTTTATAAGGAAATTTTCCTTATAAAATATTCCTTTATTTTATAATTATATAATATAATATTAATTATATTATAATTATATAATATTACTTTATTTTATAAGGAAAATGAAGGAGAAGCCCAGAGAGGTGCGGTGAGCATGTTTCTCCTTGACGTGGTTTGTCAACTTTAATTTTCTTTTGACTCAGTTTTCCCCCTCCTCCTTCAATGGCCCTTCCAGTCTCCCTTTCAGTTAGTGGTCAGAAAGATCCACATTCCCAGTAAGATTATGTTTTGGTGGATCATCAAACCAGCGCCTCACGCCTCACCCACCCTCCCCTGCTGTGTCTGGCTGGTCCTCTGTCCTTAACCGTTTCCTCCAGGACGCCTCCCCCAGAAGTAACCTGGAGGTTATTTCTTCTTGCCTGAGACTCCTGGAAACAGCCAAGGGAATTCTCAGACCCTCTTGTGGGGGTGACCGTCATTGAGTCTTGTCAAGCTCAGTAATTCGACATCTCTTCTCTTGCTCTTTCGCTCTCCTTTTGTGAGGCATTTCCCTGGAAGGTCGTCACTGTGTGGAGCACATGTGGCTGTTTTTTGAGGATTAATATGAAGTTGGCTCTTTAAAAGTTTTAAGCAGTGTGACTATTTCCCTGTCCTCCCAGGAGTCACGGGTAGAGGTGGAAGATGCTGGTGTTTATCTCGTGTTTTTAATTAACATGTTTGTTTTTAGGGTATCTTTTCTTCTCTGGCATTTTTCCCTTTGGACTCAGCAAGTTTTTGAATTGCTGGTTCTCCTGCCAGGAGAAGGTCCTTTGAGAGCGGTCCTAGGGATGGTAAGAGACCCTGGAGATCTCAAGAGATGTTAATTAGGAGGAGTAAATAAAGGGCCTGTTTATTCGTATGCGCATTTAAATGCCATCCTTTCCTTTTTTAAATTAAGAAGTAGAAAATGTGCTTGTGCTTAAATGTAGTGCAAAGTTTCTGGTATTCCTCTGGGTGCTGGTGCCTTTTCCCTGGTTGCAGAAAATAGGTTCAAAAGAATTTTATCTCTGGAGAATGTCCCCCCTCTGTTTATGGCCTTTTATTGGTGCTGTAGCCCCCTGCACAAACATGGCATATGAATAGTGATAATATTTTATAATCTGCCATAGTAACCATACTAGCTTATTTTTAACAATTACAGAGGACCAGAATTAAAGAAATAGAGGCTTGGGTATAGCTCATCATTTGCATAAAACTCTTTTCATTAAAACATATAAAAATTTAGAGTGACAGGGCATGAGGGACCTTTAGAGCACTCTCACTCTGATCTTCAGGTGCCTCACACTTCAGAAGGCTCAAGAAAACACAATGTGGCCGCACTTTGGAAGCCACTAAAAATATTTTCAAAACTGCTGGTCCCTCCTTTTAAAATAGAGTAAGTCGTGCTAGTGGGGCTTTCTTATTAGTCTTTTACTTAATCTCTTAAAACAGAATTCAAGCTTGTTTCATGTTCTGTTCAACAGAGGGGACACAGAATAGCAATGGGGAGCCCCAACTCTGGGGCTTGGACCCTTGGTTTAATTAGTGACTTTGTCACTTGCTATCAGTAGCAGTGCCACATTGCCACCTCCCCTGGATAAAACATTTGGCTTCATGTAGCCACAGTGTACTCGTCTCTGAAGTCGGGTTATACTGACTGTGGGAATTTAGTGAGGTGTTTCGTGTAAGAGATGCTAAGAACAGTGCCTGGTACGGACAAGTGTTAGATGATTGTTGTCAGGTTGGATTTACAATGAAAACAGAGAGCTGCTCTGCACACCGGGCAGGGTAGGGGGTAGCAGGTGGGAGGAAACCAGACCTCAAGTGTGGGGAGACAGGAAGAAAGCCCCAGTTTGCCAGGTGTGCATGTTATGACAGAACCGTGTCTGGTTATCTTCAGGGGACCATGGAGATGATGTCTGACGTCAAGAAAGAAAGAAATGATAGTTTCAAAATCCATCCAGCAGAACTTAATCCTATTGCTGTGGACACAATGGAGCAATGTTGACTGGATCATAATGCAATTAGCTGAATCTGCAGATTTGGATATAATTGCAGTTCTTGTTAATGGGTCACAAACATTTTTGTTCTGTTGGGAATTGGAGAAGATTTATCATACAATCAATACCTAGAATGAAAAAATAAAGTATCAGTAAAAGTAGAAAATTGTTACTACAGAGTGGCAGAGCTAAAGCCAGTCACCCCGAGGTCTAACGCATGTGTCATCACTGAACTTCAGAGCTTGGTCTAAATTCCTTTGCAGCCAAGATGAGGAAGCTGTGATCAGTTGTATTATTCTTATTATAATCTAAAGAGGAAATTAAAGAGTTAATTTTTCCTAGTAGACTTTTTAAAGGAGACCAATCACAGGGGGCCATCAATGATGAGCACTCATTGAATAGCGATCCCTCAGTCAAAGATTTTGAAGCAAATGCTCTGTTTTAAAGCCACCCTGGGAGAAGTCTGAAGATGATCAAGTGTCAGTTCTGCACAGGTGCGACTGGGAAAGTAACGCAGTGTGTACGTGAACTTCCTGAGGTCTGATTTTCTCCACAGAGCAGTGAGGAGCTAGGAAGTGCTAGACTGGCTCTACATCCTTCAGCAACATCCTTTCACATCTCGTCTCTCAGCCCATTAGAGAGGAGCTGGGGTGGTGAGGTCTTATCTAGAGGAGTAGGACCAGGGTAGGAATACTCCAGGCTGGGAGTTTTAGCAGGACCATTATGCTCATAACTGGCATGAAACTCTTCATCAAAAAGTGTTTCTTCATCTTTTTTTTGAAGCTCTGGGTTTGGTAGGGTGCCTTGGCGCCCTCGTTGGGGTGGGTGGGGGCCACGTGGAAAACTTTAAAGGTACAATTAGTCAGTGTAGCTTTACCTGTTTTTGTATATTGAATTTGATCAAAAGACTTACACGGCAAACAATGGAAGAAGTTATTTTGCTTAAACATATTGAAAAGCTGCTACCCTATAGCATGGTTATAGGGATTTTGACTTGTTATTTATCACAGCAATAAAACCATCCACCATAAACTCTCATGGTTTAATTTAACTGTGCTTTTTAACCATAGCCTTTCTGCTAATTTAACCGTAGGTTTTGCTTTTTGTTTGTTGGGAGCTCCAGCCAAACAGAGCTGTACTTTGCACAGAGTAGGCAAACACACAAATAAATGGATCTCCAGTACCTTACAGTTCCCTAACTGTGTCAGCCTCCTGAAGAACATTTTCCAAAGACACTGACGTTAGTTTTAGAGTGATTCACACTGCTCTGTAATCTTTTATTTTTTTTTGACCTTGGCTATATAACAGAATAACTCACGTATTGAGACAACCTAAGATAATATAAATAAACCATATCAGCATACAGAAGAATATTTATATTTCTAATTTCTATGGAAATAGAAAATGCTTCAAATTCCTATAGTTATTTATGACAAATTTAAGACACTAAAGCATAGCCATGCTCCGTGCCAGCAGAGATGATTAGTTCTGTTTTTGTAACCCTAATTATTCCAACATATAAAAATGCGAGCTTTGGTAAGTGTTGATAATCAAGTGTCTGCATCAATATCATGACTCTTAGGCCATAGCTTGTTCCTGTCATTAGGGTAAGGGTAACTTAAGGTGGATGAAAGGTGTCTTTAATCTTTTCTGAAGTGGCAAAATACAGATGAATAAAGATAAAGCCTTCTTATCAATCTGTGCTCTCTGATTGAAATAGAGTTTTATCTGGTCGTTGGATTAAAGAAGATTTGGTCATAAAGTTCAGAGTTTTTACTCTTCCTCAAACTTTTACGTCCCTAATCCTACAAATTTATTTGGAATAGGGTTATCAGAAATTTATTATATAAATGAGGATATCTTTGAGCTGATTAATAACAGGCATAAACAAAGATGGAAGGCAGATTTCTGGGCAAACTTCATGTGCGGTCTCCCGAAGTCTGCACGTAAACAGATACAGGAGCCTCCATGTGACACGGTTACAGAGACAGAAATACGGTTTATTAAAAGTAATAAAACATATTCCTAATTCAACAGTTAGCATATATAAGAACTTGAATTAGGAATATGTTTTATTACTATAAAACCTAAAAAACTATAGGTGATTTATTAGTAAATCACCTATAAACTTATTCCCTAGTGATTATAATTGATAATCTTTGGGTGAGTGAATTTCCATCTAGAATTTCTACATGTAGCAGAGAACGTACAGTTTCTTCTGTTTTAGTCGGGATTACTTTTAATTACCATTTTTTCACTGTTGCTTTGACTCACCTTTTAATGATGAGCATTTTTTTCATGTCAAGTCTTTTTTGAAAATACATTCTTTCCGGGTTATAATATGTTTTCTCTTATACTTGTACTGTAATTTATCAGTGCTTCTCTATCATTGGTATTTTGAGGTTAATTCTAATCTTTTTTTTTTTTTTTTACTATGATAAAATATGGTGAACATGTTAGCACCTCAGTTTTTGAGTCTCATAATTTCTTGAGGCTGAATTCCTGGAAGTATAATGACTGATTTAAATTTTCAGGGCTTTGGGTATGTTTGTGTGTACATATATCTGTAGCCATGTATGTGTCTATATGCATATTCAAATCGCCCTTCTGCAAACGCATACCAATTTAAAATACCACCAACCATGTGTTAGATTGTCCCAAATGGTTGATATTTCTCTTGTATAACATCTATAGTAGCAGTACCTAAGTTCAGGGGAAGAAAACAACACACATGTCCAGTTCTCCTCAGACATACGTAGCTCCCACTGTGCCGTAGGGCAGGTGTGTAGAAAGTAATGACTTCATTGAGATGCCTTTGGCTTTATTAACTTTGGAGAAATCACGACGTCTCTTAGTATTTTTTCTTTGAATGGTTTCATGAAATGATGAGCAGCATATCTGGGTTTGGTTATGAAAATATAAAAGTCTACTGAATTTTTTAACATATCTGAGTGATTCAGAAAGTGGAAGGGAATTAAGCATCTAAATAAGTGTTCAGCTGACACTTTCGAAAGTGCCACGGTGAGTGGTGTGAACGTCAGGACTTTTCACTGGCGTGGATGTTCCAAGTGGGGTAAGTGGCAGTTGGATGTGGGACGCTGTTTTAAACTGAGGGATCGTCCTTTTGCTTAGTTGCAGAAGCTAAAGGAGGTCATTTCTCAGGCCTTTGGTCTGTCCAACTGGCATTGTTCTTTTTTTAGAAGGTGAACGGACGATTATAGCAGCTCAGCCTCTGAGGGCCCCATGATCGAGGCACAGCAAATGAGCAAACAGGCACTGCTCTCATTCTGAATGGAGCTCAGGAGCTATGAGCAGGTCTTCACCTGCTCTTTAGGGATCTTATTTTGTTTGCTTTCTTAACTTAGGGGAGGGATCATCTCCCATTCTATTTTTTTCTCTCTATATCCTAAATAATCTATTGGGGAAAATATCAGCCCCCAAGAGCTTCTCCTTATCTCTCAAATTTAGGGAAGAGAGTCTAGTAGTCCCCTAAGCTAAAAGGAACCATTGCACCCTGCCATGTTTGGGTCACATAAGGGAAGAAGGCTGCTGGTGTAGACCCCGTCGTGTTTCCCTGGAACTTCCCTGTGTGCGTCCTGAATCTTCTCTCCATCTTATGTGTGTATTTATGGGCCACGCAGTGTACAGGGGTCTATGGGAAGAACCTGTGGACTCACTGAGGTCCGTGAATTTTTCATTAGAGCATTATTGGTGTATAATACAAGAATACATTATTTACTGGACATGTCAGATGTGCTATTAATGCATGTAAGTCCTTTAAATGAAGAAGTTACTTTGGGTTTCTCCCGTGAGGAGGATGGAGCATGTCTTAGGATCATACAGGGAGTCGGCCACAGCACAGTGTGTGTGGGAGGGTGGGTTAGTAACTACAGTTATCAAGCTTAAGGATGCATCTTTTAGTCCTTCACAGACTTTTAAAATAGGAGACTCCCACTTAGATCAGCAGTTCTCAACCTGTGGCTTGTGACCCCTTTGACTGTATTAAAGGTTCACGGTATTTGGAAGGTTGAGAACCACTGACTTAGATGGTGGGACAGGATAAAATAAATATATGATGTCACTGAGGGAGGCCAAATTTGGTTGACTTTCTGACGGATAATTAACCAGATAAAAGGCAACATTGTCCAAGAGGAAAACCAAATAGTATCAAACACATTTCTTGGGACATAGAGAAGAGAATTACCATGCTAGTCGTCCTCCAAGGTTGGAAAAGGAGGGGGAAATATTTTTAAACTGCAGAGTGAGGAACTATTAAAAGATAAGAGGAGCAGCAGGTCTTTCAGATCCTCCTGGGCTGTGCTCTGTCCATCGCTGCCCACACAGCCTTGAAGACTTTGGCCTTTAGCCGTAATGCGTTCTAGGGCCAGTGTGTTCCAAGCTCCAGTTCATCTCTTTTAGGACTGTGGGGTCTCTCAACTCTGTCAGTGTTTAAGAACACTGCCAAACATTATTCTTGTTATCCCACCTAAACAAAACAAAACAAAAGTGACAACAAAAAATTATTCCAGAAACAGTAGCAGTACAGGAGTGCTAATGCACACCCAAATGTGGGTCAGTCATGGGAAGAACTGTCTAGCAAAATACACTATGAAAAAAGAGAGAAGAATTCAAGTGTGAGCTCTCTGTGTTTACAGGGAACAGTTACGTGATTATAGAAATGCTTTGGTGGCTAGACAACATGTATAAAATGCAAATATCTCTTGCATTCAAACATTCTGAATTACTGTCTGGAAGAGTATTACACAGTGATAGACTTGTGACTGACTGACATATTTACACGCCTTCAGATAGGAGGAGAAAATCAATGGTCTCCAAGAATCATTGCAGATTGTTAGGATTCCCTGATAATTATCGAGATGGTTGGTGTTGAGTGTCTGTTCTGAGGTTCTGAGTGCATATGGGTGTGATTAAATGGATGTTTACTAAGCAGCTACTGGGATGAGAGGCTCAGGATACAAAGCTAACCAAGACGTGATGCCGTTTCTAGAGGAGTTTGAGACTCCGTAGAGAGATTCGATGGTGCAGATTTGAGAAGGGCTGCCTGCGAGTGTACAGGCATTTCTACAAGAGCCTTTGCTGTTGTAGAAACCAGTCTGGACTGTGGGAGAACATACAAAGCTCTCCTGGAGGGAGGGTGGTCTGGACCTGGAAGGGGAGAAGAAGGTTTTGACTGATGGGAGGTGAATCGGGGTCCCGCGCAGAGAGGAGGGCAGAGAAGTGGAAAGATGTGTGTGTGTGTTTTGTGTTTTCTCAAAGCCAAGAAGGGATTCTGAGGAGGGAGGGTACCATCAGAGCTTTAGGAAGAGATGAATAAAGACGGGGTAGGCAGCTTCCACCTTGGCTTAGAGAAGCGGTGGTGTGTGCTTGTTCTGGATAAGCCACGAGGAAGGAAGATGAGTAGTTCTGGGAGGGAATTGGCGAGGAAAGGCCTGGGTGGGTGTAAGAGAGAATCAGAGGTAACAGAGACAGCAGCATCACTGTGGACTGTTGAGGCCATCAGTGAACACTGGGCAGAGGGCAAGTGTCCTTGCCCACACAGCTACTTCTCTTCTGACTGTTTCTTCCCCGCTTCCCGTCCTTCTATCCCTCCATCTGGCCTCTGCTTTATGCCTGGCTCTGGGCAAGGTGAAGTCAGGAAGGAAAATAAAAACCCGCAAAGGATACCTGCGGCCCTGCCCTGCCCTGCCCTGCCCTGCCCTGCCCTTCAAGTGCTCACCCTCTAGTTTGGAGGTAGGAGCTGTCCACACGTCTGAAATCAGAAGCACACAGTTGATGAGAATATAACTGCTGTGTGGATTTGGCAGAGAACAACGAGGGTTGAGATCACTGCCTTACAGAAGCTAATCTTAGATGCAGGTATGCGAAGCACACTCTGTGTGTGTGTGTGTCGGGTAACACAGGGGCTCAAGCTCACGCTATACCTGGTTTGTGTATCAGGTAATAGTGTCGGGTTAGACATTGGTAACAGATTTCTCTTCCGGGGAGAGTTCTTGAAGATGTTAGCTTCTCCCCATGTGTTGTCACCTCGTCCTCGGAGATCAGAGGAATATTAAATAAGTTTGTGACAAGCTATTCCTGCCCTCCTGTTATCTGTTGAGATTCCTCACCCCGAGGAATTCCTTTGCAGATGCTTCTTTTTGAAAGCTGTCCTGCATTCTGTAAATATTTGTTGAACGAATGAGTACGGTGACTTTATAAATCAACTTAACCCCAACTTTCAGACACAGCATTCCTCGATAAAGTGAAATCTTCAATTGATTTTAGGTCGCATGTGTTGTGGCAACGTCTCAGCCTGGGAGCCGAGCTTGAGGTTTCTGATTTCACATCTGGGAGTCGTGAACTAGATAAGTACAATGCTGCCTATCCACCTCCTTCTTAAAATGAGCTTTGTGGCTTCAGTAGAAACTACAAGACTTTATTTTATTCCCAGATTATTTAAAAAATCTTAAAAGAATCCAGAATGGGCTAGTTATTTTGCACTTCCCTCTTAATAGCACCCAAGGATAAATACTGGTATCTTTTGTTGCCATCTGTTTTTTAGTTTCTAGGTCTATTTTTATTTCGTGTTTCTATTCTGTTAAAAATTCTATTCTATTTATAAAAAAGTACATATAGTTGGCAATATGAGATTTCTGCATCTCCATGTGTTTTATGAGACCAACTACTAGATCGTTGGAAGACATCGTGATTTGTGAAATTTAAATATGAAAACCAATAAAGAAGGGAAGAAAAACAGTATTCGCCAAACAGGAGATGTCGAATTGCTCTTTCCAAGGCCAGTGGTGAGGGCCAGGTGGCCAGAAAAGCCTCCCCACGTCTGATCTGTGGACATTCCCTGTGGTCAAAGACAGACTCCGGAACAGACACTGTCTGTGGGGGTTATGGTAGCGATTCTCGTATGACACTTGAAGCATTTTTTTTCCCTATTTCTTCTCTTTTGGGATTCTGTTCTCTAATTAAAATTGGTGTTTTGGAAAAAGAGAACGTGAATTCTGAATACAGTAATAAATTATATCCTTGCTTCAGATGGAATTAAAATGACTGCAGACTTGAAATTTCCCTGCCTCTGAAAACTTAATTTGATCTTTTCTGTTACACACCAAGTAGTGATTTGCAGAGGCACAGACTGTGAGATTAATTGAGGCAGCCATCTCTTCTGGCGCATCTAATCTTACATCTAATTATCTGATCATCTGAATCACAAATACAGTAGTTAAAGGGTGTCTGTTGAAAGGGCAGCCTTAAACGATAAATATTAAAAAGGAGCTTCCTGGTTTGCAGCAGACAGACATGCGAACGTTGTCATAACCGTCATGTTACTGGTGGCCTTGGGTCGGCAGGTCACATAAAAATGTGGTAACATCGCTCCGTTACTAAAATGTGAAGATCATTCTGAAGTCTGTACTGGGCTTGTTTTGACAATTAACCTCCATTAGTATTCCAGACCACATAAGAGCAAAACCCTTAAAAGGTTCTCCTTCATGAACGCGCTGTCAAATTGACTTCATCATTTAAATAGGCCCGTAGTCACTGTAAGTGCTGAGTTGATATTTATACAAAGCATAACCTTAATTACAATATTATGAGCAATTAAACCCAGTGTGCACGGAGTTATTGTACATTTATATGTAACAGAGTAAAAACATTGCACAGGACTGGTAAGCTTTCTGTGTGAATCTGATTAACTTTGACAGGCTCTGGGCTTTTCTCCCTCTTTTTAGAAGTGCTGTAGATAAAGGCTCTTGCATCTGGAAAACTTCAAACAGTTCTGATCAGCATTTCAGATCTGATTTTAAATGTGCGTATTGAGGCTGTCTCTTAAATACGGAATTGGTGGGCGTGTGGCGCACAGCCTCTTTCGGTGGGGAGGCAGATGTGGCTGGGGCACAGCTATGGGCTGGGACCACTGGTGAGCACTGCTGTTGCCACCATGGAATGGCAGATACCGCTATGAACAGCTCTTCACATACTGGGCTCTGAATAGTGTTGTGGTTGTGAGAGTCCCAATGCCGATGGCCGGGAAGGTGGTCAGTTGGGAAAGGTTTCTCTCACCCTTAGCTGCTGCAGCCTCAGGGAACAGAGGCACCAGGAGTAGATCTGGGTCCCCATGGAGCCCAGGGACTGTGTTTCATGAATGTGGAGTGAAGCACCCCCAGCAGGCACGGATTACAACATTGGGGGTGTAGAAGTCCCCTGTCTCCTCTTGATTCACTAAAATCCCACTAAAACCGGGCCTTGGGTAGAAGTTGGGAGTTTCGCTATTGAATTTCCATGGCATAACCAGAGCGGCAGCATCAAACCACCACCACAGTGGTGACATTTTACTCCATGCCAGCCATTTAGATGATTTGCACACATTACTTTATTTAATCATTACCCCAACTTTCTGATACTATTTCCAAATTATGAGCGAGGAAACGGAGGCTCAGAGCGTTCATTCTCATTCTCAACATCACAGAACTGGAGAATGCTATTAAAACACAAGACGAAAATTAAAACACAAAAAAAATTTTAAAAAGCACAAGGCAAACCATATACATTAACATTGAATATTGAAAGAGATAAAAATTAAGTGAAAAAATGTAACAAAGCAGTATACATAATATGGGGCTACTTAGGAAACAATTACAGAAAATAATTAGTGTGTATATATGTGTGTCTAAAGGGACATGCACACTGACACACATTTATATATGTTCACACACACAGAGGGCGCTGAAAAATGTATGTACATTTTAAGAAAGGAAAAAAATGTACTAAATTTACAATACCTGAGTCATGTCTGACTTCTGCAGTTACAACAGGTGCTTCACGTGACTTGTGTCTATCTTTTGTTGTCAGCGTGTGTTATTACCATTTTGATAGAGTTTAACATGTGCATACGTTTTTGGCGCCCTTGGGGTCTGCACACGTGTGTAAATACAGACAGAGGGAAGCAGAGCTGAGCCTGTGGGCGCCGGACGCTGGTCATCTTCACGTGGCTGAGCAGGAGGAGGGGCAAAGGAGAAAGACGTTTCAGGTTTCGCTCAGTAATTTCTTACCTGTTCAAATCTTTAATTCATGTGTTGCTTGGGTAATCACAGATTTAAAGTTCAGGAAAGGACTTTAGCTGTTAGAGTTCACAGCTGAAAAGTAGGGGCAGCTCTGTGCTTTTTTCACTAATCTATGTGGCCTTTTAGAGAAATGCAAATCAAAACTACTTTGAGAAATCACCTAACTCCAGTAATATTAGCCCGTATCACAAAATTCCCAAACCAGAGATGCTGGCATGGATGTGGAGAAAAAAGGAACCCTTCTACACTGCTGGTGGGATTGCAAATTAATACATTCCTTTTGGAAAGATGTCTGGAGAACACTTAGAGAACTAAACATAGACCTGCCATTTGATCCTGCAACTCCTTTATTAGGTATATACCCA
The DNA here is from genome assembly GCF_000181295.1 of Otolemur garnettii. Taxonomy (NCBI): domain Eukaryota; kingdom Metazoa; phylum Chordata; class Mammalia; order Primates; family Galagidae; genus Otolemur; species Otolemur garnettii. The sequence continues at coordinate 5,871,271 of NW_003852479.1, forward strand.
GAAGACCAAAAACCACATTACAACAAAAATATTTGTATCAGAATGTGTATTGCAGCCCAATTCATAATTGCCAGGTCATGGAAGAAGCCCAAGTGCCCACTGATCCACGAATGGATCAATAAACTGTGCTATATGTACACCATGGAATACTATGCAGCCATAAAGAAAGATGGAGACTTTACATCCTTCATGTTTACATGGATGGCGCTGGAAAATGTTCTTCTTAGCAAAGTATCACAAGAATGGAAGAAAAAGTATCCAATGTACACAGCCCTATTATGAAACTAATTTATAGCTTTCATATGAAAGCTATAACCTAATTATAGCCTAAGAATATGGGGTGAGGGAAGGAGCAGGGGAGGGTAGGTGAGTGGATGGGTGGAGGGAGGGTGATTGGTGGGATCACCTCTATGGTTTATCTTACAAGGGTACAAGTGAATACCTTGTGAATATCTTAACACAATAACTAAGAAAATGACATGAAGGCTATGTTAACCAGTTTGATGAAAATATTTCAGATTGTATATGAAAACACTACACTGTACCCCATGATTGCATCAATATGCACAGCTATCATTTAATAAAAAAAAATGTTTATGAATGTTAAACATCTCTGAAGAAGGAGTGGTGAATTCCTTGTCCTCCTGTGGGTCATCAGACAGCTCTGCTTGTAGATGACCTGGGGATGTATCAGAATTACATTCTTTTTTTTTTTAGACAGAGTCTCATTATGTTGCCCTCAGCAGAGTGCTGTAGCGTCACAGGTTCCATTAACCTTAAACTCCTGGGCCTAAGTGATTCTCTTGCCTCAGCCTCCCAAGTAGCTGGGACTGCAGGCGCCCACCATAACACCTGACTATTTTTTGGTTGAAGTTGTCATTACTGTTTAGCAGGCCCGGGTTGGGCTCAAATCTGCCAGCAATGGTGAAGGTGGCTGGCTCCCTACTCCCTGAGCTATGGGTGCTGAGCCCAGAATTCCGTTCTCATTTTACACCAACTGGTATGTATGGAGTGGCTGTGGTGTGCTCTGCCCTGGGAGGCCCGAATGAGGTCTCAGAGATGAACAAGGCCCTGGCTCTGCCCTCACAGTGTTAACAGCATCGTGAACAGACTTGGGCCTAAGTGGCTGATGCACAAAGCCCACATCACACACACGGTGATGGCTGGAGAAACAGAACTCTACGGGGCCCTGGATGAGGGGTCAGGCCTCAGGTAACAACTCATTTGGCACCTAGGAAATGTCTAGGAGGCTGGGCACAGTGGGCGATATTAAGAAGTGGCTTTTCTTCTCAAAGACATGTGTTGTAGGAAAGAGAACGTTAGAATACAGTCCAATAGCAAAGAGCAAGAAAGGCAGGGTGGTGCGTGAGCGGCTGTGCAGGGGTACAGGCCAGGCCCTGAGCAAGACGGGAGTCGGGAGGTGCTGATGGCTGGGGGCAAGAATTGCGGAGGTTTCCCTAGGGAGACAGATCATTATACTGGTGTTCTGGGAGTTAGAAGTTACCCTGCAAAAGAAGTGTAGCCAGAAACCCTCTTTTGTACTTTGAAACTGGCCTTTCAATTTCTCTTTATTGCTGACCCTTGTTAAAAAAAAAGAAGCCGTATAACAAATAAGTGTATCCACAGCAAATGCATTTGATTGATGTACTTAGATGTTAACATGTGTGCGTTTTGTTGGTGCGCACGTGTGTGTGTGTGTTCTCATGTATGGATGTGTTTGTATATGTGTGTGCACCTATCTATGTACATGTACACACATGTATACACAGAATCAGGCATCGCAGACAGGTGTCTCCCTTCCCATCTCCTCTCTCTCCTTTCCCTCCCTTTCTCCCTTCTACCCTTCCGTTTGTTTTTTCTCCTTGTGTAACTAAGGCATTGAACACGGAATCAGGGACACTTGATAGAACTATAAACTACAAAAGATGTCTGCTTTAAAGAACAGGTGCTGGGAGTGGAGAGGAGCTGGTTGTTTGGGGAGTTTCCCTGTGAGAATCGTGAACCCTGCGTGATCGTGTACGTAAGGCACCTCGCCCAGTGCCCGCACACCCCAGATGCTTTGGAAGCATTAATTCTCTACTCTGCCTTTCCCAAAAAACCTTAATGATTCAATGTAGGAAGAAGAGAGAAAAACCCACATGTGAGAAGGCTATAAAAAATTTTTAAAAGACTAAGAGTTGCATATTTGAAGGAAATTTTATTTTAAACAGCCAGTTCCTGCCAGTGTCTCAATATTACAGTGACTGGATCAATCACTCAGCAACTCTGAATGTCTTGGAAGAAAAACAACAACATCGGTGCCGTTAAAATGCACCTGCCTCCAGAGGAAAACGCACTTGCCTCCAGAGGAAAACGCACCTGCCTCCAGAGGAAGCTCAGATGCTGTTGAGTATTGGGGACAGTAATTTTTTTTGAAATATACACATATTTCTGTGATATCAAGTATTTTCCCCTTTTGTTTTTAATACTTATTAAACCCATAAAGATCTTCATAGTCAGTCTGAATTATACTAATTTAGGTGGAGACTAAATGGGAGTCTGAACCTTCGTGCATTTTTTTTAAATGGTAATTTTCCAAATTATATAAGTAGACACTCTCACCATAAAAATCTGGAAAGTATAAAACAGGCAAAGACTCATAATCCCATATGCAGAAGAAAACTGGTCAGCATTTGATTCTAAGTTCTTCCAGTCTTTTCCTGCCTATTTATAACAGAGGTGTTGGGAGTTTCCTTAGGGCCATGTTGTTTCAGTTTAGTTGTATATGCTTTAGTGCCACACGGTTTATAATCTTTATTCCCTTTCACAATATATATATGATAATATTATACACAATATAATAATATTTCCGAGGTGGCCGTTGAGGAAAGGCCTATCTGTGCACTTGACCAAGCTCTCCATGCCGGGCCTCCCTCTTTGCCATGCCGTTCCCCAGGGTGTGGGAGGCTGGAGGCTGCTGCAGGAAAGATTCTGGTCGGTGGGAGAGAGTGGGGGAAAAGTCACTCCATCTGAAGATGGGTCAGGACAGCTGGCCAGCATGAGATTCTTGAGCAGCTGACAGGACAGAACCACAAGCAGGAAACAATTCAAGTTAAGGGGCTTGTGTCCTGAGGTTCTTCTCAAGCAGAAACACAGGCTAGGACCAGATGGGACATGAAGGTGGGCCAGAAACAGAAGTGGGAGGAGAGGGGAAAAAACCCTAAAGCATCTGTGGACAGAGAACTTTGACCATCCATGGTCTTTTCTCTCATGCTGAAATTCACTGGATACTAAAATGAGTAATGGTGTGTCTGCCCAACCCTGGTGCCCCCGAGTGTCTTGTGTGAGGGATGAGGATGGCAACACATTCGGAAATAGAGAGGAGATGTTAGTTGTGAAACTGCTGGGGTCTGCCTGTGTGGGTTTATTTGGGGTAGTTTTGTAGAGTGGGGTGGAAATTGTAGAGGGTAGGAGTAAAGTCTCCCTTCCTCAAACGTCACTTGGAACCCTCCTGATTATTTCTTTGGAGCCCAAGAACCACATTAGTTCCATGGAACACTTGCAGCCCTGTTTGAGTGAAGGTTCTTACCCATCTGAACTACGAGGTGGGACATGCAGTGTCCCTGGTCCTCCTGTGTTAGGTGATCACTTGCAGACACTCCTTTGCTCCGTGTGAGCTTACAGGTACCAGCTGTTAATACGTCTCAGATACAGAGCATTAGAGACCAACAGAAATGGTCCCTGTCCCCAGGAATCACAGTATACAGAGAGGTACTTTATAAAGAGGTTAATCTAAGCCTTGGAGGCAGTGGTGAGCCCCTGCTGCTAGTCAGTCCTGGGAGTCAGTGGTGAGCAGATCGTAACAGGTGGCTGTGAATGATGTTTACCTCCTCGATGTGGCTTGAATCAGAATGTGACTTCTGTTACGCAGCTTCTCATGCTGTCATTTCTGTGTTGAAATCTGAGCAAACACATGACCTTCTTTCCCTGCTGCTGTTGCCCTGTGATTTCATTCTAATAGTCCTTTTGACATCCTGGTTTTCCTTTAATTCAGCCTGGTAGGAGCGTACACACCCTTGCCCTGTGGCCCCCAAACACCAGTCTGCTCACCCGTGAGATCAGCAGGTCTGAAGAAGGCGGTGGGGGAGGAAGAGCAGAGAGGATTCCCCTCTGGTGTCACTAATGACAGGACTTCCTTCTACTATGGGGCTGGATAGTGTTTTTTGGGCATATGTTCAGCATTTCCTGTGTCCAAACATCATCTCATTTATAATCCAGTCAACTAGGAACCTGGATTATGAAGTTGCCAGTTCCGCTATTTCTCTCCTGGTCTTGAGAGGAGGGTTTCGGGACGGTAGCAGGGGCTCCTGTGGCTCTGGGCTGGGACAGACTCACTGAGTGAGGCTGCTCCAGGGGTGGTGGGACGCAGGTATCGGCATCGGTGTATTTCTTAGCCCCCAGATGATCAGGATTATTGAGGGTCAGTAATGCAGACTGTGGCTGCGGACTGTGGTAATCTGTGTTGCATAATGGCAAATTGGGCCACAGCGAGTCTGGCACTAGGCACACTCGACCTGGGCTGTGATGTTTCTAGATTAAAATAAAATTTTTTAATTTATACAAATCAGCTAGTCCCCCTGTTTCTCATCCTCCTTTTGATTCCCTCCCTTCTCTCCCCTCTCTGCTGTCCCTTCCCCTCATCTTCTTCATACCTGCTGATCTCATGGAGAAGCGGACTGGTGTTTGGGGGCGAACTGTGGCCACCGGGCAAGGGTGTGTAAGCTCCTACCCGGCTGACCATCAGCGGGTCCCTAGGATGTAGTTCTCACACCATAGCATCAGTGGGTCCCTAGGATGTAGTTCTCACACCATAGCATCCATTAAGACCTCCAGAGGGCTGGGAAACACCAGATGGCTGGACCCCACCTCCAGAGTTTCTGCCTCGGTACAGGAGGAGGGGCCCAGGGATTCCGTTTGCTAACAAGTTCCTGCGTGTTGCCAGTGCTGCTGGTCCAGGAACCGCACTTTCAGAAACGGATCTAGGAGCAGCTTTCCTTCCTGTATAAAAAATATTATTGCTTTTCTTTTTATAGGCAGTAAATTATAAAAAAAGGACCTGATTTGAGGATGGATTATCACTTGGAATAGCTATAATTCTAGGGAAAATTGGAAAATCTTCTCTGTCTTTAAGTATGTCAGGGAGGAGACAATAGCTTTCCTAATAACTTTTTCAAGTCATTTTTCAGTAGGAAAAAACACCTGTTATAAGGTCTTTATGTGAAGCTTAGCCTGTCTTTGTCCTCAGCTTTTGACTTTGGAAAGGTGACATCACTTGGTAACTGAAGAAACCATCCCTCTTCTCTCTTTCCTACATCCTTAAGTTAATAATAATACTTAAGTTCTTCAGTACTGACCTTAATTTAATTTGATAAACAAAAGGATGTAGAATGGTAAGGCCAATTATCTTTGATGAAAGAAAGCTGAACTCTTTTAACCTGTACAGGGAAGATTTAACAAAAGACGCTTAAGTCCCTGGAAAGATGTTTATCTGACCTGGACTGACTTTAATTTACCATTCCTCTTTCAAGTAAGGGTTTATGTCAGAGATTTATATCGATATACCCTGGTGCCAGTTGTGTCTTTAGTAAATTAATGGCTGATGTAACCCCTAGTCTGTGGAATAATTGTGTGAATCTTCATCAGATGTCAGGTGTAATGATGTCTGATTATACACCCAACTTTTTTTTAGTAATTTCTTTTGTATTTTTTAAAATTAACAAATGAAAATTGTATATCTTTATTGTGAACAATATGTTTTGAAATATCTGTACCTTGTGGAATGGCCGAATTGAGCTAAGTATCATATGGATTACCTCACGTAGGTTTTGTTTTTTTTTTTTTTTTTTGGTGAGAACATTTTAAATCTCTTCTAAATGATTTTCAAGAACATAATTCATTGTTATTAACTAAGGTCACCATGTTGTACAGTGGGTCCCTTGAATTCCTTCTTTCCTTTTATAAGCTGAATTTCTGTGTCCTTTGACCAGCCCCTTCCCGTTCCCATCCCCCTCTCTGCACCTGACCTCAGTGCCCTCTCTCCAGGTGTGACTTCAGCTTCTCAGAGTCCACGCGTACGTCAGATCACTCCCTGTTTCCTTTCTCTGCCTGGCTAATTTCACTGAAGGTGATATTTTCCAGGTTCATCTGTGTTGTCACAAATGACAGGACTCCCTTCTTTTATGAGACTGGGTAGTGTCTTGTTGGGCATATGTACAGCAGTCACTGTATCGGTTCATTCACTGACTGACCCATGGGCTGATTCTGTATCTTGGCTTTTGTGAATTATGCTGCAGTGAACACGACTGTGTAAAGATTTGTTCAAAATCCTGCTTTTAATTCTTTGGATGTATACCCGGATGGATTCTGTGGTGAATCTATTTGTAATTCTTTGAGGAACCCCCATACTGTTTTTTTAGCAGCTGAACTAAACCGCCTTCCCGTCCAGTGAAAGGCTTCCCTGTCCTCACATCCTCTCCAACACTCGCTGTCTTTGACCTTTTTGATAATAGCCACTCTAATGGATGTGAGGTGATATCTCATTGTGATTTCAATTTTTATTTCTCTGATAATTGGTGATATTGAGAATGTTTTCATATACCTGTTGGCCATTTGTCTGTTTTTGGAGGAATGTCTATTCAGATCATTTTCTATTTCTTTTCTTCTTTTCCCTTCCTTCCTTCCTTCCTTCCTTCCTTCCTCCCTTCCTCCCTCCCTCCCTCCCTCCCTCCCTTTCTTTCTTTTTTTTTTGAGACAGAGTCTCACTATGTCACCCTGGGTAGAGTGCCATGGTGTCGCAGCTCACAGCAATCTCAAACTCTTGGGCACAAGCAATTCTCTTGCCTCAGCCTCCCAGGTAGCTGGGAATACAGGCACCCGACGCAATGCCCTGCTATTTTTTTTTGTTGGAGTTGTCATTGTTGTTTAGCAGGCCTGGGCAAGGTTTGAATCCACCATCCTCAGTGTATGCGGCTGGCACCCTACCCACTGAGTTACGTGCGCTGCCCTATTTTCTATTTCTTAATCGGGTCATTTGATTTCTTACCATTGGGTTGTTCGTGTTCCTAATGTATGTATTTTGATTTTAACCCAGTGTCAGCTGTATGGTTTGCATATATTTTCTCCCATTCTGTAGGTTGTTTCTTCATTCTGGTGATTGCTTCCTTGGTAGAGCAGAAGCTTTTTAGTTTGATATAATTCCACTTTCAGATTTTTACTCTTGTTGCCCATGCTTTTGGGGTCATATCCAAAAAACATTGCCCAGACCAATGTCATGGAGCTCTCCCCCTGTGTTTACTTCTAGTAGTTTTATAGTGTCAGGTTTTAGGAGGTTTATGTTGAAGTCTTTAATTCATTTTGAGTTGATTTAGTATCTGATATGAGATAAAGGTCTGATTTTATTTCTCTGTTATGATTTCCAGTTGTCCCAACACCATTAATTGGAGAGACTATTTTTACCCATTATGTGTTCTCGGTATCTTTGTCAAAAATCAATTGACTGTAAATGCCTGATTTATTTCTGGCCTTTTTCTTCTATTCCATTGGTCTTCATGTGTGTTTTTATGCCAATATCATGATGTGTTTACTATCACAGCTTTGTAACGTGTCTTGAAGTCAGGTAGTGTGACAACTCCAGCTTGATCTACTTGCTCAAGTTGGCTTTGGGTATTCAGGGCCCTTTGAAGTTCTGATTCCATACAAATTTTAGGATTGTTTTCCTATTTCTTGAAAAATGTCCTTGTGATTTTCATAGGGATTACATTGAATCTGTAGATTGCTTTGAGTAGTATGGAAATTTTGACAATATTCATTCTTAGGATTCGTGAACACAGGATAGCTTTCATTTCTCCTGTTTTCTTCACTTCCTCTCATCAGTGATGTTTAGTTTTTACTGTACAGGACTTTCACTTCCTGCATGAAGTAAACCTCAGATTTTATGGATCCCAGGTCTTAGAAAATCTAGGGTGGGTCCTTTTAAAGAGGAAAAATGTGTTCTTACATTTGCAAATTTTACAAAACATGTAGTAATATGAAAATATTGTTTATCTGTTCCAAGACTAGAAGTGGCACATGCCAGCAATGGCCTGCAAAGGATAAGTTTAACTAATTTCAAGGACAGTTTATTTCTGATCATACTGTGTGTTATAAGCCCTTGATACATTGCTAATACATTGTGAATTCTTCTCCATGGTGTCTTCAAAGCCTTGGGATTTCCATTATTTCTGAGACACTTGATGCCACTGTGACTTGATGTTGAATGGACATTAGCTCGAAAAAAAATTAGAAAAAAATTATGGGATAGAATGTAAATCAACCAGTATTTTTCTATGTAATATAAATCAGTAGCTTGTTTATAAGGAACTTCCCCTCGCGTGCTACGGAGATGAACAGTGAAGACAAAATGATGACAATTGGCTGAACTTCTCCTAAGTTATTAGCTGCATAGACCTGACAGGTAGCAGCCAGGCTGATTGGGGAAGATTTCTGTAGACACGACTCTTTCCATCTTGTAAATTTTAGAGGAGACAGGGCTGGCAGGTTTCAAATGGCGGAGAATTTTCATTTGTGAAGTCCTCAAATCAGAAAGATATTACTGGAGCCCTGGAAGATTAGCGTGATACCGAGATGGGCTGAGTGTCAGAGTAGTTTGTCTTTTCTGCTCTTGAAGAGCTGCGGTCAGGTGAATATTCACAATGTTTCTATTTTGAGATGACAACAAAAAATAAGTGAAGAATAAATATAATCATTACAGCTTCCTCTTGATTCAGATCAATGCAGTGGCTTAATTCTTCCAAGACCCTGAAGGAAAATTTAATAAAAGTAGAGAATTAAAGCAGTAGGTAAAGCCATTTTAAGATATTCATAAATACTGAAAAGGTTTTTATTTTGATTTGGAATCGTAAGGCACTCACCTAACGGGAAGGAAGGTGCAGTGTCGGCCCATTCTATTCCTGATCAGTGTGGACCTCCATTCCTTTAAAATAATTTATGCACCGTGGTAACTAGATTGCCCCAGGAAAACAAAGTATCATTTATAATTGTTATTTGAATATTTTATGTAAAACCTAATTTTCTGAAAACTTAGAGAAGTCATTGTAGATTAAGATAAGAAATAAAGATTTGCACTTATAAGAAATTAATGATAGTTCTGAAATTCGGGAACCATTTAGTACTGGGAGAGATAAATACAAACTGTAGCATCTGTCTGATGGAGTTTTGTTTAGATTGCTTCTGGTGATAAACTATCTATAATAATATAAATCAAGGGCTAGTGTTTGCCATAAATTTGCAATGTTTAGCATAATTTTGGTTCACATTTCATACTAAAGTGACACCAAGAAATATGAGATTAATAGTCAGTTATTAAGTGAAAATGTCTTTCATGTCTGAAGTCATTTTTAGAAACAGTTACGTGTAATTCATTTAGGGAGCAGAAAAAATTAATTTGCAGCTATGTTGAGATCTAGAGCATTAAAACAAAGAGGGAAGTAGCATATAGTAATAAATCTTTGAAACATAAGGGTGGATTCATTTTTTTTTTTTTTGCAGTTTTTGGCTGGGGTTGGGTTTGAACCTGCCAACCCGCCACCTCCAGCATATGGGGCCAGCACCCTACTCCTTTGAGCCATAGGCACCGCCCAGGGTGGATTCATTTTTAATCTTTTCATTTTGATTTTTGGCACTTTAGGGTCTCTTCAGGTCACCGCTCTTCAGGTCATTGACTCTAGAATCTTACACAAATAGCTTAAGGAAGGAACAGCTTGGTACCTGTTCTCAAATTATGTCATAGCATTAGAGACCACAGGCTTATCCGTGCCAAGGGGATAGAGGTCAGAGGGCAGCAGCAGCAGCCTGGTGCCTTTCATTAATTTTAATTAGTGTTTTCATTAGGAAGTGTCGTTTTAGAGTCTGATTTTTTTTTTAAATGGTGCAGTATCTACTTTAATTTATTTCACTACACTGCAGATTGGCAATGATATAGGAGATATATCCTACAGGTAACATTTCTTGGAGAAATTTAGCCTGAGACTTTCTTTACAAGCTTTTACATCTGGCTGGTTCTTGCTAAGCATTTGTTATGCACTGTTGTGCATGTTTTTAGGTAATCTCATTCATGTCATCTTTATCACAGGAGCCCTTTTCTGGCAACATCACCCGTTCACATGCCCAGGTGTGACTTACCACCCACCTGCTGTGCAGCGCTGAACTAGGGAGGCAGCACTGATGTTTTAGAGGCTGTTGAAGGAAAAAAGGATCGTATTTAAGAGTTTATAGAATATGAATCAAGAGTTCTGGTAAATAAAGTATTATTAAATCCATAATTTGAGACTTTTTTGCTCAAAATACCCATCAAAGATAAATAAGCTATTTTTAAAATACGATGGAACAAACAGGGTTATGTGGAAGTTTGAAATGGGACCGTAGGTGAACCAGAAAATGGGGACAATGCCAGTCTGTGATGAGTCGGGGTATCATGTGGGCCTGCTAAGCTCTGGGCCTGGAAGCAGGTGGAAGTAGCTTAGAGTTAAAGAACAATAGTGCCCCAAAGCCAAACTCAGTGTGAAAGTATGAACTGTCCCTTCCTGGCCATCCCCCCTTTGATTCTGATTTCCAGGAAAGTGACGCCTGGTTTCTGGATTGGGTGCCCAGGGGCAGGTGCAGGGAGCTGCCGTCAGCCAGCATGCTGGCTTGGAGGAAGGCTCAGTGTCGGGTGAGGGCATGGGTGTGTCTTCATTTTTATTTTTTCTCATCCTTAGCACATATCACTAGCTGATTCCAACATTTTTTAATCATGTCACCTTACCAAGTTATTTTAGCTTAGTTGAAAACTTACATTTTAAAATCTATCTCCTTTTTCTGCCATTGCAAGCTGTAACTATTGCTCTGGTATCTGGAAGGAGACAGCAAGGGCAGTGGCAAAGGCTGGTCTGGCTCCCGCACACCTGCTCTCTCTCCGGTTTCCTCTCCTGGATCCTCCTGGGTTGGGAGGAGTAGGGACGGTCAGTGAAGTGGCTTCTGTAGTGTCGAGACAGTGCCTGATGGATTTGATCTACTTTTGCCTGGAGTTGTTGCCCTCTATTTTGGATGGTGTGCCCCGAGTCCATAAGGGAAGTACTTAACCTCAACCTGGCCTTTCTGTGAGGGTCACCTCAGAGAAGGGCAGTGCAGTCTCTGTTTAACGTCAACCATGGTTTATAACCCAGTCCATGTTGGTCTGCATGTGTGGTCACTCGATCCAGCAGCCACACAGGTCGAAGTCAGGAGATTTGTTTCCTTTCCT
>NW_003852479.1:5883757-5891431 GCF_000181295.1 Otolemur garnettii
CTCTGAAGGAAGAAAGAGCTAAGGACCCCGAGTCTTCTGCTCTGAAGGAAGAAAGAACTAAGGACCCCAAATCTTCTAGAAAGAGCTAAGGAGGAGTGGCTGTCACTCGTGGAAAGTGGGTTTTCCAGTCCTTAAGAACATTATGTAGAGAAATGTGCAGCTTTTGGGTGACTCTGAAATGTGGAAATGTGCCTTTTGCTTTAGCTCTGCCTTTAGCCACAACCCTGAGAGCCCAAGAAAAGGTCTCCCTAAAATCCTGCTGCACTGGATACGTGTGCAGAGGACGAGACAGAAGAAGAACTTTCTAGATCAGGTCTAAATCTTCAGATCAACCTCCAAAACAAAAATAAAACAAGTTTCAGGGAAGATAGTTATCAAAATCATTGATCAGATTGTCAATTCCAGCAGAAATGAAAATTAAAGTCATAAAAAATTAAAATAAGTGTTAAATCCTAAAAGAAATAAATGAAACACACCTAAACTATGAAATGTGTGCACCATAAGGAAGATAGACGAGCATGGAATTTGGTGAGATAGATGGATGATTTGATTAATTATTGACTACAAAAAGTCTATTAATATTTTAATGTATTATTTGGTAATTTACAAAGCTATTTTTTCTTGTTTGAAGGAATGCACATAGTAATACTGTGTTTCAACTCAGCTGTTCAAGATCTGCTGGGTGTACTAAATTTCAATTTTGATACTAAAAAGCCAGCATTAGCACAAACCCTACAGTTCAAGGGTAAAGTCTCCAGAAAGTTTTCTCCCTTGAGATGACAACTGCAGGCTACTCATCTTTCTGACGGATTGGCTGCAGATTTGGTGCTTTCCATGACCTCCGTTCACTGAATCTGATAATTCTGATAATTTTCCATTGTTGGTATTTTATTATTAGTTAAAATAATAATAGTTATTATTCACACTACTCAAGACCACACTATACTTGTGATTTGAGTTTTATTGTAAAGGATAAAAATGGATAGGGAAAAATCAAACAAGATGTGTGGGGATAATTCTGGAAGGGAAGACCGAGCTTTTCTGCCCTCTCTGTGTGGAGGCAGGCACACCACCCTCCCATCATCAGGGCATTCACGTCCCAGCTAGTTCTGCTGAACCCCAGTGTTCAGAGCTTTTATTGGGGTTTCCTTACAGAAGTAAGATTGGTTGAATTATTGATCACATAATTGAACTCAATCTCTAGGCCCCTTCCCCTCCCTGGAGATTCGGTAGCAAAAGTTCTAACCCTCCAATCCCATGGCTGGTCTTTCTGGTGAGTAGCTGCCACCCTCTAGCTATCTGGGGTCACAGTCCCCTCCTTAGCATAGCAGACGATGCATCACCCCATTAACATACCACTCAGGACAGTCCAAGGGTTTTGGGAACCCCGTGCCAAGAACCCAGGATAAAACCAGACAAATTCTTTAGTATTCCATAATAAATAACTTGAATTCTGTTAGAGGGAAAAAAGCATATATTTAGGATTTAGGTATAAAGTATAAAAAAGTACTAGAAATATAGTTTAAAACTAAACCAAATTGTGGGAAATGATATAAAAAATATTCTCCATGTAACAGCTGTCAGAAAGAGAAGAAAGAATGAATATAAACTGCTGGGAAACAGAAGCCACAAATGAGATGATAAAAAGAGCAAAGTCGGGCGGCACCTGTGGCTCAAAGAGTAGGGCACCGGCCCCATATGCCGGAGGTGGTGGGTTCAAACCCAGCCCTGGCCAAAAACTGAAAAAAAGCAAAGTCATACTTGTAATGAAAATGTGTGTAACTATATTTACTTCTATTAAAAGATAGAAACTAACAAGTTGGATTTTTTTTTAAATGCAGCTATCAACTGTTTAATAAAAAACGTAAAGCAATATTTAAGGACAAGAGATAATTAAGAAGATGTTGACCAAGTGAAAGATGAAATAAAAATCTTAACGTCAGGATAATGGATTTTACAAAAAACAAAACAGTAGCCAGCACATTGCTCTGTGTTAGCCGAAACACCCGCCACTCCGTGTAAAGGAGCAGTTTGTTAAGTACACAGTGATCACCAGCAGGCACGTCCTTAACGAAACAGCCTCAAAATACACCAAGACCTGTCAGAAACTCCACAATAACTAGTAGATTGAAGTGTATATATGCCAACATTTTTCAGAACCCAACACAAAGCAGAGAACAGCACTCAGTAAGTGCAGACACTTAGCAACATGTACAAGCTCGAGTATGTGTGTACACACAGGTGCACACATCATGTTCCTGGTGATAAACAGTACCTATTATTAAGTAAACAGGTATACAAAAGTGTTAAACATACAACTACATAAATTTCTCCATATACTGTTAGATGCTTTTACATTCATGTATTTTGAAGACTCAATATTATCCAGACAATAGTCTTTGGCATCTGTATAACTTGAGTTGAAATCAGTAAAGCTCACTTCCTCTATGAGCTGCAGGAAAGACCTTCCTGGTACCAGCTCAGGTTCACATGGTCTAGGGCCTGTAAATTAAGTGACAACAGACAAATTGACAGGAGAAAACTTTATTACACACACACGGGAGTGCCCTACCTGGTGAGCTCTCAGAACAGCGAGGGGTCGGGCTTATCTGCCTCCTTAGTGAGGGGAACTCTCAGGACTTCAGAGGAGGGGCGTCCTGAAGAGGCTCACACAGTCCTTTACAACCGTCCCGGGGCCCAAAGTCTGTCCCTTCTTGGACTGGAGATTTTCAGGAGTCAGAGAGGGTGGTATGGTGGTAGCTGACTCTAGGACAGCCTTCATGTCACAGAACGTCCCGTGTCCCTCTCAGATCTGCCTAAAAGTGATGTATCCTGAAGTTGGAACTTGAAAATCTCGGTGGCTTTCTATGCACTAGGAATAAAACCAAGACTGGGCTTGGAAGGCCCTGTCTACCCACCAGGCATTTAATGTTTGAGTCACATGCACCTGCATTAAGATCCTGGGAGTCCGGACATGTGCCCTGTCTGGGCCTCTGCTCGTTCCATCCCTTCTGTCCGAATGGCTCATTCCATCCCTTCTGTCCAGGGGCTCTATCAGGGCTGTCTTCACCCTGTGGTGCAGTGTCACCCTCCCAGAAGCTTTTCCTAACTAATGAGTCTAAGATCCCCTTACTCTATTTCCACCTCCTGACTGCTCCCATTGTAGCCTATCACATTTTGTATCTATTTAGGTAGGTATTTCTTTAATTCACTCTCTCTTCTGTTTGGATTGTCAAATCAGAGAGAATATGGGCTTTTGTTTGTACCATCTGCAACCAGAGCTGTCCGTTTGCCTTGCCACTACACCCCTGCCAGGCTTCCCCCAGCCAGCGTTGCGTTTCTTTGCTTGAGGAATGACTTTGCTTTCTGGAGGCTCACTGTGCTTGCCTGTGCTTTTGGCCTGAATACTAGGGAGGGAGTATCACTCACCCAGTCACTTGCAGGAGTTAGTGGATAAATTCCCAGGTTCCCTGTGACTGTCTGGATAGTCATCTGCAGAGTTACCATGTTCAATAATGCATCTTTTATTAGCTAACGTGCCTTTCCTCACCAGTATATTCTGCGGCTGCTCACTAATCTACCTTATATTCAAATTCTTGTTTGGAAGGACTCTTCTGGCACAGTGTTCTACCATCATATGCGTAAAGTACCTAATTTGCAAGGACGTCTTTGTTAGAGGGATGTATGATGGGATGGAGGGAAAGGTGGGTGAGTGGGTGGGTGGAAAGATGAAGAGGTGGTCAAGTGGAGTTCAAGGTTGCATGAGATGGAGGGCTTCAAACCACTGACTAATCAACAGAGGTGCTGTCAACCAATTCTAATTAGGGTTAGTTGGTGCACAACCAACCAGCAAACAAACAAACAATAAAACCACAGGCCTGTGTCCAGGTGTATGTAGAGCAGTTTGCAGAGAGTCTGATATGGACTTGTTAAAAGTTAGGGTTTTCTTGCTACTCAGGAGGCTGAGGCAAGAGAATCTCTCTCTTTTTTTTTTGAGACAGAGCCTCAAGCTATCCCCCTGGGTAGAGTGCCATGGCATCAGAGCTCACAGCAACCTCCAACTCCTGGGCTCAAGCGAGTCTCCTGCCTCCGCCTCCCAAGTAGCTGGGACCACAGGCGTCCGCCACAACACTTGGCTATTTTTTGTTTTTTTTTTTTTTTGGTTGCAGCCATCATTGTTGTTTGGTGGGCCTGGGCTGGATTTGAACCCGCCACCTTAGGTGTATGTGGCTGGCATCTTAGCCACTGGAGCCACAGGCGCCGAGCCAAGAGACTCTCTTAAGCCCAGGAGTTGGAGGTTGCTATGAGCTGTGTGACGCCATGGCACTCTACCAAGGGTGATAAAGTGAGACTCTGTTTCTACAAAAAAAAAGAAAAAAAAGTTAGGGTTTTCCTTAGGTCCACTGCCCAATTCCCGATGATTTTTTGTATGTTCGTGTTGTGTGCAGTTTTTATATTTATTATTTCATCACAGCACTATATGCAACTAGGGTATTAAAATGTGTTGTGCAGACTCGTAAATAACATTTAACTTGAACTTCATTCAATTTAGGTGAGGTGAACAGTCCACACAATCACCTTTCAGAAATCTATCTGGAAGTGGGAACTGGGCTATAAATGACGTCAGATGGTTAGATTTGGAGCCACAGCAGTAAAGTGATAAGGAGAAGGGACGCGTCCCAGAGGGCGACGGTGCCGTGAGGTGCTTATTAGTCCTCTGACTGTCACTGGACAGGTTCACGGAGTTACTCAGGGGCTGACCAGAGCCCAACATCGGAGCTCATTTCTGTTTTCCCAGATTATGAGTATGGAGACTAAGCCAGACTGCCTACTTTCGAGGGCAGGGATATCAAAGTTGGATCATTTTTGCATTCTTAAGAGGCTCATTGCATGGCTTGTGAGTGATCTTGCAACCATGAAAATTATGAATGTTTGGCCACATTTGCCATTATAATTAGTGGTGTTTTCAAATGTACAATGTTTGAAAATCATTCATTGTTAAGTAAAGCATTCCTCAAATCATGCAAGAAGATAATAAAAAAATTTAATTCTCACACTCCAAGCTGTCAATATTAGTTAGCCCGACACATTTAAAAATTGAAGATAGTGTATCTAAAATCCTACAAATCTGTACAAACTTTCTGTAAGGAAATATTAATATAATGGTGTTAGTTGGAAAGTGTTTGTGTTTAGACAAGCATTACATGTGAAACCCAGTTAAATATTGGGTATGAAATATTGTTCAGAAATAATTTCCAGACTTCTTTTGACGAACTGGCTTGCTTTTACTTCATAGATATTGAGACTTCTTCAATTGTGTTTTCAAGCTTTGAAAGAGCTCAGAACTTGATTTGCAGCTTAATTTTTTTAACCAGGGGAACTTACGACTTTTATATCTCTCTTCTAAATTTCTCATGGTCTTTAAAATCTATTCAGATTTTTTTCCTGGTCCTGATTTTATTTTGCATTGCCTGTATTTTTCTTTGTTATTTTATGTATTTTTAAAGCCATCGCAGGTTTTGTGGAAAATGAGGACATAAACGCTTCACACATAACACATGTACTTTGACGACGTCCCTCCTCTTTTCTTTTTCCAAGGCCAAATGTTTGTGAAGAACGTTCCTTCCCATCCGTGGTCAGCTCTGCAAACAGGCTGCTCCGGCCCAGGGTGGGGTGTGGCTGTGGAGAAGGTAAGGCTGTTCCTGTTACTCCCTTTTGGTTATTAAAAATCAAGTACCTCAACAGCTCTTAGATATTTTACCTAATAAATTTTATGTTCATTGAGCAAATGAGCATAAACTCCGCCCATGTAGAACTTCCAAAGTTATATATTTTTCTTCAGCCACAGGATACATTATTACTTTGCTTTAGGCCTCATTTATGTGTGCCGTATTTTGGGTTAGAGGTTGCTAATTTTACCTCATGGCATGATAGACCTTTGAAAGCTGAAGATCAGAAAACTGCCAGAAACAAGGAATATTGTGTCGCCTTGCTAAATTTAGCGCACCTTGGATCCAGGGGACCCACAATGGTGAGCCGACATCTGACCTGCCCTTGGAACTCTGGCAGTACTTTGAAACCCAGAGCGGCTTTCGCTCTATTGCGGCCTTTGAATTCAGATCATCTCGGCAGGCTGGACAAGGAGAGAGACCGTCAGTGTCCACAGTGCTTGTTCTGCAAGTCAAGGCTTCACGCAGACTTTTTTTCCCCCAAATTTTAAAATACTTTTACAAAACATTTAAGAACTTCTGAGTACAAATACACATAGTTAATGATGGGTTAAGGATCTGACCTTTGGATACTTAACATTCAGAAAAGCATCATTTCAGGTTAGGGGGAATTCACTGCTCGTATTGCCAACAGAAAGCTGGGGAATTTAGCCATACGTGGCTTTGCCATTGTAAAAAAATATGAGAATGCTGATACTTTACGGCCAAATAAGCTATTATGGGATTAAATAATTTATCATTGTGGGTATTTACTTATGCATTGTGTCTGGGGACATGGGTGATAAATCTTTGAATGAATAGTCTTTGTTTTTGGCCTAAACTCAGGACTTTAAACTGATGTCTAAATAGAAAACTTCCCCTGCCTCTTACCAGAGGTGTGGCCTTAGGCAAATTTCCTATATTTCTCTGTGCCTGAGTCTGTAAATTTAGAAAAACAACACCACACATGGCTATTATAAAGGTTGACTGACAGGTATTAACATGTGGCCCCATGCCTGGCACACAGTAGGTATTCGGTACATGTTAGGTTTTTTTTTAAAGTTTATTTTAAAAGAAATTATAGTGGACATCATTATTATATAGTTGATGTTTTTTTCATTAGCGTGTTTGGTTTGAAAATGGCTTTTCATTTAGATTTTCTGTACCCCTCCCATAAGGGGAGGGAGGTGATTGTTGGTGATGGGGGAAACTGAGGAAAGTCCACTGATGAAGAGATATTTGGGGAAACTGAAACCTGTTTTATGTTTTTATTCTGAAGTAGTTTTATAGCCCGTGTGTATGACAGTGAGTTTGGAGGGAAGCCGTGTTCAGAGATGTTTAGCATCTTTGCCAAGCTTACATCCCGTTTATCTGTATAAAAGTATATAAAAGTACACAAACCTATACACACGTCCCGGTTGTACAGACCTGAACAAAATGTTAGGTCACACTTCAAGATGGTGAGAACATGTTGTAAGAAATGCCACAGCCACAGAGGACGATTTCTGAGAAAACAGCGCAGACTGGACCTTGAATTAACCTTGAATAATAAAGAGGACTTGGGCTTGCGATATGGGGCAAGGAATATCAAAGGAGAGAATATATTTGTACTTTTGGGATAAAAAAGAAAATATGGCATTGATTTGGCAGAAAGAAATCAGCCTATTTAGAGATGTCTGGTATTACGATGGTCTATTGATTGGTCAGCACAAATGGTGTGGAGTTTTCAACCTTTGTTCATTATTTCCCCCCATGGAGAAAGTGGACTTCCTTTTTAAACTTTTTTTCCTGTACTTGCCTGCCTTGAACTTTTAACACTGCACATCTGTGTCTGTGCTGTGTGCACCTGCAGAGCCATACTCAGAGGGGTCAGCTGACAGCGTAGCCTCCTCCACACACCAGTAACCAATTGTCATCCCCTGGGGGTGACGTCACCCCTGTTAAGAAGTTGAGAGTGCTTAGTGGG
>NW_003852479.1:5892082-5896422 GCF_000181295.1 Otolemur garnettii
CTTATGCCTCAGGACGTCATTATTCTCTTTAGACCTTGGGGTTTCTTTCTTGATAGTTTGAGTGATTCTTAGGCTATTTTATACTGTCGGACACAGGGATCCATATTAATTTTCATTAACCTGTACTTATAGTGAATCTTGGTTGTACATGTAATGATATATATATATATAAAATATACACAAATTGTACACATATCTACATACATCTATATAGTCACATTTATCGCATCTGTATGGCAGGATTTGAACTTGGGGAGAAATTGCTGGGTTTCAGGTGGCAGCTTTGCCTGAAGAGGCAGTGTTCTCGCCCTGATTTAGGTTCCTGCGCTTGTAGGACCTGGTAACATGCCCCCTGCAGGCAGGTGCACAGCGCGGAGCCGTGAACTGTCCAGAAGCTGCGGGGTGGAAGCAGGGAGATGATGAACTGGCCGCCTACACTGTGAGTTATGATTCTCCCTGTCTAACTCTGTCACTGGAGCTGGTGCCTGTTTTGCTCTGTTCTGGTCTTCAATCTTACTTGTCAAGTTTTTGGCATCTTTGGAATCACCACAGATCCTACATCTCTTTGAAATTCACACATGACATGTGTGAAAATGCGCAGTGAGCCTTCCTGTTAAGTGTCTCTAATGATAGGTCCCAGCTCAGGACGTGTGAAAGGGCTGCTTTATATGCCATCTCTTTATTTAAAAGATAGTTGATTTAAAACCAGGCAGGTTACATCTTGACTTCATCTTTCTTTTCTGTTTGCCCCTTTTCCATATCATCAAATTTGTAATCCATGGTTGATTCGAAAGTCTGGAGGGAAATCACCGTCGTAAATCTAAATGGGATTTCTCAACTTGGGCTTGTCATGATTAATTGCAGAACTCTGGAGGCAGTTTACTTTTTAAGATGAGGTATGCAATCCTTTTGCAAACCTCTGGCGAGAGTGTTTCAGAACCTTTGGAGTCTGTTTGACAGCACTCAGGCAGCAGAGCTGATGGCGTTATGTAGTTCATTGATGCCAGGAGAAATGGTTGTGTTTAGTGACTCCTTTGCCTGTATTATGTGTTTATGGTCATTGCAAAGTTACTTAAAATGCCTCAGTGTGTTGGAATCAGTGCAGGACGGAGCAGGACAATTCATCTCTCCTGCCAGGCTGGCCCTTGGGGAGTTGGCTGCTGCGGCTTCCTTCCCCAGTGGGCTGCTGCGGCTTCCTTCCCCTGCTCTTGGAATATCTCAGTGAAGTTGCCGCAGGCTTCCCATGTTAAGCAGGCTCATGGTGAGGGGTGCACCGAGGGTCACCGTGCATTTGCATACAGCACTAGCCTGCCAGTTTAAGCTCAGTGAAAACATCTGCCCATGATGTCGTCGCCTTTGCTATGTTACAAACTCCTGGAAATTGGTGACTTGGGAGATGATTGCCTTACTTTGCTGTGTGACACCCATCACAGTCTCTTGCCTCTGGTAAGTTTTGGACATTTCTATTTGATCTATAGGTTGTTTTGAGCACACATTCATCTTATTCATAGAGTTTCTTTAGACCACCTTGTCTCAAATTTGAATGTGAATTCAGATCACCTGGTATGTTGTTAAAGTGGATTTCAGTTCCCTAGGTCAGGAGGGCCCTGGGCTTCCACAGCCACTCCCTCCTGCACACAGAGTCCTGACGGCTTTAAAGGGAGAGCCTTCACTTGTAACAAAATCGCTGTTTCACCTGCA
The DNA here is from genome assembly GCF_000181295.1 of Otolemur garnettii. Classification (NCBI taxonomy): domain Eukaryota; kingdom Metazoa; phylum Chordata; class Mammalia; order Primates; family Galagidae; genus Otolemur; species Otolemur garnettii. The sequence goes on from NW_003852479.1 coordinate 5,893,784, forward strand.
GTGGGAGGGGCTGGTGGAAGTGTCTGTGGCTCTGTGGCCATCATGGTGCCCGTGCTGGTTTCCCGTCCTCTCTCCACTCCGTTCTCTCACCCTGCCTTTAGCTCTCTTTGCCGTGGGGGCTCCTTTCAAAGGAAGCAAACGCCCAGATGGTGAAACGCAGCAGGGCCAGTGTTCGGGGGCTTCTCAGGGACCCCACCACTGGGGCATAAGCCACCACCCTTTTACTGTGATTTGGTCCTGCCTGATTGGCTGGAGGGCCCAGCCAGTTTTGCTGATTCAGACTCATGGCAGGACCACCTGTCTGGAGATTGGTGAACACTTAAAATGAGCCATGAAGCAAACCCCATAACTTAAGGTATAATCAGCTGTGTGCTTTTACTTTAGTCACTCTTAAGAGCTCAGGGGCAGCAGTAAGGACAAAATAGTCCATTTTGTGAAGGAAATGGCAGCGTGATAAGAGGTAAACCTCATTCTGACCTCAGCTGTTAAATCTTTAACCATAGTTTAAGATTGCTGAGATGGTATATTTCTGAGAGATTTCAGTGGTCTGTGAATGATCAAATTGGGATTAACAGGGATATGTCATTAATTCATTCGACAGGTTGATTAGCATTAAATCGACTAGCCAGTTTACTACTTTGGGGTCTTTTATTTTAAAAAAGTATCAAGAAACCCTGACACTTGCATGATTTTCAAAATTTCAACATGGTAACTGAGTCTGAAGGCTGGAACTTTATCAACTGTCAGTTGTGGACATGGGCGTTATAGATGTTTCTTGTGTAGAGAATTTTCAGGATGACCACTGAGTTATCCTTCTCTGGGTCTGTCGTGAGTCTGGGCCATTTCTAGAGGATTTGTTTTGACTGAGTGATCTGATTCTGGTCTCCAGAGAGTATGAACACATTTGCGTTTTCCTTTTCAGAGTAAGGAGAACCAAAGCAGACTATGTTAGAGAAATTAAAGAAGTAAGTGTAAATGGCTATCACAGATATTGCATCGTTATCTTCTGCTGGTTTGTTTGCTTTCCCGTATCAATTACTCGAATCTTTGTAAGTGGACCTGGGAGTTCACTGAGAGCTCATCACTCACGTCCACTTCTCCCCTGCCCTTGGCATAAGGTGAAGGCTTACACTTTTCATGGGTCACATCAGAGCTATACTTCTAAAATAATCCTGATACTACTCTTTCTGGCTTGTTTGAATTTTTTTAAACAAAATTGTGAGTTAAAATAAAGCTGCGTTTTTATTCCCATTTATTTTTTGACTAGAGGACACTGATTTTGAAACAGGTCAGTGGATGCTTTGAGGTGTAGGGCATTTTCATTATTTTCAAGGAGCTAACAGAAATTATACACTGATCCACGGGAACAAATGGTTTCCTCTAAAAAAATTATTTCAGCTACATGTGCTACCCCAGTTTCCTCATCTGGATCAGAGGTTATGATGGGTAATCACAGGTGTCATTCATTCATTAAGAATGTTTAAAACTCAATTATTACTTTCTAAGTGCATTTGTTTTGATAGAACAAATCTTGTAAAACAAAGTCCCAGAGGGCAAAGGAAATTAAAGAGACATTTGGTTATGATAATGGCTTAGGAATTATACAGGGATTAATTTGTTCTTTATTTTCTATGCCAGTACCTGAATATTTTGATTATTCTGTTTCTTAATATCTTTCATATACAAAAGTAGTGAAAAGACTTTATGAAAATCCACTTTCTTATTTCTCAGTTTTGTTTTGGTAAAAATGCTGGATTATTTAAATATAGGAAGACTCAATCTATCTTTTCTATAAATTTGTTTGTACACCCTAAAGTTCCAGAAGCTGCAGGAGACCAACCACACAAAATAGCTTTCACTGGCCCATACTGCATTCTTCAATATGTTGTTGTCCAAATGTATTAACCTTTAGATTTTTGACATTTTTGTCTTCTCCTATTGTAGAACTATTGAATTGCAAAAAACAAAAACAAAAACAAAAAACTGCTGAGCCCCGAGGGGCACGCACCTGCAGCAGGGATTCAGATGCTCCCACAGGGTCCTGCACTTCATCCAGCAGCACATCACAAGGGTATCAGTGTAAGAGGATTTTATGAAAGGATTACGAAAACTGCCTCAGGTATCATTCAAACATTTAGGAAACAAATGGGGAACCCAATTAAGAAATGACACTAGCTAAGTCTGGAAAGAAGATTAAAAATTAAAATCAGCAAAGACTGTTTTTAAAAAGAATATATCTTAAAATATATCGTCAGGACACGCAGTCTGTCATGCAGGCTGATCACAGTCTCTTGACATTGCCTGTTAGCTGCTTCTTAATCAGTGGCTGGATGTGAGTTCTGATAGATGAGTAATTTAAATGAAAAAGTTTCAAATTATAAAAAAAGTATATTCAGTAAAAAAAGTAAAAAAGCATACCGTTCTATTGCCTTGAGATAAACGTGGTGGTCCTCCTTGTACAGTTACATTCACGTGTGTGAAATTTTACATAAATGAGTCACATTCTCTGTGCTGTTTTATACCCATGTTGTTCCCCCCTCGCCTTTCCTTTTCTTCTCTCCTCTTCCCTCTTAACTTCCTCTTCTTTCCCCAATATTAACCTGCTCCATACCCTTTTGTGTGTACAGAGGTGTGACAGT
>NW_003852479.1:5896807-5897972 GCF_000181295.1 Otolemur garnettii
ACAGAGGTGTGGCAGCGCATGACATCCAGGTACCACAAATTTTTGACCACTAGTTTAGCGATGGACATTCATTTTGTTTTGACCTTTTTGGACAACAATCAGTGCTGCAATGATGTGGTGTTTTAAATGTTGTGGGACCAATTTCCTGCAGTGGAATTGTTGCTGTGTGGGGGTGTCAGTGTCAGTGAATGTGTGTGCTTAATTTCAATATGGTTAAAGTTCAAAATAGTCAGTTAATATTTTTAAGATGTTTTATAGACTATGATAATGGTTTCAGCAGGTTATTTGATTGGGGGATAGACTATGATCTAGGTAGATCCAAATTATGTACTTATTTTTTTAAAGGGTAACATAACAGGCACTTGCCAGCTAAGGTCTCTATTTCTCAGGTGCAGTTTCCCATAACTTCATCTTCTTCTAAATCCAGGAATGTGATGAATAAGTATTTAGGACTGGGTTGACTGCAGACATGGATTGCTCTCAGCACAGGGTAAACTTGAATTTACTTGAAATCTGTGGGGGAAAAAAGTCTAGAATAAACCAGCTGGTCTTTAAAAAAAATGGAGAAAAGACTCCAGTCCTAGAGAGAGAAAGGATGTGCTGATAATTGAGAGAAGTGGTTGAAGTTAATAATGATCCTAAAATTGCTGATCTACTTAACTCATTTGAAAAATCTGCCTCTAATAAGTAAAAATGAAGAAAATGAATTTGGACAATTAGGAAGCAATGAAGAGCTTTCTAAAATAGCTATTGATTAAAGGAATCAAAAGAAATTCTTTGAAGATTTGAACATATGCAAATCAGGCTAGATAGCTGGTGGTGGAATTATCTATCTCTTTTATTTTATGGATCCAGGAAGAACGACGTGGAGCTTCATTAACTGATTAATAACACACCCCAAGTCACCCCTCTTCACATCAGTCACTCAGTTGGCCTTTTCTCTGGTCAGAAGTCGAGCTGAATAATCACTGAGATGCTCAGGTCCTCTTGTTTCTTTCTTTCATTCATTCAGTCTTCCATCTGTCTTCCAATTGGTCATTAAATATTTACACACCAGACTGTGTGCTAGGCACTACAAGTGCCAAAACCAGTAGGCCTCCTGGGAAAGAGACCACAGCTGGCAAGTGCCGTGATGGAGAGCGGTGCATGCTGGGAAACAGAGACC
>NW_003852479.1:5898499-5899398 GCF_000181295.1 Otolemur garnettii
TGGTGGAGAGCATGCTGGTCTTACAAGGAATAAGAGATGGTCTATTTGTGTTCATCTCACAGGGGCTGAGGGATGGTTTCTCAAAGATTTGAAAGTACAGAATAAAACTAGTTCCTAAAGATAAACAGAACAATAATATGGAGTTATTCAGAAAGAGAATAACATGTTGCCCAGAAACAAGAAATAGTATAGCAAGTTCAGGGAATAATAACAATGTTGATATTAGTAGTTCTCTTGAGTGCAATAAGACATGTGTGTGGGGCATGGCAAAAAAAGTAAATGACTTTTGTAAAGGTCTAGGGTGGCAGTTCCTTAGTCTTTCTTGGTCTACCCAGACCAGATGCTCCATAACCTTATGCAGAGGTGGCTAACTGATGGGATTTTGTGAGGGCTTTGCTGAGCATAGGTCTCTGAGCAGGCAGTCCTGGAATTGGGGTGGCTTGAGCATAACCCAGTACTAGCTGGCACTCTGCTCTCACGTCTATGGCAGGAGCCCCAAGTGCAGTGGTTCTCAACCTTCCTAATGCTGTGACCCTTTGATACAGCTCCTGTGGGTCATGACCCACAGATTGAGAACTGTTGCCCAAGTAGCTCCCCTTACTTAAAAGTGAGGTGTTGATGCCCATTAAAATGACATGTTGCTGGAATGCCATCCAGTGACACAAGTGTCCTCAGGAGTTCTGGGGTTGAGGTTGGGTCTTACCAGTGACCACCTGCATTATCTTTGCTTCATCTTAGAGAAATCATTTTATATCCGTAGCTTCACTGTTATCATTAGTAAACAATAGCTCTAGTTTTCCTGAGCACCCACTGTGTGCCAGATGACATTCTAAACAATTTGCTTGTATGAAGTTACTGAACTTTATAACTAGTCTATGAGGTGAATGCTCCTATGCCCC
>NW_003852479.1:5899418-5900018 GCF_000181295.1 Otolemur garnettii
ACAGGTTCAGGCTCCAGAGCTTTCGAGCTGAACTTCCGATCCAGGATGCCTTTGTAACAATGTTCGACGTAAATTTCTACCTGTCATATTGTTATTTGTGAGACTCATATAAAATAACACAGACGACTTACAAGCTGGAAAACTTTCCCCAAGCATTTCTTCTTGTTTGAACTGCAATTCTCTGAGAACTGTAGAAGAGCTCCGGGGAGAGAAGGAGGTGCTGCTGCCTCACTTCCCAGGTGGGAAATCTGGGCAGACGTCCAGGCTTGGGTCCCAGGTGCGACTTTGAGCCAGTCAGGAGGTTCTAGCCCAGTGGTCTGATGGGTGCTCTGCGTGACCGTCTGTTCTGTGGGGATCAGATGTTGGACCAAAGGATTTTCGTGACATGGCGCGTCTCTGAGAGCATTTCTAACTTGGAAGTGTTACATGTGAGTTCACTCGTGTCCCTCACAATTCCTAGGTTGAAGTGCGAACCCCCAACCCCTCAGAACACAACTTTATCTGGAAATAGGGTGGTCGCAGATGTAATTAGTCAAGATGAGGTCATAATGAAATGAGGTAGGCCCCAAATCCGATATGACCTCTGTCCTTATAAAAAGG
>NW_003852479.1:5900870-5905902 GCF_000181295.1 Otolemur garnettii
AAGGATGACAGAGATTCCCCTCATGTTTCTCAGAAGGCTCCAACCCTTCTGCCCCCGAGCTGAGCCCCCAGAACTGTGAGACAGTGATTGTTGCTACAGCACCTCAGTCTGTGGTAATTTGTTACGGCGTCCTGGCAAATGAATATGGGAAGTTTAGAAAACACTTTCTTTCTGCACAGCTTCCTTTCAGCAGTTGGCCTATTGAAACAATGAAAATGGGAAGAGAATGGCAGGGGGTTTATAAAGAGCAAATCATGCTAAGAAAACTTGATAGCTTACTTTAATTGAATTATAATAAAATTAGTGTGAGAAGGAGATTTAATTTGAAAAAAATAAAAAAATCATTAATGGAACGTGCTTAGAATCCTCGGTCCTAAGCGAGCTTTAGGAGAGGGTGACAGGAAATGAGGTGCAGTTTGCACAGGCTGAGTAACTGGGCAGGAAGGAGCTGGGCCCAGGGGCTCCAAAGCCCAGCACTGAATGTTGACAGGATGCTGTGGGTTACCTTGAGTGCAGTATTTTTTCACTGTATAATAATATCCACATTTTCTACTTGTTAAGTATGTGTGAGCATGAGATGGTCCCTACACAGGGCAGCACATACAGATTCGGGTTGCCCCACAGATGGGCAAGTCTGCTTGCTAGTAGCTCAAAGCATACAAACTTTGTTACACGTACAAAATCATTTAAAACATTGTACGACCCTCAAGACTGTACAAAATTACTTTCTGTCTGTGTGTATAAGGTGCATACAGTATATAAATGAATTTGGCATTCAGACCTGGGTCTCATCCCCAAGACATCTTATTATCTGTCTGCAAATATTCCAAAATCCAAAAAAGTATCCAAGCATTTTGGATAAGGGATACTCAGTTTGTGTTTTGGAGCTAAATTAATACATGTTCTTACTTAGCATGAGGCGATGGTGTTAAATCCAGTGTTATTTTGTCACATAAAGACCCTTGGCATGAGAGCCTGTGACCCCTGCAGGGTTCTAGCAAGTCCAGAGTAAGGCAGGTGTCACTACATTCTCCCCTACGCAGCCTGACACAAAGTACGGCAGGTTGTCAGGAATTGTGGCCAGTTTAACAAAGGGAGGGATAGGCTGCCTGCGAGTCAAGTGAAGGACTGGCTGTCTGACATTGCCTGCAGTGTCTGAGAAAGGAGCTCTGTGCAGAAGGTCTTGACGTTGATCAGAAAATAGAAGCTTTGAAGGGTTTTTACTGACATGGGCTTTTAGGTATGCTTGGCGTGGCCAGCCAGCATTAGCAAGTGTAAGGAGTGTTTTTTAAAAGACTGCATGAGAAATTGAAAGCTACAACCTAATTCTAGCCCAAGAATATGGAGAGGGGGTGGTGGAGGGTAGTGGAGAAGGATGGATGGGTGGTGGGAGGATGACTGGAAAGATCACCTATATGGTCTGTCTAACAAGGGTACAAGTGAACTTTTCTAGAACTAGAGTATAAATGTTTTAACACAATAACTAAGTAAATGACACGAAGTCTGTTGACCAGTTTGATGAAAATATTTGAAATTGTATAAGAAAACACTACACTGTACCCCATGTTTGCATTAATGTATACAGCTATCATTTAATTAAAAAAAAAAAAGACTGCATGAGAACTGCCTGATCTGGAAGATAGATAACCTCAGAGGAGAAAGACCACACCATCCACGGTTATTCTGTTCTACACGGAGAGTGTGTTGACTGTGGAGGATGGGGACAGTGTAGTCAGCTCACAAACCCAGCCTTCTCGGGGCAGGTCTGTCCCCAGGGCTTCCCACACTGGCTTACTTAACATTCACAACAGCCGGGTAGATGAGAGCGTTGATGGTCTTTATAGATGGTGTAACTGAGGTAAAGAGAAGGTAAACAGCTTACCTGAGGTTACACAGGTGGTAAGTAAAAAGGGCAGAGCTGTGTACTGAGGTGACCCGGCTCCCAGGGTCATTCTTTCAGCCACTGTGCTATGCTATTTCTTTAAAGAAAAGAAACTTTTTGCTTATGAAAAATAGAGTTGATATCTTTTCCTTGAGTGAACACGGGGGACGTCTACTTTATTTCAAGTGTTTAAACCCAGTTGTTGTTCTTAGAAAACAATCTTTCTTAAAAAGTTGAGCTGAATGAAAATCTTCATTTGAAAATTTACTTTCTATACATCCATGTTGTTAAAACTTATCTAGGGCCTGTGTGTCCCGCTATGGAAAAGCCTGCATAGTGTCTTTGGAGAAAGCAGAACTAACCTTTGTAAAGTGACAACTGACAGTCTCAGAAAGACATTCAACATGGTGCAGGGACCAGGTCCCGGCAGGGAGTGGTGCTTGGAAAGTTGTGAAAAATGAGAGGGGAGCTGAATGCCGGGCCACACAGTCCTGCCTTGCTAAACCGTTTGGATTTCTATGCCTTGTGTGTGTAACACCACCGAAGATTTTAAGATAGGACACTTTATATGTAAAGGTGTGTTATCAAAGGCATAACTATAAGACAGAAGTAAAGGCTGAATTCCAAGGAAAAGAACACGTTTGCATCATTGAACTGGCCACATCTTGCACATCCAGGAGTCTTCCCTTTATGGGGGGTGGGGGAGGTCTGTTCCATGGTCCCCAGAGGACGCCCAAAACCATAAACAGTGCTGAATCTCATACATGTTGTCTTTCCTGTACACACAGACTTATGATGAAATTTAATTTATAAATTAGGCACAATCGGGAATTAGCTGCAATGATAATAGGATAAAACAACTACGACAATATACTCTAATCAGAGCTTTGGGGATGTGGTCTCTGCTCCTCTGTGTCTTGCTGTGTGGGACTCACCCCCTTCTCCTGCTGATGCCACGAGGTGATGAACTCCAGCCTGGCGGGATAGAGTGGGGTGCGCGGCCGTGGCTGTGACTTTTTAGGTTGGGGTGCAGCGGCAGCACTAACACACATCTCCTCTTCCTTCCCACAACTCCACGGAAGATTCATTCCCTGTGTGGATCTTAGAAACCTCAGAATACAGTTTTTTTTTCTTAAGTCAAGAACGTTAACCTTTTCCTTAGAGAAAGCACTTGATATCTTCTCGTTGGCGTATCTGAATCACCAGCATCACTGCTCTGGCACTTTGAGGCCGTATTTAAATAACACAAGGGTTACCACTCCTGAACACTGCAGTCCAAGTGCAGCAGATCAAATAACCAAGGTGGACACGAAGAGACTGACAGGCAGGTGGTGTAACCAAGCGTGGGTGAGCTGGACAAAGGGTCCGTCGTGTCCCGGGCGCAGTGGAGAGGGCCAGTGTGAGTTGTCATCGAACTACTTGGAACAGCGTGCCCATTAAATTTATAAACTGAGTGTTTGTGGAATTTCCCATTTAATATCTTCTAACCTCAGGAGGCCTGAGTCACTGGACCTCTGAGAGAACAACTGGAGGGGTGTGCAGCCATGTCTCCTTGCCCTGCATGTACTCGGCAGTTTTTGTTTTATTTGTTTTTTAGTCAAATTTCTCATATCTAGTTAAAAAGTGAGATTTTCTTAAACAGTTTTTAGTTTATTAACTACAAGTTTATATTTTCTCTTAATGAACTTTATGAATTTGAAAGAAGAAATCCTGGGTTAAAAACAAAAGGTAATATTTTTGATTGTAGATATTGAAATTCTGCCTTCACTAATTTTTGGAATGTTACAGCCAGCCAGGCTCTTTCTTGCCATCTGAATTTGATGCATGTGATGTGTGTACCTGTGTGTTGTGAGATTTCACTGGAGCTTGTCTGTTTCTGGGTATTCTAAGCCAGACATGCACTAACAACATCACTACCAACAAAAAACATTGGGATTTGTTACTTGGTTTGGTGGGACAACTTCATTCTGTAGTTAGTTTTGAAATCATAGGTTATTTTATTGTCCCATAAAAGCCTAGTAGGCTGGGCACGGCGCCCACCCCTGTGATCCCAGCACTCTAGGAGGCCAAGACAAGTGGATTGCTTGAGCTCAGGGGTTCAAAACTAGCCTGAGGAAAAATGAGACCCCATCACCAGTAAAAATAGAAACATTGGCCAGCATTGTGGAAGGCACCTGTACTCTCAGCTACTCGGGAGGCTGCACCAAGAGATTTGCTTAAGCCTTAGACTTTGAGTTTGCTGTGAGCTGTGACAATGCCATGATACTCTACCCAGGATGACAGAGTGAGTGATACTCTGTCCTGAATGAATGAATGAATGAATAAACAGCCTGCTGGTAATGGCTGTAGCTGGAATGGACCATTCCACTCTGCTCTGATAGAGTTTAGCCTGGTCAACATAAGAAACTGCAGGCGGGATAACCCACCATCTAAATTCTCAGGTGATCAGGCTGCTCTATGTTGGGTAAAAAACCCAAAGCTTCCACCAAGTTCTCTGCTTCCAGCTCAGTCTGGGAGCCTGGTATTTGGTGGGTAGAGATGGGAGGCAGGAGGATGCACCTGGTTGTCCCACCACTTCTGATGGGGGACAGGAGGGGAGTCCTCTGGGCACTGGGTGTCTTGAGGGTAATTTAAGGATTTCCTGAGAGGCAAAGAAGAAGATTTGAGAAGACAAAGCAAAAAGTTGACTCCTGCATAGAATGAAAGGAGGAGAGGAATGAGAGTCAGGATAATCAGAGACTCAAACTCAGCTGCCCAGGTGAGGACCCTGCTCAACAGGACCCGGGCATCCTCCCACTGGTCAAGGGTAGTGAAGGGCTGGACGTGCAGGACACAAGGCCTTGATGTAAAGGCTGGACGTTCAGGACGCGAGGCCTTGATGTGACGGCTGGACGTTCAGGACATGAGGTCTTGATGTAAAGGCTGGACATTCAGGACGCGAGGTCTTGATGTAAAGGCTGGAAGTGCAGGACACGAGGCCTTGATGTAAAGGCTGGACGTTCAGGACACGAGGTCTTGATGTGACGGCTGGAAGTGCAGGACACGAGGCCTTGATGTGACGGCTGGACGTTCAGGACACGAGGCCTTGATGTGACGGCTGAACGTGCAGGACACGAGGCCTTGATGTGACGGCTGGACGTTCAGGACACG
>NW_003852479.1:5906488-5918902 GCF_000181295.1 Otolemur garnettii
CTTGATGTAAGGGCTGGACTTGTAGGACGTGAGGCCTTGATGTAAGGGCTGGACGTGCAGGACGCGAGGCCTTGATGTCCTCTTTTTTAGGCGTGCATGGTTGTCTCTAACAAGCTAACTATGTTTCTCAGAATTTATTCTCTGGATCACAGTTGCCATTGTATTTTAAGAAGTGTCACATGAAATGAAGTCTCCGTGTCCAGATGAGCTTGGGAAATGCTCTCTTTGGTAACCTGCGTCATATTCATTTTGTTGATACTTTCCAGAGCCTTCAGTGTGCTAACTTGTATTGTGACTCCCACAGAACAGAGTGTTGATTCCTGGGTTTCCAAAGCCCATATGGCTCTGTGGCCTTTTTAATGGGGGTGTCTTGAAGCATCGTGAATTGTTATTATTTTGTGTAGGGCCTACTTGCTCTGGGAAATAGATATATAATGCATTTATTTTATATACACACAAATAAAAATAATAAAAAGCTAAAGCTGTCTTTGCAATCTGCTCAACTAATAACATATTTATATAGTATTTTTTTAAAAAGCACACACTTTCCATATGTTACCTCATTTAAGCTCACAACCAGTCTGCGAGGGAGTTCATCTTACTCTCAAATTAGAGTTGAGGTGACAGAGCCCCAGAAAGCTTAATTCATTTGCTCAAGTCACAGCTTGGAGTAGCTGAGCCAAGACTTCAACCCCATGTTAATGTTTCTGGTGTTGTCCCTCCATCGCCGGGGATAGCAGGGCTCACACTGGCCCTGACTGCTCTGTCTCTTACCACACGGCCATGGGCCGGAATCGGGGAGGTAGAGGGGTCCTGGGAGCCTTTTCTCTTCTTTCTCAACTTGGGTTCTCACATAGTTTTCATAGTTCATACTTCTCTCTTTCCTCCGCTTCGTGCATCAGCATTTAGTCCCACCACTCCCAGTAAACAACTTCAAATGAAAGCATTGATAGGTATTACTGGTTTAACATATTTGCATGTTAATAAGGGCCTTTGAAAACACAGAGCTCTGCCTACCTTCTGATAGGGCCGTGGCCGCCAGCAGGTACAGAGACCTCGTTTTGGGGGGGCAGCTTTCAGAAATCCCTCCACACGTGCCATGCAGGCCGTTGTTCATGTCAGCTTCTCCCCGAGGCACAGAACCGGCTGTGTCTGCCCCCCAGGTGGGTTCTAAGTGTTAGCAGCCGATGTCCCTTCATTACTGCCAGTGGGTCTGAAGCTCCTGCCACAGTTGCTCCGAGCACTTGGTGCCGAGGTCTGGGCTTCACATCAGTGATCATTTCAGGTTTCACAGCCACCACCAGTTCTGCCTTCACCTCCCCACACGTTCTTCCATAAACTTACCTTCTGATCTCGACCGTATGAAATGCCTACCTGCACCTTCCAAAGGCCACGGCCTCAGTGCCAGTCCCAGGAGAGCATGTTTACCATCGACACAAGTGCTCCAAGTCAGGGTCATAAGACAAAATGAATGTGTGGAGAAGAATTTAACCTTATCCCCAGATAGATCTTCTCCTTGACCTCAGCTTCCAGGTCATTGCTATGCCCTTGGAATGTCACACCTGAAAAGAGAATCTTCGCTTTCCCAGAGACCTTGGGTCACCAGAGAGACAGTTTGACAATATGATTTAGGCTGGGAGGTCGGGGGTCTTAAATTGGGGATCTTGCCACACCAGAAACACCCACAGTGTGACTGAGAGGAGGGGCCTTGGGCCATCACCAGACAGCCAAAACTGGAGACCGTTTTGTACGTGCAATCAGTCAGTCAATTACATAAGTGTGATGGGGCCTCAGCAAAAACTCTGACCACTGGGCTCGGTGAGAGCTCCCAGGTGGCAGCCATCTGTGTGCTGTCACACACTGCCACACAGTAAGAACTGACACCTTTCTGTCTCTGGGAGTCATGGGGAGGACAGTGGAAGCTCCACTTTTGGTGGTTCTTGGATTTTATCCTCTGTATGGACTTCTTCCCTTGGCTGATTTTAATACACTGACTTTAAGAGTTTTATGAGTTCTTCTAAAAAATTATTGAAAGTGAGGGTAGTTTTAGGAATCCCCAGGCTTTCATTTGTGTCAGGAGTGAGAGTCGTCTCTTGCGGGAAGAGTTCGCTCTAGTTTCTTAGTTGACCTAAAGTCTTGTTGAGGGGAAGTCTCTTTTCTTCCGCTTCAGAATGAAAGTGCCCCAGGTCTCAGTTCTCCCTGTGCGTGTGGGATGCAGAGACAGATCAGGAACATTCCGGCTGCTCCGTGGGGCAGGGAGGTGCTAGACGGGGCTTCCTTGTTGCTGATGGAAAGGAAGCGTCTGGATGGCCTCGGTGTGGTGAGTGGAAAGGAACGGTCCAGTGCACCATTTATTGGATCAGATGGCAAGCCACAGAAGGCAAAGGCAGAAACAGCGTAATTATAATCTGTTAGCTCTGAACAACCCCAACAACCTGGTGTGCGAGCCAGTAGGAGCCCAAAGTACACGAGACCCCAACTCTGAAGAGCCCACTGGCGTCTTAGTGAACGGTGACAATGATTTAAAAATGGTTTTAAGACTATAAGCTAAAGAACATTTAGCAAGTAGAGTTTTAGTGATTTAACTTGATTAAAGGCTATTTTTCCCATTTGACAGGAAGTCTGCCATGTTCTGTGCTGTTGTGGGTTCTCGCAACCCTCCTTGTCTTCATTTATCACAAGTAAACTTCCCCGGGAGACCGCAATGTGGAGACGGCTTACATTACATCAACCTTGGAGAAGGGCCAAACAAACCTGTGAGTTAAGCAAGAATATATTTTAGCTGAAGAGCACATCAGGAACACCTGAAGAGAAAAATAGACCTTCTGCTCCTACAGCCTGGGCACCACTGATGCAGGTCCCTCCTCATCTCCCTGAGTTTAGTGAAGCAATGCCGTTCTTCCCTCTGGTCCTCGTGTGTGTAGACAGGAGAGAAATCACAGCCCCTGGTTCCTCACATATACAAAGGAGGACCGCTCAGGTGAGTGGTCAGCTGCAGTAACATCCACTTACACAGAAACACAATCAAACAGTGAGAAGCTCGGATACCACAGCTGGTTAGTGAAGGTCTGGGACTCAGGGGAGCTCAGTGCTTCATCCTTTATTTAGGGAATTGTGGATAAATACAATAGCACCTGTAGAAAAAGTCATGTTATAAAAGGATTGAAGGAAAGGTGTAAGATGGAAAACAAGATTAAAAGGAAGCAAATCAAATAGAGGACTGGTGTTGGAGGACATGGATGGAAATGAAAATTAAGACTAAATGCACTAAAATGAGAAATATAAAAGTCAGTATATTTGATGTATCTAATTCAGGTGCTTTAAGTTCTTTTCTCATTTAGATAGTTTTATATTACAACGACGACACACTTAAAAAAGGGAAAATGTATTTTCTCTGAGTGTCACTTGAAACATTTTTCATGCCAAGCTGTAATTGAAGTTTTATAGATATTAGGGGGCAGATACTGCAGGGTAAAGAATGCTTTTTCATAGCCGATTAACAAGGAAAAGTTAGCCATGTAACAAGAAAATTAAAGCTGATGAAAACCAATAGTTTAGTAAATAGAAAACTATAGATGATATTTTGCATGATCCAAAGTCGTTTATGTACTGAAAAAGAATGAAGACGCCTTAGTGAAGTGGGGAGAGGAAGCTGCGAGTGAACTGTTCAGTCAGCGAGTCGAGGAGCTTGAGTGAAGGCGGCTCTGTTACTCTTCTGAGGATGGTCCACACTTATTCATTTATTCATCCTTGCCTTCAATTTATTCATCGACTCAACAAATCATTGTATCAAACACTTAGCTCAATTTTTTGATCACGAAGGTGAAATGCTCTTAATGGTTAAGAAAATGTTCTTAAAGGTTAAGAAAAATGATTAAATGCCTTCTGAAGCTTTAAGCAATATTTTGTTTGGCCTGAGCTAGTAAGAAATATTTCGTTGTCTTTTGAGATATTTTGAAGTCCTTCTAAAATGTATGTGACCTTAGAGTAATATTATTTTTCAGAGAATAAGAACATCCTTTAACCATTCTGAATCAATTGTATTTTACTCCAAAGGAATAATAAAGATTAAAGTTAAAAGATTGTCAGTGACACCAACCAGCCTTTCAAAAACTGGGGAAAGGTAATGCCTATCATACCCAAAGGTCTGTTGTTCCAGTATTTAAAAAATTCCCTCCTGGTTTAAAAAGACATTGTACTATTCCCCTACTTTATTTTATGGAAATATTCTATGTGTATTTTATCTTGGCTCTGTTCAGTCTTGGAGGAATTATTGAGATTGGGCAGAAAAACAGGTTTCCAGGAGCCGTCCTTGTGTGTTTCACGTGCATCATGGTCCCTCTGGCTTGAACTTCTGTAATAAAACATCACCTGTGAGAAGCAGCCAGGGAGCCGCAGGTGGGACTGGATACCTTGATTCTAAGCGGTCTTACCTTAAAGACAGTCTTTCCATACCTGACCGCTAACAATGTGATCGTATCTATACCATTTACCTAGTTACACAAACATTTTTCCTAAGCAAAAAGCAAATGTATAAAATCCAACGTCAGAAGCTTAAATAATATGGCTACTTTTTTCATTCTATTCGTTAATTTTTTTCTTTAGGGCATGACATTGAACCCTATGTTATCTGTACCTTTAAAAAAATGGACATTTTTTTCCCCAGGGAAATAGATGTCCTTTCATTGAAGATGTGTGACCAGATATGAATGACCAGGGCAGTACAGGCATAAAGGAGATGGCAAAGTTAGAATAAACAGCAGGGAGAGGCCTGTGAGACTGTCTCAAGGTTTAAGGGTCTTCAGTTTCTAGATGGAGACTCTGAGGCCAGGACTGACTCTCAGCATCTCTCTATCTGATTCCCAGCAAGGGACCTAAAACAAATTGAGTTTTAAATATGTGTGTTGAATGAGTGAGTTAATAGATTCATCAGAATTTAATTTAACTTGCTAATGATTGTTGTGCAGCTTTAAGCGGAGACTGCCATGTTGGAGTTACAGGCGTCTTATTTCTCTCTGGACCATCAGTGCCGGTGGCTTGGGTCATTGTCTCTCCAACACGAAGGCAGGGCTTCATGTGTCTCTGGCAGCTCAGTGGGGCTTTCCCAGGGTAGCCAGCTTAGTGTCGCATCATCATGCTATCAGTAATGTTACCTTGTGATAAACAAACTTTGTGATGAAAAACTCAAGAGCAAAAGAAGAAAACCCAAAGCAATGTAAATATTTAGTTTCAAATTAAATGCCGTCGCTGGATTTCAGAGGAAACTAGTCACTACCTAATCCCACTCCTGCATCCTCCCAGGGATTAAGTAACCCATTTACTCCAAAATTTGTTTGGAGTTAATAATCTTCCCAGCCGCATTTGTGGCCCCTTGGTGCTTGGGGGCTGCGGGGCACTCTGGCATCCGAGGTCCTGTATCTGTCGTCCACCCTTCTCTCAGGTGAGACCTTTTCTGCCTGCTGGCAGTTTCTCAAAGAGCAGCATTAATAATTTGCCATCAGATGATTCCACTTCTGCTGTCTGGTTTCCTTGTCTGCCCTGCGCCATTTTTTCTTCCTCACAAGGAGAAACAGGCTGTTTGACAGCAGGTGGTTATATTCAGGGCCTCCGGGGAGGATCACCGAGGCGCGCCTGGGGCTGCCCCCAGAGGGACGTCCCTCCTGTGATGCCCCAGTGCTAGACTGTCACTGCACCTGATCTGTTTCCCTGGCCTACGTTCTCACCCCTGGTAGCAAGCAATTGTGACATTAAGTTGCATTGAATTAAGACTCTATTTTAATAATTCTTACAGGTTAATGGCAGTTGTCAAAGATAGTTTTAAAGCCAGAACATTTTTTTTATATGTCCGATTTTCCTTTTGTCTATAAATATTTAAACAGAATACAGATCTGATGAGTTCCAGGACAGTAATTTGGGATGATTCCTCCCCAATCCTGGGGCCTCAATGTATATTGATTATTGAATAAAGGAAAGTGGGAATCTCTAATGCTTGCCTGAGTTCTCGTTGCTGATTTTGAGAGTGAAACTATTGGGTTGAAGGAAGAGAAGAGTACGTATTTATGGCTTACGCTTCTTTTGTGTTCCTCCAAAGGTGACCTCAGTAGTTAGATGAAATTGTAATGGACATTTAACCATCAGACCTTTTCCTGCATGGGCCTATTCCACACTGAAGATAGCTGCACGCAGATCTTCTTAGGATAAGAAGGATGCCATTGTTTCACAGGTCACCTGGGCCGCGCTCTCACCTTATCCCCTGGCACACACATTTTTACGCCCTGTGCTGGCTTGTCTAGAAGTCCTGGTCATCCAGACGCCCCACACCGCGGCTGCTCACAACCCCTGTGTGCTCTGGGCCGTCTGTCATCAGGAGACGCTGTAGGAGTGTCCGAGCAGTGCCCATCACCTTCACCTCTGCTCCTTCTGGAGGCCTCTCCTCAACGAGCCACACGCCCCGGACGTTTGCAGGTTGCTGTTGGCAATTCAGATTTACATGAAAGTTCCATAATTGAAGTATTTTTGAAAAAATCCTGTGGTATAAGGAAAACATGACACCCAGTACTGCAAATATAATTTTCTATTCAGAAATAAGAGGGAACAGATATATTTTGAAGGTAAAACATTTGAACTGAAAAGATGAACTGAGAGATTTATTTGAAAAATTGAGTAAAATATATAAAAGGAAAAATTCTGCCAGGTTTGTGTGTGGTCTTCAAAGCATTTCCCCAGGCTGGTTGCAGGCTCACCAGGGCTGATGAATGGCGCCAAGAGGCTGTAGTATCTTCCGCTTTGGAATGGATGAGCACTGGGCACAAGCCCAAGATCAGATATAACAGGGCCCGTCCGTCGCTGCAGGTCACTGTAATCTGGACCTCTCAGTAATCTCCCTTCATGTACACTAGTTAGAATATATCAGATGTTCCTGTGTGCCACACAGTCTGATGGCTTTTTAGGGGAGAGTCATTTGCATTTTCTCCTATTTGAAATAGAAGAGGGATGCTGAGTGAGATATATTAGTGTGTTTACTCCTCAGAGCAGCCCTATGGAAAAAAGCATTTTATGTGGTATCATTATTGCTATTGTAGAGATGAGAAAATTGAGGCAAGGAGCAATTAAATAAATGGCCCAAGGCCAGTGTGCGTGTGGGCTGGGACTCACAGGGAGAGCCCAGGGTCTTAGTGTCATCCTCGCGTGTGACTCAGTGTCTGCACTGGACTCTGCTGTGTCTCCTGCCTCAGGGACCCGGCATCCGTCTTCCCAGAGGTCCCAGAGTTTAACTCGGTATTGCAAATTCACCTTTTCCCTTACCCCTGGCTTTTAAAATGACTCCTAGCCAACAGGAATGTCTTCCATAGATTTGAAGAGATGTTTCAGAATTTTTTTCCCCACATTATAACTTATAGTTAGTACCATTTATCAGAAATAGTTTCATTGCTTGGAAGTGCACCTGCCGTCAACTCAAATGCTTCACGGAGCCTGTTTCCAGGTGAGGATTTTCTGTCATTCTTCACTCCTGAAAAGGAAACAGCAGCAAAATGGTGATTGAAAAATCCTCAGCCAGTGAAGTTCCGGGACAAGAGTCTATCTGAGGAAGCAGGCCAAGTCTCTGAAACTCCTGCGTCTCCGAGTCTCTGAAACTCCTGCTCCAGGATGCAGGGGATACTGCCCAAAGGTACAGGAGTCCATCTGAGGACGCAGGCCGAGTCTCTGAAACTCCTGTGTCTGTGCGCTCCAGGATACAGGAGATAGTGCCCAAAACAGCAGACAAAGGTCTGTGGCCTGCAGAGGAATTGGGGTTTCATTTTGTATGTCAAAAATAAATGAATTCAAGAGTAACCACTTGAAGAGGAATTCTCCGCTAATGTCTTTGGTGCAAAAATGTGCTCAGATTGTGCTGGCTCTGGAGAGTGAGACTGAAAGAAGCAATTACTTTCTAGTTAGCAGCTTTTGATTGCCACAGGCCCGTGGTACCAGCCAACCCAGCCAAAGTAGAGCAGAGAAAAGAGTGGTTTGCATTTTTCTCTTAATCAGAGTGGGGGAGAGACTGAATGCAAATCCGTGGAGATACCAAGCTTTGTGATGCCCCAAGTTTATAAATAGGTGTAGCGTCCTGTTGGAAGTCTCAGTGAGAACCACTTCAATGACTGGGATATGCTTCCCAGGCAGTTTTTATTTGGAATAGAGGGTCTAGGAAATGGGTTTGAGGTGTGAAAACTGATGTTTATAGGCTGTAAACTGTATTCTTTGAAGGTTTTTCAAGTATCTATTCAGTAGTCATGTAATTATGTAAGTTTGTCTGGGAGCAGTTAGACAGTTAGAAGCCAGCACTAATGAAAGTCTCAGAGGTTCACCTGTGGTCTGGGCAGCCCAGAAGCATGTGAGGCTGCTCTGCAGTTGGGCAGAGGCGTCTCTGGTCACAAGGGGACTGGGCCATGAAGTAAAGTGTTCCCAGGAGATCTACCCAGACTGCATGCAGGTGCATCCCTGAGTTGCCTAAAGTGGGCAGAACTGAACATGATACCTACACACTTTGAGGGGTGGGTTCAGCCTGTGACTCTGAGCATACCAGGTGCATGGAGAATGAGCCGTGAAGGATCTGTTTGTGACGTGGATTTGTCTGAATGAGTTTGAGAAACCTGACCCCATTTATAAAACCACTACAAGGGAATGCATACTTCTTGCATTGCTTCTGCTTTGCTGTTATATGTAAAATGGAAGTAACAATTCCTAGATTCTGGGTTGCTCAAACTATTAAATAAGATGACGTATGGATAGCAGCCACTTCAGTGCCAGGCAGATGGTCAGTGCCCCGTGAATGATGTCTATTATTTTTAATAGTGTGTGATGAGGATCAATATTAACTAGATGTAACATACACCACTTTGAAGGGCTGATATGCATTAACAAAAACTCTAGGTATTGTGTAGGTACAAAATGCTAACGCCTTGGTTTCATGGACCTAACAAATTTAGCCCACCCCATGGCACTGTAACAGGTAGTCCTGGCGTTACTGAAGAATTCTTTGAGCATTGGCACAATCTCAAGGAGGAGATTGTGTCAAGGAGCCCAGGAAGGCCCACATGACATATGACACTTACATGAAAACTTGTTAGGAGATTTAGAAAGCATGAGAAATGCACTGTAGTAGATACACAGTGGATGGCAAGAGCCTCCTGGAAACTGTCACAGGCGTCCTCAAACTACAGCCTGTGGGCCACATGTGGCCTGCTGAGGACGCTTATCCGGCCTGCCAGGTGTTTTGCCACCACTGCCTGTCCTTTTAAACTATAGTCCAGCCCTCACGCGGTCTGAGGGATAGTGAACTGGCCCCCTGTTTAAAAAGTTTGAGGACCCCTGGTCTAGGAGCAATAGGTGAGAGACGGCAGAAGATATGGGGCTGGCGGCCCTGCGGGATGACACCTCTCTGTCAGACAGCGTCCTGTGCGGGAGGAGGTCGGGGTGAAACAGTTTCTTCAAGAGAGCGAAGGGAAGGAAGAGCACAGGGTGAGAAGTTCTGAGTTGAAGGCCCAGTTCTGCTAAAAAATTATTTGTTTTCCCTGGAAAAGTGAGCAGGTTTCCTGGGCCTTGTTATCCTCCTGTAGACTTTCAGGGCCTCTCTGCTCCTGCGTCCCGTGAATTCTGTGGGTGTGGAAGGGGCCTCGGCAACCTTCCTGAGAACGTACCCGGGTAACCCTGAGAGCAGGTGTGCTGGTGACTACACGACTCTCGGCTGTGTTCTTACACGGCACAGACAGGTGCGAGGACCTGACACAGAATCTGAGCGTGGTCTGGCCTTAGGGTAGAAGGGGACGCAGTGCTTACTTGGTTTATTACCCCCAAAGAAAGGGAAGCTCTGATGATTTGGAGGGGGGGAAGACTGAGGAAAGTGAAGAAAGCTGAGGAGAAAGGGAAGAAGAGAGGCAGAAGGAGGTGAGTAGACGGTGGCTTCAGACGAGAAGTAGGACTGGGAGGAGAAGTGCAGGAGAGAGCAGAGCTGGTGACAGGAGGCAGAGCTGGTGACAGGAGGAGCAGAGCTGGTGACAGGAGGCAGAGCTGGTGACAGGAGGCAGAGCGGGCCCCACCCCTGCTCCCTCCCTCAGCAGGTGTCAACACAGATGAATTCTGCCCACAGTGTCCAGACTCGGCTCCAGGACCTTCTGCATCAGCCTCTGGGGATGAGAGAATGGGTTCAAGTGTACAAGTGACACGCCTCTCAGGCCTGTGTTAGCTCCAGTTTTGCTGTGAGATCCACTGATTCCGCCACATCAGTATTACTCTTCAGTCTTCTCCACCCTCCTGCCTTTTCGTTTCTGCACATTATTCATCCTGTGCTGTGGACTGAACTGTGTCCTCTCCTCCACATTTGTATGGCCCCATCGTAATGGTGTTTGACATGGGTCCTTTACAGAGGTGACTGAGGTGAAATGAGCTGACAAGGGTGAAAGGAAAGGCTTAGTGTCTCCATAGGAAGAGCCACAGACCTAGCTGCTCTCACCTGTCCACGCAGAAGAGGTGTGGGAGCCAAGGGCTCAGCCACCTGCAACCTGAGGCAACAGGCCTCAGAAGAAACTGACCTTGTTGCATCTAGATCCTGGGCTTCTCCAGAACTGCGAGCAATTAGTTTCTATTGTCTGTACAATCTGCAGTGTTTTATTATGGCAGCCCACATGGCCTAATTCACCCACACCTGTGGTCACAATCTGTGGTCTGAATCTTGTCCTCCTGATTCAATATAAACCCTTTAACTTGGTCTCTTGTTTTATATGGCCTCACTGTCCTCAGGGCATAAATGTGACACTGAACAGTTTATAGTTTATAAGTGACTTGGATCTGGACTACATTCTGTTTACTAACTCAGGAAATTATGTCACCAGTTTTAGAAAACTTTTCATAAATAACTTAAGAGTTTCAGCACCAAAATTCTGTCATCTGGAATATATATTTTATCAGCTGTTGTTAGTGCCTAGCATGTTATTATGCAATGGTGAGAATAAACTGATAAACAGAAACCTGCTCAGTTTTTGATGCTGTAGGTAATTTGCTAGTTTTCCACCATGCCCAGTGAAAACCTCAGCCTCTGGCACAGTTGCTTTTTTAAAATTTTTTTTTCAAGCTGTGATTCTGGTTAGTGACAGGGCTGAGACTGGATCCCAGGTTGCTGGACTCTTGAGTCAAGGCTTCCTGGAGTGCGACTCTGAGTCAAGGCTTCCTGGAGTGTGACTCTGAGTCAAGGCTTCCTGGAGTGCCAATAAAGATTGTACTTTGATTTCATTTTGCTCTGGTCATATTTCCCATTGCTGAATTTGATGGGGGAGAGCTATTCCTAAAATATTACTGATAAGTTTTTTAATGGAAGTGCATCTTCCTCCTTATTAATGCAGGTGAGACTTTAACAGCTCATTTATTGAGCACTTAATACTTGCCAGGCATCTGTCCAAACCATGTTAACTGTTCGTGCAATCCTTGCAAAGTTTCCAAGTAGGTACTTACTGTAGTACTTCAGGCTGAGGCATGGAGCAGGCGTGTAACTTACAGCCATTAAGTAGAAGAGCCTGGCACACACTCAGACACAGCCTGGCTCTGGAGTCCAGGCTCTTCTGCATTAATTGTATGCCTCTCCCGTTGAGTACAAGCCCCAGAGAACCTGTCCTGATCGTCTACACTGGCTAATCAGCATAAGCTAATATTCTCTCTTGCTCTGAGTGGCAGTGAAGAGCTGGCAACATTAAGTAAGATAATTATTTTTTGGAAGGTGAGCATCTCATATACAGTGTCATTATCCTTTAATTTGAAGCAATAAATTGTAGAAGTTGAAGGGGTTCTGGAGCTAGACTAAGGATGCATTAGCCAGACTGCAGATTTTTGGTTGTCGACTTTGGAAGGGTTATTTATTCTCTCTAAACCTTAACTTCTTCATATGCAAAAGAAGAAAGAGGGACAATTCTTATCTGTTAGGGTTGTTGATAACAAATGAGATATGTGTATAAATGACTTGATCCTATATCTGACGTGTAGCAAGCACTTAATATACCACCAGCAGCACCCGTCAAACTAGGGCAGAGGGCGGTGGTGCTGCAGCGCCGGTCAGCTGGGTACCTTCTTCATTGGCCTTGCTGTGATGGAACAAGTCAATGGAGAGTCATCAGATTGAGTGAGATGTTTCGGGCGGCACCTGTGGCTCAGTGGGTACGGTGCCGGCCCCATATACCGAGGGTGATGGGTTCAAACCCGGCCCCGGCCAAACTGCAACCGAAAACAGCCAGGCGTCGTGGCCAGCGCCTGTAGTCCCAGTTACTCGGGAGGCTGAGGCAAGAGAATCACCTAAGCCCAGGAGTTGGGGTTTGCTGTGAGCTGTGTGACGCCATGGCACCCTACTGAGGGCTCTGAAGTGAGACTCTGTCTCCAAAAAAAAAAAAA
>NW_003852479.1:5919079-5920846 GCF_000181295.1 Otolemur garnettii
AAAAAAAAAAAACTTAGGGAATGAATATTTAGACTTTATTTAGAAAACTTTACATTTTTTTTAAACGGGATGTTTCTTTCCTAAAGAACTCCAAATAACACTCATTTTTCTTTTTATCTTAATGCATGACCCTTTCAATATCCAATTATAGTGTAGACTTATCAGTGACATCACGAAAAAGTGCAGGAAGGCAGGGGGCATGATTTCTGCCACAGCCTGTCTGTGGAGAAGTAAGGACTTCTGAGATATCCTTGTTGGGGTGGACGTGGTGGGAGCGGGCTCTAAGTTTATCAGATCTCTTGTCTTTATGCCATTAGTTACATCACCTTAGGGAGATTATTTAACTTTCTCAGTCTGTTTTGGCACATGTAAGGTGGGGACTATAATTCTCACCTGTGAGTTAGACCAAGGATTGGGCTGTGTGCAAAACACCTGGTACAGAAGGTGGGTGGGGCTTTAGTCAATATGTCTTCATGCCATTCAGAGATGGTAGACAGTCTTCTCATTAGTATCTACATGCCATGCACTGAGCTGTTAAAAATGACTCTCCATTACCCAGAAAAGAATTTTTAGAAGTTATGGGCATTTTGAAATACATTCAATGGTGGAGTTTTGCCTCCTTAAAATGCTGGATGCATATTATCTAAGTTCTAGTAAACAGGCAGAGAAGTGGCCCAAATTATTGATACACAGTGGACTTTAAAGCCTAACCTTTCAAAAGCTATTAATATGGAGGGTGACATCTCAGAAAGTCATATACAAATCTCCCAGACATAAACAAACCAAGTTGAATATGGGCCTGTTACATGATGGGATTCAGGAGACCACCAGCAGATGACACCTGCCCCAAACATAAGATCAGTACAACAAGGTCATAACAGAGTCCAGACAGAAGAGTTCCCGCTGAGCTGGTCCTGCTTAATGAGGTGACACCTAACGTCCACAGCTGAATGGTTACCTTCTCAGTGAGGCTTGCCCGGATCTTCCTGTGCAAAATGTCACCTCCCTATCTCAGTCACTGTTCACACTTCAGCCCACGTGCAACGCCCTGTTTTGTTTTTCTCCTGAGCGATTACCACTGTCTCTTCTACTGTGCATCTTTTTTGTAGACCACCATAGCGGGAAGGGAAACTTGTTAGGGGTAGGAAGTTTTGTCCTCCTGGTTTATGTTGATACTTCCCATCTCGGTATTAGGACAGTTCCTTGCACACCGACAGCACTCTGAGTCCTGCTGAAGGAAGGAGCCACACTGCCGTTTATATTTGTGTAACTCTCCAGTATCGAAGGTGTGTGTTCCATTTAAGTAAACTGTTGCTAGTCCACTGTTTGGTCATTTCCAGTAAATCTATTCCTGACCTGACAAAGTAATTTCAGAAATTAGGGAGGTTGACTGGTAGATTAAGATCTTGGTATTCATAACTTGAGCCCAGGGTAGGAAGTCCAGGTAAAAGCCCCTCCCACTAATGATGGCTAAAAATTTATCACTTCAGGATTCTCTCACCGCCAGTCTATGCACGGTAACAAACTGTGTTCATTTCACGGGGAAGAAGTATGAAAATTAACCTACAGAGTCATAGGATATGCCCCAAGTAGGTAAGAGAATGATTATTGGACATAAAACTTATCACCAAGCATTCTAAGGGTTATTTAGGTATAAGTCCTTAGGATGAGGATATCTGTGATGGCAGAAGGGCGTGGAGCAGAGCCTTCTACAGGACCCCAGATCGATGGGTGTGGAGCAGAGCCTTCTACAGGACCCCAGATCGA
>NW_003852479.1:5921032-5925865 GCF_000181295.1 Otolemur garnettii
GAGCAGAGCCTTCTACAGGACCCCAGATCGACGGGCGTGGAGCAGAGCCTTCTACAGGACCCCAGATCGACGGGCGTGGAGCAGAGCCTTCTACAAGACCCCAGATCGATGGGTGTGGAGCAGAGCCTTCTATAGGACCCCAGATCGACTCACGTCCATTACAGTATCTCTCTTGGCCTTGCTTTTCATGACATTAAATACATTTTACTTATGATGTTACTACTTTAAATATAATTGTTAAGTTTTCCTTTGAAAAATACTTTCCCCAGAGTCTTGTGGTTGAGCCTTCGGGGTTCTTCATGTATAAGATCATATCATCAGCAAAAAGGGAGAGTTTAACCTCCTCTGCTCCCATTTGGATGCCCTTTATTTTCTTGTCTTGTCTAATTGTATTGGCTAAAACTTCCAGTACAATGTTGAATAGTAATGGTGACAGAGGACAACCTTATCTGGTTCCAGTTCTAAGAGGAAAAGCTTTCAGTTTTACTTAGTTCAGTAGAATACTAGCTATGACATAGATAGCTTTGATCAGTTTCAGAAATGTACCCCCTATGCCTATACTCCTCAGTGTTCTGATTAAAAAAGGATGCTGGGTTTTATCAAATTCTTTTTCTGCATATATTGAGAGGATCATATAGTCTTTGCTTTTAGTTCTATTGATATGATGAATAATGTTTCTAGACTTGCATATATTAAACCAGCCTTACATTCCTAGGATGAAACCTACTTAATCCTGAAGGATAAGCTGTAATCTATTAGCTAAGATTTTATTGAGAATTTTTGTACCAATATTCATTAGTGAAATTGGTCTGAAATTCTCCTTTTTAGTTGAGTCTTTCCTGGTTTTGATATCAGGGTGATGTTTGCTTCATAGACTGTATTGGGGGAAAATTCCTTCCTTCTCAATCTTTTGGAATAATTTCTTCAGTATAGGAGTAAGCTCTTCTTTGAAGGTTTGATAGAATTCTGGTGTTGAAGCCATCAGGACCAGGGCAAAAACATACAGTAATGTCTCAGAATATAAAATCAATGTCCACAAATCAGTTGCTTTTGTATACACCAACAATAGCCAAGATGAGAGGTTAATTAAGGACACAATTCCCTTCACCATAGCCCCCCCCCAAATGAAATACTTAGGAATATACCTAACAAAAGAGGTGAAGGACCTCTATAAAGAAAATTATGAAACCCTTAGAAAGGAAATAGCAGTGGACATCAACAAATGGAAGAATATACCATGCTCATGGCTGGGAAGAATCAACATTGTTAAAATGTCTATACTTCCCAGAGTAATTTACCGATTCAACGCCATCCCTATTAAAATACCAACATCCTACTTTCAAGACTTGGAAAAAATGATTCTGCGTTTTGTATGGAACCAGAAAAAAACCCGTATAGCTAAGGAAGTTCCTAGTAACAAAAACAAAGCAAGGGGTATTACTATACCAGATTTTATGCTGTACTACAAGGCCATAGTGGTTAAGACAGCATGGTACTGGCACAAAAATAGAGACATAGATATTTGGAATCGAATAGAAAACTGGAAATGAAACCAACAACATACCTAATCTTTGATAAACCAAACAAAAACATCCACTGGGGGAAAGACTCCCTATTCAATAAATGGTGATGGGAGAATTGAATATTCATGTGTAAAAGACTGAAACTGGACCCATACCTTTCTCCACTTACAAAAATTGATTCAAGATGGATAAAGGACTTAAATTTAAGGCACGAAACGATAAAAATTCTCAAAGAATAGGAAAAACATTGGATGATATTGGCCTAGGGAAAGACTTTATGAGGAAGACTGCCATGGCAATAGCAACTACAGCAATAATAAGCAAATGGGATTTAATGAAACTGAAAAGTTTCTGTACAGTCAAGGAGACAACAACCAAAGCAAATAGATAACTGACTCAATGGGAAAGGACATTTGCTTATTTTGAATCAGACAAAAGTCTAATAACCAGGATCTATGCAGAACTTCAATTAATTTATAAGAAAAAATCCAACAATCCCATACATCAATGAGGAAGAGACATGAATAGAATCTTCTCTAAAGCCAACAGACAAATGGCTACTAAGCACATGAAAAAATGCCCATCATCTCTCATTATCAGAGAAATACAAATTAAAACCACCCTGAGATATCATCTAACCCCATTCAGAATGGCCTATATCAAAATCTCAAAACTGCAGATGCTGGCATGGATGTGGAGAGAAAGGAATGCTTTTGCACTGCTGGTGGGACTACAAACTAATACAACCTTTTTGGAAGGAAGTATGGAGAAACCTTAAAGAACGCTACCTAGACCTCCCATTCAATCCTGCAATCCCATTAATGGGCATCTATCCAGAAGGAAAAAAAAACTTTTACTATAAAGACACTTGTATTAAGCTGTTTATTGCAGCCCAACTTATAATCACCAAATTGTGGAAACAGCCTAAATGTCCTTCAACCCAGCAATGGATTGGTAAGCTGTGGTATATGTATACCATGGAATATTATTCAGCCATCAAAAACAATGGAGATTTTACAGCATTTGTACTTAACTTGGATGGAGGTGGAACACATTATTCTTAGTGAAGCATCACAGGAATGGAGAAGAAAGAATCCTATGTATTCAACTTTGATATAAAGATAATTAATGACAATTAATGACACGGGGGGGAGGCTGAGGGAAGGGGAGACCAGACAGAGAAGGAGCGAGGGGGTGTAGGCAAGGAAAAAAAAAAGAAATTAGTGACTAATTCTTATATAAATTGTATTTAAATTGGACCAAAGTACATTATTTAAACATTAATTTTTAATTCAACATGTTAAAATGTTGTTTATCATATTGCATCCTCATTTATAAGTGAAATATGTTTGTAATTTCCCCTTTATAATAATATATTTTCTCAAATTTTAATATCAGGTGTATCCAGATTAAGTAGAATGATTTTGTAGTATTTCTTTTTCTATTGTCTATAAGATTTGGCATAATCTGTTTTTTTGAAATTATCTGTTACTTTAATTTATAAATATTAGTTGTCCATTATTTTGAGACTTTGGAAAAAACAAAAGAAGAAGTTAACTGATCCAAGTATTCTATAATAGACATGCTTCTATCTGACAATGTGAATGTTACTTTCTTTGCATTATTACTATTATTATTGCTTAATATTTTGTTGCAGCTATTGTCTGATTTCTTTTCTGAACATATTATCTTCATTCGTTCTTTATGAGGTTTTTCTTCTCAGTCTTTATGTTAAATATTGTTATTGTCATTAAATTTGGCCTTTTAATTCTGTAAAGGCAAAAGTGGAAACCTAATATAGACATGTATAAGTAAGAAAATTAATTTTAAAAAAAGTAATCAGGCACTATAGAACAAAAAAAATACTTTTCCCTTCATAATATATGATTAAAAAAATATTGAATTTTTATAAAGATAAAGGTTCTTATATCCAGAGACATGTGTCTTTGATTTTGATAATGTATTGTAACTTAAAAATTCGGTACACAGTCAGTGTGGTAGGCAGAATACTAGTTCCCTAAAGATGTCCAGGTCCTAATCCCCAGAAGTTGTGAATATGATACTTTATGTGGCAGAAGGGAGGTTGTAAGTGTGATTAAGGTTAAGGAACTTGAGATGGGGAGGTTTTTTGGATTATCTGGTTGGCACAATCTGATCACACAAGTGGAGTTCTTCCCAGCGATGATAGTGAGAATGAAATGAAGGAACTGTGTTGCCAGTTTCGAGAGTGGAGGAGGGGACAGCTACCCAGGGATACAGGAAGCCTCTAGAACAGCAATTCTCAGCCAGTGGGTCACGACCCTTTTGGGGGTCTCCTGCATATACATCATGATTCATAACAGTAGCAAAATTACAGTAATGAAGTAGCAACAAAAATAATTTTATGGTTGGGGGGGTCACTACAACATGAGGAACTGTATTAAAGGGTTGTGGCATTAGGAAGGTTGAGAACTACTGCTCTAGAATAAATAGATTGTCTTCTGGAGCCCCCAGAAAGAAATCCTGCCCTGCAGGCAGACTCGTTTTAGTCTAGTGAGATCCACGTCAGATTTCTTACCTATAGCACTATAAGATAGCAAATTTTTGCTGGTGTGAGCCAATAAGTTTGTAGTAATTTGTTGCAACAGAAAGATAAAATTAATATAGCTGGGCACAGTGGTGCCCACCTGTAGTCCCAGCTATGTGGAGGCTGAGGCAGCAGAATGGCTTGAACCCAGGAATCTGAGTTCAGCCGGGACAACACAGCAAGACCCCATCTTTAAAAGATAATGATAATACAAAATTAATATAGTCGCTGGTTGGTGAATAAACCATACTTATGTGAGGTTGCACTAGTTATTTTAAAACTTTTGGTTGTTAGACTTGTATAAGTAAACGTGTTATTTATTATAAAAAATTTTTCTTCCTTGCCAATGATGTGAAATACTTCCTAAATGTCTGACATTGAAGTGCCTTTTGGAGTAAGTACTTTATGGTGCCATAGTAACTTAAAAATCAGATGATTTTGAAATATCTGAATGGTGAAAGATTATCTTACAATCAGAACATGTTTCTTACTGTTGATCCAAATGCTATGGAAACACTTTGGTTGTTTTCCTGGGAACATTTCACTGTCTGATGAGCCACTTTTACATTGTGAACTGTATCTCATTCACAAGCTCTGGAGTTAATTTTTCATAAGTGATAAATTGCCAGTTAACTCTGAGCTTTTGCAAGTGAAATCTGAGACTCTACCTCTGTGTTGGGCCTGATGAGAATGTGTGTCGGGTCAAATAGCTAAGCAGGAGAAAGCCTTGCAGCGGGGCTGATC
>NW_003852479.1:5926608-5930357 GCF_000181295.1 Otolemur garnettii
CCAGTATATGGGGCTGATGCCCTACTCCTTGAGCCACAAGTGCCACCCCCACTCCCTTAAATTCTTTCACAGCCAATACCAAGCTTGCTTAGAGCAGCAGTGGGCATTGATAGAAGCTGAATATTGTTTCTTGTAAGTCAGGGTTTTTCCATAGCAACACTTATCACCATTTTGAGCCAGATCATTCTGGTAGGGGCTGTCCTGTGACTGTTCTGCAGCCTCTCTGCCTCTACCTGCTGGTAGCCTCCCTTCAGGTTGTGAAGACCAAAAATGTCTCCAGATATTGCCAGAAGTCCCCGGAAAGGGTGCAAGATCAACCACGCCTTTTTGAAAACCACTGCTGCTGAAAATCTGTGAGAGGAAGTATGCAAATTACTTTTGGACTGTACAAGAAGTTCCATTTTGACAAGCTCGCTCTCTCTTTTTTTCTTTTTATTAAATCATAGCTGTGTACGTTAATGCAGTCATGGGGGTACAGTGTGTTACCTTATTATACTATAAAGTGGACAGTTCCTATGCTTGATATTTCCAAGGGAATGGAATACTTGCTGGAAATACGACCATATTAGAACTCACGTGGGTGTGTACACACAGAGATGTGCACACAGACACCTCCCACCTCTACCTAGGAGCTGCTTGCTTTTATAATAATGTCCTTATGGTATTTCAGACAGGCTATTCCGAAGCACAACACCTCTCAGCATAAATCCTGTCACCGGGGTTGCCTCTCCGCACAGCGGGACTTCATCCGCTAGGAAGCAACCCTTTAGCTACATACGATATGAAACAGTGGGACGCCATAAGAAACGAATGAATCTTTAATGAAGACTTTTTAATAGAAAAGTAGCATTGTTTTAATAATAGAGAAGATAACAGAGCATTAGTGCTGGCAATTAATTAAGGGATTCTTGCCAAGATAATTGGTAATCATTTTCCTAATTTCTTTGCATGATTCAATACGTACATTTGACGGGTCTTCTGTAAAATTATTTTTGAACGTGATAACCTTAGTTGACTAAGTCATTCCTCCCTTCACATGTAGTTAGAGTTCCCAGGTGGGGGTTCAAAAATGTTAAGGGAATCTGTCCTGCCTTGTTTCAGCTAATGCAAGAATAGGTAAGATTTGCCCGTCTTTCCAAGATGATGCAGAAGAAAAAGCCCTCGTGAGGTCCATCTGGATGCTTTTATTCATTTTTGGTTATATTTTTAATATGTACTCACCTCATAGCTCATATCTACAGAACACAGGAAGCTGTGGATCTGGTTCAGTTTAAGAAGCAGAGAGAACCAGGAAATCTGAGGACTGTTCCTGTCTGAACTTGAGCAGGCTGAGATTTACTCTTCTGTTTACTTACATTCAGCAGATAGTAAACTACCCCCCACACCATGCACCAAATCCCCCACCCCTATAAAATGTTATAAGGATTAATCAGAGACGTCATTTGAAATGTTTGTGAGCCTCGAGGAGGAATACAATCTGTAATCCAGGGTCTGCCTCAGGCTGTCCTTCCCGGCCTCTGGGCTGGGCAGCTCAGCCTCCCTGTCTCTTCCCATCGATGCGTTTAGCTGTTGTGGGTTGATTAAACTCTTACTCACATTCCCTGTCCCAGCTTGCATTAAAGGAACAGCATTAGATTTCATTTTGTTGAGAGATTTAAAGCCTACTATGTCTGACAGATTTTGAATCCCCCTGTTAAATGCACTCCTACAGGCCCTAGTCACCATATCAACAAAGTTGAAAACACCAACTTTATTTTTCGAGCCACGTTGAATAAAAATGATGCTGTTTATTTTTAACACGTTTGGAATATTCTGCTATAAACACTATCAATTCTGATGGACTTCAGTAATGGGAATAGTATCTGTGCTATTTTTTTTTTTCTCTTATGGAAAGCTGATGTCTAGCAGTTCCCTTTTTTTGTAAATCTAATTGCTTTCGCTTCCCCCAGAATTTGCAGGCTATTGCTTTTCTCACCATTACAAATATATTGGAGCTTTCTGTTCAGGGTTGCTGACCTGAATCTGTTTTCCTTCACAGCAATCTTGTGATGTTTCCAAGCTCAGGGAAGCTGACAGTTTGAGAAGACAATATTCATCAGTCAGAGTGTGGGCTCTGCTTTTGCATCTTTTACATATAATTGTCAAAAAATCCCATTAATACCCAAGTTGGGGCCAATGCCTGACAATACAGTCAGGGCCTTGCAGAGCTGGCCGACGGGAACTCAAAACCAACCCTCGTCTCGACCCCAATTTACTGCTATCCCACACAAATTTGGTGTTCTCAATTTCTGAAGAAATTATCTATATCAGACATACGGGCTCAGGTCCAGAGGTTATGGGAAATGTCACTCTCTATTAAAAAAGGACCCACCTCAAATCTGGCTTTGTGCCTTACTCCTTGCATTAATAATGACTTCTTTCCAGCTCTCAGTCTGCTGTTGAGTCCTGGGGGACACATATTTTAATTTTTTATTGGCTGTGGTTGACTTTTGGCAGGTTCGTGGAGAGCCCTGTCCCTGTGCTTACTGATGTAGCCAACCAGGGCCTGGAGAGGGTCTGTATGTGCGTCTGTGTGTGTGTGTGCGCGCGCGTGTGCATCTCTGTGTGTGTGCATCTGTGTGCGTGTGCGTCTGTGTGTGTGCATCTGTGTCTGCGTGTGTGCGCGTCTGTGTGTGTGCATGTCTCTGTGTGTGTGTCTGTGTTGTTGGTGAGGAAGAGGCAACAGTTGACTTCAACTAAAGCAGCACGCTTGGGTCCCTAGTTGAAGAGGATAGAAATCAAAATATTTTTATGCATTTGGACCAGTGATTTTTAACAGGTGTGCCTTGAAGATTTTTAAAGATCATTAATTAAATTATATTCAAAAGTTCAAAGCACATTAAGTATACATATATATATATATATATTTTTTTAACCCTTTTTTGATTAACATAATTTAAGTGTCTTGCAGAAGTATGCCATGAGATGAAAAAGGTTGAAAAACATTAATTTAAACCCTCCTAATGTGTCCTGGACTCTGAAATTTGATGGTAGAATAGGGACAATCAAAGAGAAATCAGTTTATCTGTGATTTGACCTATAGAGCAAAATTTATTGAAAGTTTGTAAGACTAAACTTTAATTAAAAAAAAAAAATTGAGGCCAGGCATGGCGGCTCCTGACTGTAATCCTAGGACTCTGAAAGACCAAAGCAGGAGGATCCCTTGAATCAAGAGTTTGAGACCTGCTTGGGGAAGAGCGAGATCCCATCTCCAGTAAAAACAGAAACACTAGCCAGGGATGGTAGTGCACACCACAGTCCCAGCTACTTGGGAGGCTGAGGCAAGAGGATCACTTGAGCCTAGGAGCTTGAGGTTACTATGAGTGAGGCTGATGGCACAGTACTCTAGCCTGGGGCAAAAGAATTAAACTCTTTCTCAAAAAAAAACAACACTGGTTACTATAGTCAACTAGTCTCCACCCCCTGCATGACTGTGGGGCCTGATAGCATCTGCAAGGCAGGGCATTCTGTATACCCTGTGGGTTGAATTTATGTTCCCTAAAATGTTTATGTGTAAGTATTTTGCAATTCAAATGTTTAACCATAAAATATATTTAGAGATTAGAATAAAACAGAAAATATCATATTTATGATAATTTGCCATTTTGAGAAATGACAAAGGTCTTATCACATAAGTATTTGTAGGATCTGACTTTTTAGGTGATGACAGCTTTGTTGACTGACAGGCAGGTTGTCCAGAGGAAAACAAA
>NW_003852479.1:5931521-5940841 GCF_000181295.1 Otolemur garnettii
CTCAGGCCCTGCCCTGGTCCTGCTCAGCGTCCCTCGCTGCTCCTGTAACTGTCCCCCTAAAGGTCTGCATGGCCGGCTGGCCCGTCACACAGTGGGTTCTTGCTGGAGGGTATCTGGGCTGTCTTTAGAATCACAGCTGCTTCCCTGGCTCTTTCCATCCTCTTTACTTTGTACAGCTTCTCACCCCTCGGGCACATGCAACTTTCCGGCCCACTATGCCATTTATTTATTTCATTTATCTGTACTCCTCGGATGCCAGCTCCATGAAGGCGGAGGGTTTTCTTGGGCTCTGTTCCAGGCCACGTTCCCAGCCTGGAATAGTGCTTAGTACACAGGACGCTCTCAATGACCATGGTCATTAATTTACTGCCTAGTATAAATGAATTTCACGTCCTTCTTTTAGTTTTATTCCCCTCTGTGCTCCTTGATGCTTGGACACAGGAGTCAGGTCTTGACTCCTGAGTAGATGTTGAACAGATAGAATTGAGGGGCCTTCAGAGAGCTGGGGGAGTGCAGAGGGACCAGGACAGGGAGAGCAGCGTGTGAAAATTTGAGAGTGGAAAGGTACAAGGTGCAGGCAAGGAAATGGTGGGGAAAGAGCATGTGAACCCTAACAGCAGGCAGCTTGTGGGGGTCTCATATGCCAGACCAAGGCCTCCGCATGTCCTCAGGGCAGGGAAGGGCTGTCCAAGATCACACAAGAGTTGACTCACTCAGACTGATATTTTGAAGGAAAAAAAAAACCTCTTTGATGTAAATTGTTCTCAACAATTATTAACTCTTCAAATATGTAGATGGAGATAGAAAACAATATCACGGCATAATTATCACAAAACGTACCTTGGGCAGATTACAGCAATGAATGTGGTTCCAAGCCACAGACAAGCCCACATTTGCACTCACAACCCAGGCTCCTGGGACCTTTGTCGGAGGAATGCCTTTGACCCCGTCACCAGCTCAGGAGCTCTGTACCACCACCATGGTGATGCTCCTGTTTCATCATCAAACAGCCTCCTTATTCCTGCACTTCTTAACCATTGAACATACTTTTATTTTACTTGCTGCTGACGGGAAAATGATAACTTTCCTACAATGAGCAGCATTTTCAATTACTTTCCAATCTGCATTCATAAAAAAAAAGTGACTAAAACTTTTAGTAAGAAATCCAGTTGCTTTGGAAAAGCGAAGACTTTTCTTTCTGATAGGAGAAAAAGTCCTCTAGAGAAGGAAATTGTATTTTCAGAGGACGTATTGGAAGCTGATACGTGAGAGATAGTACGTAGGTTGCCAATGGTGATTGTAACTTCTCCAGATGGAGAAAGCCTCTACCAGGTGGACGGTCTCTGGAAACAGCCACATGTTCAATTAAGATGTTTTAGCAAATTTAGTGAGAGTCAGGTAGTTTTTCATCTTTATCTCAACTTCCAGCACATCAAAAGAACTTAGCTTTAATTGCCTCTTGTAGAAATTAATCTGTATGGAAGCCTATCTCCAAATAGCCAGAGAGGCCATGCCCACAGGAGAAGGCAATCTTCTCTCCACACTTGCAAGTGCCTAGAGAGATTTGCTCATATGTAAACAGACCCCTTTTGGGCTCTCATTAGTAGAGTTAGAAGAAACTTATTTTAAATTGAGAGTTTAGGAACTCTAATAACTTTTTTGTCAGTTGGAATTTTATTCTTGATTCCGAGCAACAGAAAGTGGCTGGTTATTTTAAGCCCAAGGATTTCACTGAGTGGCTGGTTGAGGAGGGAAGGGGCACACTCATTTTTGAGAAGAAGGATTCTGATATAGAAAATTTGCAGAAGCCAGTGAGCTTGGGGGGCAGCAGGAACCACAGTCAGCAGTCTGGTTTGCAGATGGCGACTGCTACTGCAAGGAGACTGGCTTCCAGAAGTTTCTTCTTTTTTGTTCACAATTCAAGCTGCCAGAAGCAAGTGCCTAACAGGCTCCCAGGGAGTGAGTAATGGAAAACCTTCTCCCCTTCTGCCCTTAGTGTGACATAACAATACCAGTGGGTCCTACCTCCGAGGTAATACCAAATGCACAATTTCATCTAACGGGGGGGCACCATCTTCATAAGAAATTAGAAGTAGGGGAGATTAGATGCTCTCAAAATGGTGAGAGCTTTCTATACTGGCATGTTATTATATATATATTTTTAAGTGACTTGTAGGGTGAGGGGTAAGGATTCTTGCCTTTGTAAATTGGTTTAAATTATCCGGATATTTTTACATATCTACAGGGCATATAGATTTCTTTTTTTGTATTGAAAACAAAACAGTGGGTTAGAATAGAAAACGGGGAAAGTTTGATACAAACCAAATTTGTTGTCTCCCTGTAGTAACTCAAGACTTTCTGTTGTACCATAAACCCAAGGTTGCTGCTTTGCATGATGCTGGAATTGCTTTACTTTTTGCTTGCTTACTATTTGTGAACTACTAACAAACAGGAGGCAGGGTAAACACACACAAAAAGTCTTTGTTTATCTTCAAATCAGCTTAGGAACAAAGAGAACTGCTGATTAAAACTGAGGCAGGTATATCTGCACGTGTGTGTGTATGTGTTTATACACACACATACAGAGTCAGTTACAGGCCTGATGTTGTGACTTAAGCACTTCGATGGGCCTTTCTTTTCTTTTTTTAGAGATAGAGTCTCTCTGTCACCTATTTTAGGGTCTGGTGGCTTAATCTTAGCTCATTTGTAACTTCAAACTCCTGGGTGCAAGTGGTTATCCTGCCTCAGCCTCTCGAGGAGCTAGGGATCCAGATACAGATATGTACCACATGCCTGGCTAATTTAAAAAAAAAATGTAGAGACAGGGTTTTGTTATGTTGCGCAGGCTAATGTCAAGTTCCTGGCCTCAAGTGATCCTCTCAGCTAGGCCTCGTTAAGTCTTGGTATTACAGGGATGGGACACTACATTTAGCCTCAGTGGGTGTTTCTTAAGAACAAATTAATTCTTTATATACCCAGTGGATTATTATCAAAGTCAGAAAATCAATATGCATAGAATATTGTTATCTATAGACCTTATTCAGATTTTTATCAATTAGCCAAATGCCCTTTTTAGAAAAAGAACATTTCAGAGCTTGGGTTGTATTCTGTTACATCTTGTTGGTTTTTGTAATATGGAATAGGCCTGAATTACTGTGGAAAATTCTTGCATAATGGATGGCTCCTGTGGATCAATGGGTAGGGGCACTGGCCCCATATACCGAGGGTGGCAGGTTCAAACATGGCCCTGGCCAAATTGCAACAAAAAAATTGCTGGGCGTTGTGGGAGACACCTGTAGTCCCAGCTACTCGGGAGGCTGAGGCAAGAGAATCACCTAAGCCCAGGAGCTGAAGGTTGCTGTGAGCTGTGACTCCACGGCACTCTACTGAGGCAGATAAAAGTGAGACTCTGTCTTTACAAAAACAAAAAAAAAAAACCCCAAAACAAAACTCCTGCATGACTCTAGAAAACTCCTATATTACTCTGGAATATTCCTGTTTTACTCTGAAAAACTTGCACATGGATCTGGAAAATTCATGCATTAATCTGGGAAAAGGGTTTTTTAAATATTTAAAGATACAGATTTTAAAATATTATGGGTATGTATGATAACAAGAATGATGTTGTATGAGGTCTGACAGTTAAGATCGCAGACTTGCCAGGTTTCACAACCTGGGTCCATCAGTGTCTCACAGCTGGGTTCAAATTCACATGTGGCAGTGTCTCACTGAGCAGAATTTATTATTGTTGTGTGTTCTTGTGTGCCGTGGTGAGAATGACAGAACTTGAACTAGAGCAACAAACATCTGTAAATTTCTTGTTAAACTGTATAGGACGTCAGGACGTTGTAATCCAGGCTTACAGAGAAACACCATGAAGAAATGGCCTTGAATAAATGTATTAAATGTTTTAATGAGGGGAGAGAAAGCATCACTGATGAAGAGAGGTCAGGGCACCCAGTAAGGAGCAGAACTGATGAGAATTGCAAATACTCATCAAACCGTGCATCGGAATCATCAGCTGACTCAGAAGCACAGCAGAGCAAGTAAACACTGGGAATCAGGGAAATCTTTGCCAGCAACTCACAGCTCTTACATCACAACAGTGCACCAGCTCACACAGCACTGTCTGTGAGGGAGTTTTTAGCCAGTAAACAAATAACAGTATTGGAACACCCTCCCTACTCACCTGATCTGGCCCCCCAAAACTGTTTTTCTTTACCCAAAGATAAAGGAAATATTGAAAGAAAGACATTTTGATGAAATTCAGCACACCAAGGGTAATACAGCGACACCTCTGAAGGCCATTCCTGAAAGAGTTCCCAAGTTTCTTTGAAGGGTGGGCTGGGTGCTGGCTGGCCCCCGAGGGGACCACTTTGCAGGTGGCTGTAGTGACACTCAGCGGTGAGGTGGTGGCCCTGTTTCTAGGATGAGTTTGTGAACTTACTTGTCCTCCTGTTCTCAGGGCGTCGTATCAGGAGGCATCTGAGGCTGAGTCCCACTCCCTGGGATGTGAGCTTTATCGCTTGGTTAAGGTGGCGTCTGCCAGGTTTCACCAAAGGTACTATTTTTCCTTTCTAATTAGTATCTAACACAGAAATATTTTTAGACAATGGAAATAATCCCTTGCTTCTCAAACTTTTACTTATTGATGTTAGTGTCTACTGATAGTTTCTGCCAAATGCTGTTTTTTCTAATTATTCCTTCTACATTTTTTAGTTGTAGTTTGTTGTAGTGAAGAATGTTCATTGTCTGTCTGTTTGTATTGAGGTGGACTGAGAGATGCTTGACCAGGGCATCCTAATCCTTCACTCTCATGATTAATTTTGCTATTTGAATTCTCCCGAATTTGCCCAGTGTTAGCCTTTTAAGGTGGTTCCCATGGATTTTTACAGTTCTTTGCCTGCCCAAAATAAGAAGACCCTGTGTCTGTGTTCCCCACAACACAGTGCATTGTGTAGTGTAGATGTTTAATAATTATGTTGAACCTGCCAATAATCTATGCATGCTTTTCTCTATAATTTTTCACCTGAGATTGTGTAAAATTTGCCTTCACAGTAAACTTCTCTAAAAAGCTAATTCAGGAAAATACACAAAACTTTGATTTATTATTTCCATGCTTGGAATACCATGGGTGGAACAAAATTCATAGTTTTCTAATTTTGTTGAAACTTGATCTTCTCCTTCTAAAACAACTTGCCTGTCTTCTTTATTGCATACAATGTAAAATAATTTGCAAACATGAGAATGTGTTCTGGGTTGAGTTTCTTGTCTGACGTAACAGGGAAATTGGTTTGTGTGGCCTGTCCACCTGCCGTCCTGAGGAAAGTTGGGGATCTTCAAGAAAAATGAATGAACATAGAAGTTTTCTTCCATGATGAACTTGTGTCCCCTCGGTCCCCCCTTTGTGACTGGTTCCTAACTGTCTTCCTTCTGTGCTAATCCTCTAGGCTCCTTCTATGAAGAAATGGTTTTCGAGATTAGTTATTATTTGCCTTTTATTTCCTTTAAGATAAAAAAGTTATGAAAGAAACCAAGTGCCAAAATACTGCCCGTATCTTGCCTATACCTGCTATAATTTTTTTAAATGGAGCCGCCAACTTAACTTCGGCTGGGTGATTGCCTTGGGAGGCAGTGTCAACTCATCTAACTTTAATGAGGTGCTAACACTGTGTTCAGGGCGTAAGTTACCGTGCCTGTTCAGATGACTACCATACTGCAGGAGACACAGAAAGTCCCCAGCAGGGCAACAGGGGGTGCTGAGAGCAGGGATGGGGCGCTAACTTTGCCCAGATGAAGCTAGTTAGCAAGATGTCTTTGAAAATAAATGCAAATCAATGTGTCCAAGAAGGGAGAGTTTCTCAAATCTTTTAGGATGGTTGATGTTAAATGATAATTTATTCCAAAAGAGATTATAAGTTATATGAACAAAAGTACTGATCATTTTAAATTATCACCAATAATGTTCTGTAACAAAAATTATGAATTTGGGGACGTGTCCTGTCTAACAGATTTGCTCTTGTGGAGTGAGGTGATCTAATGGCCTAATAAATGAAGGAAGTGGTCCATGAAACCTATGCCTTATGGTGTAAAGGCTTTTGATTATTTTTATATGATATAATTGAAGTACTATGGATTCACACACACACACACAAAAAAAATACCCCACTAAACTTGGTATCCATTTACCCCTGCAGAGGGCATGCATGTAGATATGCCTCATGAGTGCATGAAATCCTTATGTTATGAGTCCACTTTTCTGGGCGTTTACATTTTGCCCTGAAAGGGTCCTTAGCTTTTATCAGATTGTCAGTGGGTACCTTGGAGTGCTGTAAATTAGGAAACACTTGTGCAGTGGTGTGTTGAAAGTAGGACTAGAATTGTCGCCCTAGACTAGCTACACTCAGGGTAATCTTAGACTAATAATTTAACTTTTCTAAACTTCACCTTCTTCATTTATAAAACAGGAGATTTAAAAAATAAATAAACGAAATAGGAGATTTAATTGAGGTCAAGTCTCCTCCAAAGACGTACCTCAATTGCCAAGTACATTGTGAAGGATTCTGCAGCCTCGGGTGGACATGGGGTCAGTGTTTTGTGCTTTACAAGTGTAGCCCCTAACAGGTACTAAGAAATTTGAATCTTGATCTTTCAGTTTCCTTTGGAGGGGAAACTGTTTGTTCTGGGCCCATGTTACTGCACAGCAGCCAGATGCAGCAGGTCAGTACTAACATACTTGTGCAACCACGTGCACTCAAGGTCGCCCAGCCCTCACCATGCCCTGCAGCCTCCATCCAACCTGCTTAGTTTATTTATGACTTTCCTCAGTTGGAAGCATTTGATATGGTCTCCTCAGATGTGCACCCTTAAGCTAAGGAAGGAGAATAGACAGATTGGCTCATGGGGAGGTGACATCATGCTGCAAAAGGCTGGCCTTGGGTGAGGCTTTACAGAGAGAATTCTGAGGATCTCTGTATTCCTGCGTACCCTGATTGTGGAGGAAATTTTAATGCTTTTTGATGAAAAGGGTTTCTCTGCTTGGAGTTGATAAGGGAAACTGATCCCCAACTTGCATTGAGCATCTTGTATGACACCCGATGGGTTTGCCATCTGCCGATATTTTAGGATGTTATATTACCCTGGGCTTAATAGATCCCAGGTTATGGTAGAGAGAAAGAGTCTAAAAATACTGGAAATTAAGTGATGAAGCTTCTCTGGCCCTGCTTGTTCACAAGTAAGATGAAAACTAATTGTGCATTTTTTCTCTTTTCCTTTATTTAATTTTTTATTTCAGAATATTGCAAATCTCCACATGTTTTGGTCACATGCTTTGCTTTTGTACAGTTTCAGTGAAAGTTGTAAGTGCACATTTTCAACAACTTCACTGTCCAGCTTGGGGGTGCACAAGTTTTTCTGTGAAGATCCAGAGAGTAAATATGTTTTGCTTTGCAGCCCATATAGTTTTTGATGTGAGCACGTCATCCACTTTAAACAGTATTTAAACATGCAAGTGAATGGTCGAGGCTGTGTTCCAGTAAAACTCCATTTAGTACCATGGGTAAATTTGGCCTGTTGGTTGTAGCTTGCCAGTCCCGTGGGCTAGTGATCATTAGAACGTGGTGCCTGATTTTAAAGATCTTGACAAACCAATCACAATGTTTAATATAGGACACTGCTGCAGGAGCTATGAGCAAAGAAGACCCTCAGGAAAAGTGGTCGGGGGTCGTTTAACTCCTCCAAAAAGACACTGTTGAGGGCCATAATTTATGTTTGACATAAAAATAATTTCTTTGTAACTAGAGGGGTTACATTTTAGAATGAATTATTATTAAAGCAGTTTGTGGACTCTCTGAAAGGTTGTAAAAATAGTATAAATGTTTAACTTTTTGAGCCAGCATTCTATAGAAATGTGAACAGGATGACCTGTGGGCACTGAGAGGTGGTCAGTCAGGATGGTGAATTTACACAGTTTGTGACCCGGGGCAGCAGCAGGCCCGCTGTTCTGCCCTTCACCTCTACACTCGATACTTTCATATTCTTAGGGAAGGATTATTTTAAACCCCTTCATAATCTCTGACATGCACAAGTGTTCCAAGGAGCATGGTTGATTAACTTCTAATGAAACTATTAGTAGTGTATTTAATGGTTGTGAAATGCTACGTAAATTTTAAATAGCACATGTAATAGCTCATTCAGCAGAATTATTTTAAATTCCTTTTGAAATCTCCGTTGTGTGTTTACCTATTCTCTGTAGCCTCCTGTGCAGACAACTGTGATTGTGGGAAGGGGGAACTGAAGGTCCTTCATCAACTGTTTCATTAACTTCCTTGGTCACATTGTGGGTCAGTAATTTAAAACAGTAACTACAGAAACTTCAATTAGTTCAAATTACTGTCTCGCTTATATCAAATAGATTCATAGAAAAACACGGTGATGGCATTAGCAAGGACTTGAGAGGTCACTGCGTTCAAAACCTTTCATAGTTAAGACACAAACTGGAATTCCGTCTTGGTTTTGAGGGTACCTGATAGAAAACTAGAACTTCAAATGGATTGCTTATTCCACAAAGTTAAGTTTTAAAATTTGATATCTTTATTGGCCAAAAATTTATTAGAAGGAAATAAACTCAGGTTTCATAGACATGCTTAGCCAGAACATTTATCATCATATATAACCTGTTAAATTTAAACACCCAAATTATTTTTGAAGGCAACACTCTGGACATTCAGCCATTTGCCGCTTCTGGTTTTTGTTGTTGTTGTTGTTGTTTGTTTGTTTGTTTGTTTTGCAGTTTTTGGCTGGATCTAGGTTTGAACCCGCCACCTCCAGTATATGGGGCTGGCACCCCACTCCTTTGAGCCACAGGTGCCGCCCCACTCCAGTTTTATTTATGTGAATGGTGCATTCTTAGCATTTGCTATCCATACAAATAATGAAATAGAGGATGACTATGGGGAGTGGACTGTGGCCCGCAGGGCCCCCACAGCCTGGGAAATGCTCAGGGAGGGACCCCCAAACACTTCTCCCCCTTTAACAATAGTCTTTTCACCTGCCAAAGTCATGGAGCCCATGCAGACTTTCCTTGTTCTTGGCAAGTACAGTTTTTCCTCTTTAAGTTTGATCTCTACCCCATGTTCTAAGATTTAAGCAACCTTGATTAAGATACTGTGTAAATAAAACTGTTTCCCTGGCTTAGGTGCTGGCTGCAGCCATCAGCTGTGTCAGTCCTCCCGACACCATCCTGTCTCCCGTCTCCTGTCTCCCATCTCCTGTCTGTCCTGTGTCTGTCTCTGTCTGTCTCCTGTCTGTCCTGTGTCTGT
>NW_003852479.1:5941701-5948741 GCF_000181295.1 Otolemur garnettii
CTCCTGTCTGTCTCCCGTCTCCTGTCTGTCCTGTGTCTATCTCTGTCTTTCTCAGCTTTGTGTCTTCATTTCCCACCATTTCCACTCAGGTTGACTCTCCCTCCTTGCACGGGTTTGCGAGAGATGACAGTGGAAACTACTGTTCCATCCGGCAGGTTAAAGATTTATTCCATCCTGTTGGAGTTTTATTGAGGAGGAGTAATAGACAGACAAATGTAATCACTGTATTATACTTTTTAGATTATAAATACAATTTAATAAAGAAAGAAGACCATTTTCCTGTGTTAGTAGCGATTAAATTTTAAGATAATTGCAAGTTAAAAATTTATCTGAGAATATCTGTGTCTCATAGATGGTATAGATGAAGAAAAAGTATGAGCTATTTCTTTTCTGGTGTGGATCTTATTTTAAGCCATAATGATGTATCTGTGTGTGTAAATCACACAGCAGGATGATTCCCGTATCCGTGCCGTCATATTTACCATCCCTTCCATGAATGATTAAGGTTGCTTCCTTTGAAGTAGTGACATAAGGGGCTTTGACACTTATTTCAGATTTAACCAAGAAGTTTTTGAAATGTTTAAATTGTATTTACTACACCAATCTATGAGTAACTATTTGTGTGTGAGTTACAAGTTGGTAAGAAAAAGCAGTCTCATTTAACTAGTTACTACTCCAGCACTGTCAACAAAAATACTACGTGTCATGTTCCAGCTTTATCACTTGTACACACTTGACCTTGAACCATTCTGAGTATTTCCAGATGTTAATTTCACTATTAGGAGACTTTATGCCATTGACATTGAAGAAATATATTGTCATCTCTGCCTGCAATTCCAAAACCTTTGTAACAGCAACATCATATTTGTGAGACTAATCTTCTTAAGATGAATTACATTTGGTACATGTACTTATTAGTTTTTTAAAACACAAAATATGATTTATCTACAAGACAACATAGAGATCATAAGCACATGGTTTAATAGTTTGGAAACCTCATCACTGCAGGGTTTCTCCTGTTCAATTCCACCATTCCTGAACTGTAGCTCCCACCACCTGGGCCTGCTGCTCTGATTCCTATCACTGTATCTCAGTCACTGTGGGCCCACAGCCTCATACGAGTGGTGTCGTGAAGTCTGCCCTTGGTCATGTCTGACTCTTTCCCTCCACGTGGTTCTTGAGCTTTGTATATAAGGTTGCCTGTATCAACAGTTCCTTTATTTTTATTGCCAAGTATGCATGTTTTTGTCATGAGCTCCTGTTTTATGATGTGGATTATTACTATGTGGGGAGGATGGAATAACTCATAGAAGTTAGGGAGAAAGGCCACATTGGAGCATGTTTTTCCTCCGTGTACACCAATTCTTAAACATATCCTATTACAGCACGCATTTCCATAGAAACAAAATTATTTTAATCACAGTGACAACTGGATTTCACATATCTTACTATAAATATTTTAGGAAAAATGTTATATCATGGTCTCAGAGATTTTAATATATGCATGTGTAATATTTACTAATTTTATCAAATACTTCTGGGAGGCCCACGACATGGCAGGCATAACAATGAGGATTGACTCATGTTTTGAAATGAAATGTAAAATATTCAGAAGAAATGAAG
The DNA here is from genome assembly GCF_000181295.1 of Otolemur garnettii. Taxonomy (NCBI): domain Eukaryota; kingdom Metazoa; phylum Chordata; class Mammalia; order Primates; family Galagidae; genus Otolemur; species Otolemur garnettii. Next base: position 5,943,325 of record NW_003852479.1, read on the forward strand.
CGTCAGTAACTGATCTAAACCTGTGTCTTTATGTATAACTGATGATCCCCAGTTTTAGTATTGGGGTGTCACTTTGTAGCCTGTTGCAAATGAAAAAAAATGTTAGTAAAGGCGTAAGATGTGTTAGGGGGGTGCTGAGAAAGTCGAGTTCGTGTAGATGATCTTTCAAAAACTGTCCTCGAGATTTTCTTTGCTGCTTGTTGTTGAAAAATGGACTCCACAGGGCTAAAGCGTCATGGAGATTTTAATTAAGTTTTAATTAAATATTTTCCATGGTTTTGCATAATAAGAAGATAATATCAAGTCTAATTCCTAAAAAGTCTAACATGCATCCTGGTCATCAGCACATGAGAAATCCCTAAGCCTCCACACGTAATTTAGTGCTATTTTTGTTAAGAGTATTTTAAAAGAATGATACTAAACATGTTTATTAAAATTGGTCAGCTCAATAGAATATTCCACAAGGGAACATTTTTGTTTTAATTTTTACATTATATTTTGCTGTTTTTACCCTACTTGTTAGTTTTTAAAAATCTCAGTTAAGTACTCTTTTAGATTTTTGAAAGTCTAAGGAGATAGAATATAAAGTGTTTCATCACTTTTAAATTTGCCAACCTGGTAGAAGTTGCATAAACTCACTGTTTCTTTGTAATTGGGGACAATAATACACTAAGACCATAGATTTGTGAGGCTGGGACGCCACAATCTCATTTTATTGTCCCACATTGACTATATTTAAATGAATTTGTAAGGATCAACTAACAGGATTGACTAAAATATATGACAAAGTTGTCATTTCTTCATTTTTACTAAATTGTAAGCCTTAACCAAATAAAAATATCCTGTGCCTCTCTTGACCTTTAAAGATGCCAATTTTAAAAAAACAAACAAACAAACCGTAACATATACTGTAGTTCAGTTGACCAAACATATATCAAGTTTTCGCTGTTTGTCAAGGATTGTATTAAGTTCTAGAAATTCAGAGATGGACTTTTACTCATCCAGCTTTTTCCTTATTCTTTTCAGCTTTTCATTCAATTTGTATTTTGACCCCCATGTTAAGGTCTCTATGTTAACATCAATGAATGAACTGATGGGACTGTCTAGTCTCTCAAATCTCTCCCAGTCTTGAACTCCTGTCCTCCTAAATCTGAGCTTTGGATCCTGACAGGGAGATGTGCAGATGTCGGAGAATCTAGCAGCTTCACATCCAAGTTCCAGAAACTTCCGAGTCAGATGGACCTACGTATCACTCTTTACCAGTTGGGGAAGGCACAGCACCTCTTTGAATTTGTCTTTGTGGAGTAATCCATAAAGTGAGGATGCAAATGTCACTTCCTTTGTGGAGTATTATGAAGACTCAATGAGATAATGTGCGTGAGTGCTTACACGGGTATGCTCAGAATACGATAAACTGAAAATAAGCATCAGTTGTTATTATTCAGGCTGTAGGAATATAGGTAATTTACTGACCTGATATATTCCTAAAGATACCCAAGTTGAATAAAGTGTATTTGTTCTTATTTTTGGCTTTTAATTATGAAGGATACCTAATAATGTGTGTATTTATAGGGCATGTTTGATGTGTCGAAACAGACATACAATGTGAGTTAATCAACTCAGGGACCCTGGGGGGTCTGTCACCTCCAGCAGTCATCATTACTTTGTGTTAGGAAGGCCCCAGTCCCCCTCTTCAGTCACCGTAAAGTGGGCCCTAAGTTGTTGATGATAGTCACCTTTTTGCTCCAAATGTCGTCCATTCATCTGACTCTATTTTTGTGCCTATTAACCATCTTCACTTAATGCTCCCCTCCCAGCCACCCTTCTCAGCTTCTGGTAACCACCTGTCTACTCTGCCTCTGTGACATCAGTTGTTTTAGGATTTAGGGTTACACATACGGGTGAGAACAGGTGAAATCTCTCTATCTGTGCTTGGCTGATTTCAATTACCATAAAGTTCTCCAATTCCATCCATGTTGATGCAAATCCAGGATTTCCTTCTTTTTTGGCTGTGTATTATAATCCATTGTGTGTGGGGACCAGTTTATTTATCCATTCCTCCACTGGTGGAAATGAGGTTGATTATGAACCGTGGTGGTTGTGACGGGTGCTGCCATCCCCATGGGAGTGCAGATACCTTTCTGATAGACTGAATCCCCTCCTTTGGGATTGCTGGGTGAGATGTTAGATACATTTGCAGGGTATTTTTTTGTTTGTTTTGTGCTGTTTTCTGAGGTACCTCCCTCCTGTTCTCCATAGTTGCCCTAATTTACATTCCCAACAGCAGTGGTCCAGGATTCCCCTTTCTCCACATGCTCCGTGAGGAGACTTTGCAGGCACTCAGTGGTCACTGAGTGTGTAATCTGTCTCTGGTCCCTGCAGCCATGGTGGCCCCAGCCCAGTGATGCTGTGTCTCTCAGAGGCATGGTGGTACCACCTTGGTGGACTTGGGTAAGATACAGGAGAATTTTCTGTGTTAGCAGGCGAAGTCTCTCAACTTACTCCCTTCCTTGCTCTCTGTACTAGACTGCTGAAGTTAGGGCACCAGTGATGTGGGCACTACCTTGGGGCCCCCAGTGCCAACTCACACCTGGAGCCAGCCTAGTCTTACGCAAAGCCCACAGTGACAGCTGCCTCTGATGTTTCCGTAAAGCCCAAGGGCCCTTGAATCAGCAGGTGGTGAATCCCCCCAGGACTGGGCCTTCCCTTCAGGGAAGAATGTCTCTTTGTGGCCCAGGGTGAGTCCAGAAATGCCATGTGGGACTAGTCCTGGAATCAGAGGCGTCAGGAGTCTGCTTGGTACTTTATTTTACTGTGGTTGAGCTGGTACCCAAGTGGCAAAACAAAGTCCCCTGAACTCTTTCCTTTCCTCCAAGTGAATTAAGATTCTCTCTGAGCTGCCTCATCTGGAATTGTGGGCAGTGACACAGGTGTTGTCATGGCTGCCACCGCTGGTGTCTCCCTGGGTCACATGTACTCCAAGGCCACTGGTTCTGAGACAGCACCACTGCAAGGATTGCCCAGTGACGGCAGCCTTTGTGGCCTGTCTCCTTTGAAGATCTATTCGGCTCTTTGTCACCTGGTGGTGGCCTGGCTTGACCTCAGGTTTCAGGACAGATGGTTTCCATGTAGCCAGACTGATATAAATGCCTCCTCTGTGGACACTGGCAGAGCCCTATCCTGTGTTTTCCCCTGTGACAGGGCAGGCCTGTGCTCCAGTGCAGAGTCCCATAATGTCCCTGCCCCTTCCCTGGCTCACAGATTCTCTCTTCACTGGGGGCACTGGTGCTGCGGGGATGGAAGAGGGTTGATGTAGGCAACACTAGACTGTCTTTCTGCCTCTCCAAGCCTACTTTCCTTGGCATAATGTGAAAATCACTCATGTGATGTTTGGTTCATCTGAAGGTGCCTCTGCATGGGTACTGTTGTTGAGTTTGGTGTTTATGCAAATGGCCATTGCTTTAGGGATCTACTTGGCCTGCTCCTCCCTGTCTTTATTTAACAAGTGAAGTTAGCGAACATCTTGTGATGACTAATGCATGCATTCCTGTGTGTTCTGATCACGTTCTTGTCAGTTGAGGACAAGGCTCTGAAGTTCTTTGTGGGTGGAGGGTTGCCGCACAGTAGGGCCTCCGATGTTTGGTGTCATCCTGGCCCAGCACAGGGCTCCACACAGCTGCTGCCCCAGCTTTGCTGTTTCAATGGACAGTGACTAATGAAGGAATTAATGACAAGAATTCTGCACAGTCACCTGCCATTAATACACTAGACGACAAGTAAAGTCTTGCCCAGGGCAATGTTCGTAAATGGTTAAGTAGAGACCAGAATGCTGGTTTGTGCTTGCTGGTATTTTCCCATTACTTCCCAATCTCTGTTTTTTCACAATGACACAAATACATAGACGTGTGGCCTTTTGGTGACTTAACAAGATGTGACACAATCATACCTTTAACTTATTCATAGCAAGAATCCTGAGTACTAAAGGAAGCAGTTACCTTTCCTTAACCTATTTTATTTTCAGTAAATGAGGGACCAGAAGAAAATAGATGACCTGTGACTATGGACCAATTTTAAGCTGATCCAGTAAATGTCATTCTGTTTCAGAGGCAGGTGCTTCTCCCCTAAGGTGACACTTTGTCCCATCTCTCAGGGGCAGTGATGGCCTTCTTGCTTTAAGCGGAGCCTTTCAGCACTGCCCTGGGGCTCCTTTGTGTCTGAGGCAACTATGGGGCCTCCCTATGAAGATTCCCTATGGGATTGTGAGGAAAAAAAAAAAAACAAAAACCAATGCATATCATTAAAAGTTACAACGTGGGGCCAAAGCCAAGCTTCCCTTTCCATATCTTTGATCTTAATGATCTGAGTTTGGGCCAGAATAGTTTTGTGTTCTTAGAACAGCTGCTGGGATATAAAAGAGCATTTCTGAGAAGGATGGAGATGGAGAAATAGGAATCAAAATCAGGACCAGTGAAGTTAATTTAGCCATTGGATATAAAGAAGTATTTTGATAGCTAGTTTGGTAATGCACTGGGGGGTCAGGTATTCTTAATTAAAAAAATTCAAGGTTAAAACTTAAAACTATACACATCTTTCAGACGATTTTCCTCATTCGTGTGTTGAGTCAGATAGAAAGTAGAGATATTCCAGGGAACTAAAATCCCGCCAGTGGGAAAGTCAGCCACAATGATCCAGATGCTTCTACCATTTTAAAGGTTAAAGCTGGTTTGCCCAGAAAGCCCAGAGCAGTGTGAGGGGGGATGTTTAATAAATCTTGGAATTTGGTCGTAGAAGAAAAGTGGTGAATTTACAGCCCTTAAGCTTGGCTGCTGGGATTGTCACATTCTGCCACCTAAGAGTAGAAAAGATTTCTTCCAGCTGTAAAATTGTGGGTTAGAAGAAATGTCAGACTTCAACTTTCTTCTTCCCTGTTTGAATCCATCTGCTCTGAATGTTACCAGCTTTTCAGGCTTTAGAAGCCTAAGGCTCCTGCTACTACAGTGAAATTCTTCCACCACTCTCCTAAAATACATGTATTTCTTTTTCGAAATACTGGCTCTGGGATGGCAGGGATAATTTCACTGTGGCCTTCACAGCATTTGGCTTTTGTCTGGAAGACCCGGAAAGTGCACAGGGTATGACATGGTGGTTCACTGACACGGACACGGGCTCCTCAGGACCGACATGTCAGGAACTCCCTCGTGTGTTGTAAAGCCACATGCAGAGACGGTCTGAAAGTCACTGGGTAGCTAACTTCACCGCAGGGAACGAGACAGGGACCTGCAGTAAAGCCTTTTCAGTGGAAACCATTAGACATCATGAGATTATTCCAGCAGGTGGTGGATTCGTGTCAGTTTGGCCATCTCCAGAGGATGCTGGGAGCCACCTGCCTCACGCACGCCCCCACCTGCCTCACGCAC
>NW_003852479.1:5949225-5965798 GCF_000181295.1 Otolemur garnettii
CGCCCCCACCTGCCTCACGCACGCCCCCACCTGCCTCACGCACGCCCCCACCTGCCTCACGCACGGCTTTCGCTGGCTTGTTGCTGCTGGGCTCTGGGTTACCTTCAGGGACCTTGTGAACTGCTTTCAGGGTGTGAGCTAAGAATGCATCTGTTAGGCTCAAGAGACGTTTTAAACCTCCATTTTTCATCTGAGTCGGCCCTAGGAATTCACAGATAGACTGGGAGGGGAGAAGGTAATTTCAGGGTCTTTTGAAATGTGAACTATCTATAAAGCACTGACTAGACATATCGTGAGCTATTCCAGTGTTAGTGCAGCAATACCCGTATAACACGTATATATGAAAAAATATTTGTAATGTCCTGGTCTGACATATATTAACTAGGTGTAAAATATTGGCATCAAAAGAAGGCTGGCACCGTGTTATGGTTAGTTGGGCTTATATAATCTCTGAGCATTGTTGCTATGGGAAGCATGGTTTTAACCTGATGGTTCAATTATATAATAACTCATAAGCGTTTTTTTTAAAACAAGGTCTCATTTTGTCACCTGGGCTAGAGTACAGGGACCATGGCCCACTGCTGCCTCCAACTCCCAGGCTCACGGGATCCTCCTGCCTCAGCCCCTTGAGCAGCTGAGACTACAGGCACACACCGTCATGCTTGGCTAATTCTTGTATTTATTTATTTGGGTTTTTTTTTGTAAAGACAAGGGGTCATTATGTTGCTGGTCTTGAACTCCTGGAGTCAGGTGATCCTCCTGTCTTGGCCTGCTCAGGGGCTGCGATTACAGATGTGGCCACCTCATCCAGCCTCTTAGTTCTTAGGCAAAAATCTTTAGAAGGATTTTGAGACAGACCTGTTAGCTGCTCAGCCATTATCTGTATTATTTTTTTGTTGTTTAGCTCAAGACAGTGTGAGCCTTTTATGACATTTCTGCTCCCTCTTTCCCACCCCCGTACAATCCCATTCTGATCTGTGAGTTCTAGGGGGAGGTCGACTACAGCAGTCTTGGAAAAGCCTTTAATTTCTTGGTAAAAGGGAACACACATTTTGACTTGGCCAGTGTTGGCAGCGTTATTTTCATCTTTCTGCTTGTGGCCTCGTTTAGAAATTGAACTGATTACAACTGCCTTCTACTTCTAGTTATGGGAGATGAACTCTTAGTTACTGGAGCCATTTCCAGTCATGATTGCAAAGTGGCTGCTACGCATTGCAGACGACCTCCCCACAGAGGCCAGGAGTTAATTCAGTGACTGGCATCCACTTAGATTTTTGGCCCTTACTAATTCACAGGGCCAGAACAGTGGCCAAGTGTAGACATAGGAAGTACATGGATCCCTGATAATTCCAGATAGGAGTTGACCCTCCGAGTCCAAATTCTTACCTATAAACTTTTATTATAACTTATGAACTTATTTTACCATATAAAATAGGTAGAATTTGGAGGGGGAGATATACTTGATGGTTAAGAAAGAGTATGACCGAGGATAGATTGACCCCTGGGAAGTGAACTGACTGTCTTCCACTGTAGTGGAAAATGGTTCTTAAATCCACTAAGGGCTTTGTTATAAAATGAAGATCTGTTCCAGCATTTGAAGAGATTGTTAGCAAAAATTCTGGACATATTTTCTGGTCTGATTATTAAGTTTTCTAAAACAGTTTCTTAACCAGCATTTAGGAAAGAATTCTAGCTATGTCAACAACTGTTATACAGACAAATTGGCAGGGGACAGGGGATACATAATCTAAAATGTTAATCTTAAAAATGTCTATGTTTGCATTTATTAATTAGGAATTATTTTGCAGTTCATTCCTTTGCTCTGAACGGACTTAAAGGGCCCAAAGCTGTACTAGAATGGTTAATTTATTTATGAATTGTTAAAGATTAATTATGTGTGGGCTCGGCTGCCTGTAGCACAGTGGTTACAGCACTAGCCACATGCATAGAGGCTGGTGGATTCGAGCCTGACCTGGGCCAGCTAAACAAAAATGACAACTGCATCAAAAAAATAGCCGGGCATTGTGACAGGGATCTGTAGTCCCAGCTACTTGGGAGGCTGAGGCAAGAGAATTGCTTGAGCCCAAGAGTCAGAGATTACTGTGAGGTATACGGCACTCTACTGAGAGCAACTTATTAAAAGTCTGAATTATATGTGATTCAGTCAGTAGTAACCCAGTATTTTAAAAACGACTTGCTTATCTGTTTAAATTTGGATTGGACACATTGGTAAATAACATCTAGAGAACACACTTTACATATTCAACCTAAAGCATCTCTGTGTTTCATTAAAACTGATTCTAATAAGATATTTTGAGCAAGATTTGTCCTAAAGAACAAAAAATGTAAAATGCCTCAGTGGCCCAAACAAGGATTACTTTAGAAATGGCAAATTTCATAACTGGTAGCAGTATTCTGAGGAAAAAATGTCAGTTTAGGGTGTCAAAATGCTTTTTAACATTCAGATTTATCCTGGTGACTATTTCATTATTGCAGAGAAGCCCAAAGTGGGTGAGATGTTACAAATACCAACAGTGAGGAAATCTGGTTCTTTTAAGTCTGTGTTCTTGGCTGAGGCTACAGAGTTTCCCAGTGGTGTCAGTTACAAAGCAACACACAGGGCTTGGCAGCCAGTTGGAGCTAACAAGACTCCATCCCCAAGACCGTCCTAGTGGCATGCTAAGTTTTGCCCATCTGTCACCAGTCTCCTCTGTCCCATGTCAGAGTCAAATTTGAAAACTGATGACACTGGAGGTCACATTGGAAACTGTGACCCAGAGGTCACATTGGTCCTGCCAGCTTGGATGTCCTGGAGCAGTAACCACTATGTGTGTGGGTTTCCGTGTGGGTCCCTGGCTTCCGGACCCTCCGTGTTCTGGGCCCCGCTTGCAGGGCACAGGATGGTAGAAGCAGCAGAGATGGTAACACATGTTATTTTTAAAAAAAATTATTTTATGTGAAAGTCACAGAACACCAGAACAAACCTAACATTTGATTGGACTATATTTTTTGCTTATTAACCAAATAGGTGTGGGTACGTAAGGCAGAACTATACATTTTCAGAGAATGATGGTTTAAGATGTTGTAGTTTATGAGGATAGAATTGAAAACATCACAGTAAAAGATTTCCTTTTAAACACTTGATATGAATGAATCTTTGGAATGATGTTCAACAAAAGAAGCCACTCGGAAGAATCGACAGAGTGATGCTGTTTGCAGGAAGCTCCAAGACAGGTGGCTAGTGTGTGTCCAGACCAGAGGGCAGTGGCTGCCCTTGGGGCCGTTCCTCGCCCTGAAGTTCTAAATGAGAGGAATGCCGTCTGTCTTGATCTGGCTAACAGTCATGTGATATGTTCATGTTGTGAAATTTGTCAAGCTGCACGTTGATGGTTTGCGTATTTTTGTTGTTGTTGTTTGAATATCATTTTTATTTTTCTTTTTTAAGTGATTTTCTGATGCCCCAGTTCAGGCCACCAAATGATAAGTTTGGAAAATGCTCAGCTGCTCAGTAGGTGTTCACAGGACAAGAAAAGAATTTCTCTAGGCCAAGATTAGAATATAAAAGTATAAGTTTATTTTATGTTAGAGAAAGGGAAGAGGGTGAGGGGGAAGAGATGAGAAGGACTGAGAGCAGGGAGCAGGGCATGAGAGAAGGGAGCTCGGGAGGAGGGAAGGCGTGAGAGACTGGGGGACATCCCAGAGGTGGGAAGGAAGGATGCCAGTCCCAAATATCATTTTCCAATTGAAAAAGTTAGAAAAGAATTACCTTATAAATTAAGTTCTTTAAAAATAATGCACAGAACTACAAAGCAAAAGAATTATTTTTCAACATCATTCAGAATCATCATCAATGACTATGACAATTATTTATGTGTGTGTCTATGATAGACATGGCTCTAAGTGTATGAATTGCGTTACTTAGTGATGATACCAGTTTTGGAGGTGCTGATTATCCTGGTTTGATAGGGAAGAATTGGGAGCAATTATGTTGTTCACTGGTGGTCACAGAGCAAGTTGGGGGCTGCGTGCACACTCCTGTGCTGGTTGGTCTGGCAGTGGACCAGGAGGAGCTCTCCCATGGGGCTACACACCTGCTGGCTGCAGGTGCACATTGAGACAAGTTGTTAATTTCAGACTCTGGACTTAATATTCATTTTGGGAGTGCTTTTTTCCCCCCCGGCTTTAACTTACCATTTCCATGATCATCAGTGATTTGTTATTATGATGGTGTTCTCGGAGCCTCTGATCGGAGATGCAGGGAAAAGGAACTGCAGACGGGATGATTGATTTGAAGGGAGGTCGAGACTCGCTCAGGTCAGCAACCAGGCCTGACTTTACTCATTATCTTATATACTTTCAAACATTCAGTAAGAATTTAACACAGATACAAAGAAGTGAAGTAACATTAGGAAGCTACCATTAAGATTACAATTCAGTGTGAAGGCTGAGGAACCATATACAATTAATTTTGTTTAGAATAAAAACATAAAGGAGACTGACTGACTGTTCTTGCTGGCCCAAAGTGAAACTAGAGATTATAATGTCAATGAAGGAAGAAGACAGAGAACAGGACCCAACGCCCTGGGACATGTGTTCGAGCTTCCAGCTGCAGCCCCGGCCTGACTCTCCAGATCTCTTTTTCAAGAGTCTTTCTGCATATTTCTGCATATCTATAGGCAGGTGCAGAAGCTCGATCTTTGAAGAAATCTTTCCAAGAGTCATTCTCCTGGTGGAGCACATTGAAGCAAACTGCCATGTCTGAGCATGGGGTGCTTATCTCTACATTATTACAAGCATATTTTGCTCTCAATCTGTACTTGGGATTTATAGAGCTCAAGAAGGAACCAAAGGTAAAGCAGCAGTGGTGGTTTAACCCTGAAGTTTGGAAAAACCAAAAGGTTAGCAGCATTTCATAGAGAACTCCAGCAGGTAAATTTGGGGATACTTTGATTGGTAGCCTCCTGATTATTTCTTATTATTTTAGAATGCTGCTTCCAAGTTTTCACCTTTCTTGTGTGCTGCTAAAGTTTGTGGTCAAGAGAGTAAAAAAGTGGGAGCTAAAACTTTGAAGAGTTCTGCTGAGTGATTAGACTTTGGGAAAGCACACAGTCTAAGAACCACATTTTACTTCTCACTGGAGAACAGATTTCCTCTCAGGAGCCACGGGCAGTGGTCGTGAAGAGGTGAGCACTGAGGGAGGTTGGCCTGTGCCCTGGGGAAGGCAGGTATTAACTTCTGTGCCAGGCAGAATTAAGAGGTAGAAGTGATACATTCACCTTGTAGTTTCAAAAGCACTAAAGCATCTCCTTTTATCCCCATGATTCTCTGAAATTGTTATCACTGTTATGTCCATTTTGTAGATTATGAATCTGGGCCTCAAAAAGACCTAGTAGGTCACAGAGTATGGAAATGAAGGGGCAGAGGAGTTAATGATTGCTAGATAAACCAGGAAGGCTTTCTGAAGGAAATGCATGAGTTAGGTCCTTAAACAACAAATTAGATTTGAGCACAACGGAGTGAGGGAAGAGCCGTGCTGGTTGAAGGAGGGGTGAGAGCCAGGGGCCAACCTGCAGGAAGGAGCAGGTGTCTTTATAGACAGTGTCTTTGTGGTTTATCTTCCACTGTGGGGGAGAACAGGTCCGGGGCCATGGTAGATTGGGTGACAAAAAAAAGTGTTTGTCATCACACCATGCAGCCTGTAGGAGGGCTGTAGGAGGAGAGATCGTATGTGTTAGTTACATGAACACTGCGGATAGACAGGAGAAGTGAAGCCACGGATGGCAGAGGCTGGGCAGCGAGTGATGACCATGGTCCAGGGTGCGCTGAGTCAGGATGAAGCAGTGGGCTGGGGACGGCTTCCCTGTAAGGCCGGAGCTCCTGCCTTTCCACAACCTTCTAACTGATCATCATTGCAGAGGGGTCCTGAGGAATCTCATGAAGAATTTTCATTGTAATTCCATGTACCTGCTATTTTGAGAAACTAGAGTTCTTTCTAAATTTATTAAGATTACAGCAAGTAAATGTGGCACTTTTCACTTATGCATATAATTTTATTTTCATCTTATGTGGACACATTTTGAAAAAAAATGAACTTAAAAGCTGGCTTTAAGCTATTATATTTGAAGCAGTGACTTGCTCTTTCATATGCACCTCTGGCTTCTGTTCTATGTAGCCTGGGTCCCCAGCATGTAGCCTGGGTCCCTAGTATATAGCCTGGGTCCCTAGCACATAGCCTGGGTCCCTGGGTCCCCAGCATGTAGCCTGGGTCCCTAGTATATAGCCTGAGTCCCTAACACATAGCCTGGGTCCCTGGGTCCCTAGCATATAGCCTGGGTCCCTAGTATATAGCCTGGGTCCCTAGCTCGTGGCCTGGCTCCCTGGGTCCCTAGCCTGTAGCCTGGGTCCCTACTTGTAGCCTGGCTCCCTGGGTCCCTAGCATGTAGCTTGGGTCCTTAGCATGTAGCCTGGGTCCCTAACATGTGCTTGGGTCCCTAGCACGTTTGACAATCAGAGATTTTTTTTAACAACTTTTCCTCTGTGTAACAAGATTACTTCTAGCAATTGTCATGGGATAGTCAGTTGTTAGTTTTTTATTTGTTCTTTGAGTTTAAAATAAATATGTAATTAAAATACCTTATAATTTTAAGGTTTAGGTCAAATACTGTAAAACATTGCACAAATGCAGGAAATTTGTGGAAAGCAAGGGAAATGCTTTGTACTGTCTCACTGATTTGAATTTTAAACACAAAAGAAAATTCCAACTAGACACCCAGCACGGCAGCGTGAAATGACTGCGGGTTCCGTATCCTCTCTATGAAGCCTGTGCTGCTATTGCTTACTCTGAATCTAGCGACTAAATGTGGAACAGGTAGTAGTAATACGTGGGTTGGAAACACAAATTGCACCTGAGGAAGCTCAGGTCATTCATTCTGAATTATTGTAAAAGTTGCATTTGAAATGAATATGTGTAGTTCAATTCTTACTGACTGGGGCTTGGTTGTATAAGGAGAAGTTAGTTGTATATTAAGTGTTCTCTAGACATTTATGCAGAACACAATTTTTATTAAAAAGTAAGTAATAAAGATGTGTCAATTTGAAGTGTATATAAAGATGTGCCAATTTGAAGCATAATATTATTAAATTCAATAATAACTACAGAGTTCTTTAGAAATTAGACCAAAAAATATTTTTCTGGGTATGTCATCATTGAATTTTTAAAATTACAGGTGATGATCAAAAACAGCTGGCCAGCATTCAGGCAGCCTCACAAATGATTTTAGGTCACCTACCGGCGTGCACTCTTACTCACCTGTTCCGAGGTGGGCCATTTCCTCTCCCACCCTGGCATGCCACAGGCCACGGGCCACAGGCCACGGGCCACGGGCCACGCCTCCACTGGCGCCTTTCTTCCCTCTGAGGTGGCTCCTTTCCCTGCCCTGCCTCTGGCCATCCTGTCCGTTGCCCTTCCAGTCTAAATCAGACACCACGCTGGTTACTGGATTGCCATGCCCGAGTGCTGTTGTCTCCCTTCTGTGAACCCATGACCAGCTGTTTTCATAACTCTATAGACTACCTGGTGATATTTGCAAAGGTGGTTGCTGAGAGTGGAATTTTACTCAGCACTTTTTTTTTAACCAGCCAGACCACTCTGAGACACTTCTTATCGGTTCAACAAAAAGGAAACTATTACGTGGCCACATTTGTTTTTGTGTTGCCATTGATGTTATAGAGACTCAAAAATAGGATATTAGTACATACAGGCCTGCAACTCAGTATGTGCACTTCATATTTTTTCTTGCAAAATCTGAATGTACTTCATATTTCTACCTCCAGAACAAGACCAGGAATGCTCCCTGATCTAGCCTCATCTCTTTTCTGTCTTACCAATGTCTGAAATCTTTGTTCTATGCGTATTTTTAAAGTCCTCTGAATTCATTTTTTATGCTTGGTGTTCAATCAGAGTTGCTGGTACACATTATTACTCTTGTCGCTGTTTTACACACCCCATGCCTTTCTCCTTCCTGAGGCGCGTTGTGGGGAGTGTGTGTCCCCATGGAACCCCCTGTCTTTGTACGTCTGGGGGGGGGGTCTTGCTCATCACCACTGTGTCTGGTTAGTTCAGCCGGGCCTGGAATTTTAGGCCGATGGCCATTTCTGAGCATTTCCGAATATTCTGGCTACTGTGCAGCTGATCGAATCTCTCTGCCAGCCTGATGGTCACTTGTCTATCTATAGCTTTTGGCTTAGAAGGCTTTTAAAGTTTTCTCTGGATCATTAATGTGTTCTAATCTTATTAGGCTGCATCTAAATATGAACTTTGTTTTACAGGTCTTACATTCTTCCTATTTTCACCATCTGAGGTTTTTTCCTTTAGTTCCTGAGAATTCTCAGCCATCATTATGATTTTTATTTTTTTGGATGTTGAGCCTTCACCATCATCTCAGCTTGCTAACGTTTCTGGAAGCTGAAACTGTTAGGGTGCACGGGAGCCAAGAGACGTCGCTACAGGTCACCAATACTGCAACATTTACTCCTTCAAGGGCGTATGTGTGACTGTGCCTCATCCCAGATAAAGAGGAAATACAGCTAATAAATGTGAGTGGAAGTGATGTGTGTCATTTCCAAGTTGAAGCAAGGAAGGCCCCGGGCGGCCCTCCAGCCTGGCTTCCCTTCTGCCTCAGCAGTTGTGGGAGAGGGTCGGGAACGAGTGGCAAACAGGCTTCTGTGCAGCCACTGAGATGTGTCTGTTGTTGCCACGTCACGGATCTGCCCCGATTAGCACTGGAAGCCTCTCCGCCCGTTCTGCAGGCGCCTGGGGTCCTCTGCACTGTTTTCATTTATTTATTTCTCTAACACTGACTTTCAGTGGAATAATTGTTGTTTTTCCCCTGTGTTCAGCTCAGGATTAGTCTCAGGTTTTAGTGTTTATTTTAGCGACTACTCTTTTCCTACCATTTAATATTCTACCTCCATATCAACTACCACTTCTGGGCTTACAATTATTAATTATAATTTCTTATACTGAACTTTATATGTGTAATTTCTCTTCATTTCTGCAAGTATGTTAAACATCTTATTTGTGAATGATTTTCAAACTTTTATTCTTTGTATTCCCCTCAGATGAATTCTCTCAATTCTTTATGATGTCAGCTGTTTACTGGGGCAGTTCTCACCTGAGACAAGATTTTTGTTTTCTAACTCCTTTTAAATATGAGTTTCAGGTTATTCTTCGTGTTGCTGCTGGGAATTTTTTTTCCTGTTTAATTCCTTTCTTCTTGAGGTCATACGCCTTTTCTACTAGCTTTGTCGTTGCTTGTATAGAGCTCCTCTCTAATCAGAGGCAGGCCACGCGCTGCCTGTGATCTCTGGGCCTCAGAGATGCTGGCGTTTTACAGATCTTGTTGGTAAGTCAGGGGACGACTAGACCCAGGATTGGTATGAGAAGCAGCCTTGGTTCCCCTCACTGCTCTGAGTGCATCCTGACACAGTTTTTGCCTTGGGCAATAATCACCATTTTTTTTTTTTTTAAATCAAGTCTTCTTTTACAAAACAGGAACATGAAACCAATCTCTGGTTTCACACCCTCAGTCTGGCCCCAGCCTCCTGATGCAGTGTCTGGACCCCTGTCCCTCTCCTCCCCACGTCCCACCCAGAAGTTTCTTTATTCCAGTCCAGGAACCTGATAGATTGTTCCTGTGTTTTGTTTTTCTGTTCCAAGACGTTTTTCTTCCTTCTGAGCCCAGTTTTGTCTTTTACAATATTATTTATTATATAACACAATTATATAAATGGGTGTGTGTGTTTCATTTTTTGCTATGGCTTAGAAGCAGATGGAATGATTCTTTATACCTGCACTCAAAATTCCATCTTAATAAGAAGTTAAAGTCTTTAATTTAAATGAGATTAACCCTCTGACTCATCATGTGGTGATCCTTTTCTTATTACAAATTACAGATATTTCATTTTGATTTACCTCCCTCCCAATGGTTTTCCCTTCATTTTTAAAAGATTTTGTGAGAAATTATAGAGTTTTTTTTTTTTTTTGGTGTGGAGGCAGCTGATTGAGTCTGAAAGGTCATCATGGGGCCCAAGCAGAATGGTCAACACTCCTGCCCGTCTCCTCTGGGGGAGCAGGTGAGTGTGGGTAACCCAGCTTTCTAGTCTGACCATAGGGTTTTTTTTTTCTTTTTCCTCTTCATTTAGTAAAAGAATTAATAACTTACAGAAAAATTAGACGGAGATAGTGGGGCATCAGGGTTAGAATCACCTAATAAAACGTGGCTGGCTGGGGAGGAAGGTTGTGCCACATTTATCTTCTGTCTGCTGTGGGAGATGAAATCAGGCTCCGTCTGGTTTTGTGC
The DNA here is from genome assembly GCF_000181295.1 of Otolemur garnettii. Taxonomy (NCBI): domain Eukaryota; kingdom Metazoa; phylum Chordata; class Mammalia; order Primates; family Galagidae; genus Otolemur; species Otolemur garnettii. The sequence continues at coordinate 5,959,587 of NW_003852479.1, forward strand.
TGTTGGGCGTCCTGGTGCCAGGCCCTGCGACTGTGTAGATTATAAAATGCAATATTTTTCAAAGACGTGTCCGTAGAGATGCAACAATGTTTTACTTTGAAGATTAGCTTAGCTTTTCATTCATTATTTTTTTGCTGAATTCTTTTTTTAATCACAAATGTGTCACCCCTTCTTTTTCTTCTTTAGGAGTCAGGGTCTTGCTCTCACTCAGGCAAGTCTTGACCAAAAAAAAGAAAGCAAAGAAATAAAAATAAAATATAAGGAAACAAATGTGTCATCCTTGGGAATATTTTTATAGGTAATCAAAACATTTAAAGCAATTTCAGAGAATTTTTTCACCTTATTATAGAAGCCTTTGCTTTATTAAAACACTTAAGTTTTCTCAGCGCATTTTATGTCATTCCTTCTTTAATCAAAATGTATTCTTCTTTACAAATGATACTCTTTTTATTTTTTTTTCCTTTGTGGAAATAGTTTTAAAATGTGTGCCATGTGAACATATAACTTTAACTTCTGTACTGGATTGAGTATTGTTCCCTTAAAATTCATGTCTCCTAAGAACCTGTAAGCTTATTTGGAAACAAGGCCTTGGCAGATGTATCCACCTTAACGTGAGGTCATGCTGGGGTGCAAAGAGCCCTCATCCAATGATTGTTGTCTTTATAAGGACAGGGACATCGACACACAGACCCAAAACAAGAAAATGTCATGAGGGGGAAGGGACGGAGGTTGGGGCAATGCATCTGGAAGCCAAGGAACACCAAGGGCTGCCAGCCATCAACAGAGCTAAAAAGAGTTTCCCCTGAGAGCTGAAGAGGGCCAGCCGGCTGGCACCTTGCCGTGGACCTCTGGCTTCCCAAGCACCAGGATAAGACAAACCGTTTGTGGCACCTTCTTCCTGGAAATCCTAAGAAACTAATTTGCCTTTCTACATAGCCTATTCTGAGTGTAATGAAACCTTTATCTGTGGTGTAACCAAGTAAATTTGTTTTAAACTCATTGTGTTCCAACAGGCCATAGAAATGCATTGCCCTGTCTCGCCCCTGGGGAAAGTGGACACGGTCTCTTTGCTTTCCTTGCTGGGATTTCTATTCTCTTGTCTTCAGCTGTTCCGTTCCTTTATGTCTGTTTACTTCTTTCTTCCACTGTGTGTCCAGACAGCTGTTGTGCTCTAAGAAGGACTGAGGTTTCCAGGAGCAAAAATCTCAGCCAATCAAATTTCATTAGACCAGTTCTTGAATTTTACACTTAATTCTAAGTCTGTGGGCTCAAGTAGGAGGGTCTGACTTCCCAAATGTTTTTCAGCCATAGATACTCTAGGAAAGAAATGTTGGGTGTGGTGGTGAGGTTCATGTCAAAAGTGGATTAGGAGATGTCTACTGTGTACCTCGTGCGGCCGGCTCACGCTCTCTTACAAGATGTGTCAGTAACTACAAGAAGTTTAAAGTAATGGAACTTGGTTAGTCCAGCACTGGACACCACACCTGTTCCTTGTTATCATCTATTAACATCTCAGGACTCTACAGAAGTCACTTGGAGGAACGCTGTCTGAAAGAGAACAGAGTCTCCTCCCTGATACGCCTCTCCTCCGAGCTCGAGGCCCCGGTGTTTGCTGTGGGCCTTCAGCTCTGCATCTTTGCTTTGAACATTTGGGGTCACCAAAAGCAGGACTGTGAGAGGCACGAGAGTTCCCCCTTGTCCTCATCCGTCATTGGTCTCCCTAAAGTACTTTTTAGTTAGATGGGAGTCTGTTGTTTGTTTGAGCCTATTTTACATGTATTTTCCTGTTTCAGTTCAGTGCTGATAGAGATTAAATAAGTCTCAAGTTGAAAAATGCCATAAGAAATTGAAATCAAAGGCAGAGACGCATCTGCATGGTGGACCAGGCTTCTCCTCGGTCTGTATATCACACCGAGGTGTCTTCCCATGGTGTCTTGATTTTGAGTGAATTATGCGGCATCATGTCTTACCTCTAATTATTTTAATTCAGAAACCAAACAGAGTTGTCACGCGGTCTGCAATTTGTCCTGCAGGAGCTGGGGCGACGCACTCATGCTCTCATCATCGCTCTGCTCCACTTCTTTGATGCGACAGGTGTGGATACAGCAGGTGACAAAACGTGCAAAGTCCCGGCCCTGAAGGAGCCCACGTCCTAGTATGGAGAGACCAGCAGAAATGATAAATTCCCAAGATTTCTAGTGTATATGTTGGTAACAGGAAGTGAGAAAAATAAGGAGAGGCAGAGCATGAGAACAGAGATGAGAGTGAGGAGAGTTTGCAGTTTGGAGGCTGCTGAACAGAAAGGGTATCATTGTCGGCTGGGTGCTGTGGCTCCTGCCTGTCATCCTAGGCCCCTGGAGGCTCTTGAGCTTAGGAGTTTGAGACTGGCCTGAGCAAGAGTGAAATCCCATCTCTACTAATGGCTCCCTCACAGGAGGCTGAGGCAAGAGGATCTCTTGAGCCCAGGAGTGAGAGGTTGCTGTGAGCTATGACACCACAGCACTCTAGCTTGGACAACAGAGTAAGACTGTCTAAAATATAAAGAAGGAAGGGAGGGAGGAATGAAGGAAGGAAGGAAGGGAAGGAAGAAGGGAAGGAAATGGTATCATTGAGAGGTTGGAATTTAGTAAGACATCCAAAGAGTATAAAGCAACAACCCATGTAGCTTGTGGGAGAACATTTGGGAAGGAGGAACAACCAGGGGCAGGAATGTGTTGGGTGACTGGAGAACAACACAGCTGGTATTTTCTGCATGGGGGGTGGGGGTGGGAAGGTGTGTGATGGGAAGACAGGGTGGCCTCACCCTGAAGGCCTTTTAGGGCACTCTAAGGATTTTAGCTTTTGCTCTGAGTGGGAGGGAAGTCACTGAAGAGATGTGAGTGAGAAAGGCTGAAATCTGCCTTGTACTTAATAGGAGCATGAGGACTGCGGGATGTGACCACCCAAGCTCAACAACCAGCCCTCACAAGGGCATTGGAAACAGACTCAGGCAGGTCTTCCTGGAGGGACTCTACCCCGTGGATGCAGATCTCATAGGAGCTACGAGAGCAAATTGGGCTCTGTTTTTAAAATAACCAAATTTTATTAGTTAAAACATGACTATAATCTATTCTAAGAGAAATGTTCTCAGAGTGGTATAATAATTGAACATGGACCCTACACAGGCACAATGAATCCTTTTAAGTCCTCTTTTCTCCTAGTTGTACTGTTCAATGACAAACAGAGAAAAATGATTAGGAATAATGGTGTCTCTGTGGTGGGAATTATTTTTTTAAAGAAAACTTGAGCTGAGAGCCTGTCTATATTCTTTTTTTACAGAAGAAAAGAACTGCTCAAGAAAGACAGGCATTCCATCAGTTTTGAAATCAGTATCTGTTACTTAATTGTCACCAGATTTAAAAAGTATGGTCAAAAAGTATGGTCAAAGTTTTATGTCATGGGTTTCCTAGGTGCAGTTAGAAGCCCAACCCTTTGCCTTCAGCTCAAATATGCTGTCATTAAATAGAACTTTGGAAACTAGTAAATAAAGGAATGGAATCAAGAGTTTATCCTGTATTTCTTAAGCTATATCTTAGAATAACTAAATAGTTAATGAGAATAACCAAATAGTTAGTATTATTTTTGCAGAAGCATATTAACTACAAAGAAGAACATCAGCTGTGATATAGCATGAACCCTCATTTACAAACTTACAACTCATAAACCTTGTCCTCACTCAGACTTAACCTTCCTTCCGTGACTGTTCTGATTCCATCTACATGTCAGTGCCTTTTCTGATCAGAATATCAGTATGACAGTATAAAATGCTTTTCCAATCAGTGTGTTAGATATGAACATGTTGATTATTAAAATGCAAGTAATTTTTAAATGAAAATACAAATTATATAAAAGATGTGAGATCTTTATGAAGTCCACAAAAGTAGTGCTTTGTGAACTGTTAGATCCACTCTCAAAATTAACAAAGATCTGACGGAGTTATACTAGTTATCATTTGAAGAATTGAAAAAACTTTATGGATTATCAAAAATAATACTTCTAAAGTACAAGTTCTTAATGTCAAATCAATAATAATAAACAATGAATATAGCATATTCCAAGTATTGCTCCAAGTACTTTGTGTACAGGTGGATATTGGTTTGGCTAAGTGTAGCAAAGGCTCACAACAGCAATAGCCTGGATAAGCAAGAGTTTTATTTATTTTTTATTGTAAATACCTAAGCTGATATCGTGACTCCAGAGACCTGTGCTCCTTCCACATTGTTGCTCTGCTTCCCTTGGGTGCTTGCTTCACTGCACAATTCAGAGATCTTGCTCTCTGGCATGCATTTTTACTAGTCATAGTTTTCTGTCCTTTAAGAGTCAAAATTGGAAGGTAGATATATCACTTTTGCTCATATACTATTAATGAACACCTAGTCACGTGGCCATATCCAGCTGCAAAGATGGTGGAGAAGTGTAGGATTATTTTTGGTGGCCATAGATTCAGGGCACACTGGCTGCCTGTGCCCTCAGGGATTATTTTATTCCATCCCCATAACAATCCTGCGAGGTATACACCATTATGACCTGAGTATTATAGATGAGACATCTTAGGTCTGGAAAGGCTTGATGATTTGAACAAACTTAGGAAATCCTTTAAATGCTTTTGCAAATATGGCCTTTGTTTTGATCTTGCTTTGAACATGTAAAGTGGGGATGTCCAATTTTTTTTTCCCTCTCTGCCACACACTTAAAAAAAAGAGTTTTCTTGAGCCACATAGTAATTACACAAACAGTAAGGAAAGCAGATTAGCAAAAAAAAAAAAAAAATTCATATATGTGGAAAAAAAATTCTATATGTGGTATCTGACACAACAGATAAGCAGGAATAGGCCTCACAAAATCAGCATGTGACCCACAGGCAGCAGGTTGGACACCCTTGATCAAAAGGAATGTCTGTTTCTAAAACTTTGAATGGTAAAGGAGAGATTTACTCATCTTTACTCAAGCTAGTTTAGAGTGACACTTTTGTAAAATGACACAGGAATAACAGCAGTCACTACAGAAGCTTCTGGATGTCAACTCTCAATTGTTTTAGTACCTTGTTGCAGATGGGGAGAATAGTTTGTGTGCTGGCATCAGTGCTCACATCACTGTTTCTACAGCCCTGAATAAAGCCATACACCCTAAATAATCAACTTCATTAGAAAATGGCACTGACTTCTCCCTCCCGATGTGCTCTTTAATCCAGTCTTATTTGCTTCAAAAGCTGATGAGCAAATACAACTGTAACATAAATATTGAAAAGATAAACTAAGTACATTTTCTTATAACTTCAGTTTTATCTATCAAGAAAAGAAAATTATTTCTTATTCTCCTTACAGTGAAATTTTATACTTCACTCTATTTAAATTTGCTGTCATATATATTTTTAAAAAGTACTAATTATCCTCAAGTACAGCTTCGCGTACATTTACAAGTGTACTTGAAACCTCTTGCAGTCTTGAGAGCTGTGGGATCCTTTAATCTCCAAAAAGAATTTATATATTTTTACAATGAAAGATGCTTGGCAATGTGTCTGTCAAATGGACAAGAAAAATTCAAGGAATCATTTGCAGGAGGGGTAGCAGATATAGCTATCATCTAGGCTGGCTAAAGCCAGTTTATGTTGTGTGTAAATTCTGCTCAGTTGGTCACGGATACCTAGAGTATCATGCTGAGAAAAACTTTGAGTCCAAGTAGGTTCATCTGGGAAGTCCCATTGTGCGTGATTAATGATGCCTGGGAGGGGGGAGGTGGACACACAAGTTCTGCCTTATTTTCTTCCATTAACTATTATGCTGGTTCTGAGCAGCAAAGGGAAAGCATTAAACATAGTGGGTTATGTTTATTATCTCATGAAAAAGAAATATTCACATTTGTAAGAAAGGTAAACTTTTCCTCTGTTCAAAATTTTGAAATGGTTTTGTTTCCTGCATGGACAAAATGTTGAAAAAAATACAGCCATTAGCACAGCACATCCCAGCGTCCTCTCAGCGTCGTCCCTCAGCGCATCCCAGCATCGTCCCTCAGCGTGTCCCAGCGTCATCTCAGCGTCCTCCCTCAGTGCGTACCAGCGTCGTCCCTCAGCGCATCCCAGCATCGTCCCTCAGCGCGTCCCAGCATTGTCCCTCAGCGCATCCCAGCGTCGTCCCAGCGTCGTCCCTCAGCGCGTCCCAGCGTCGTCCCTCAGC